>NC_090235.1:20090990-20690990 GCF_024489055.1 Chanodichthys erythropterus
AAATTCCATCAGACTTGGTCTTTAGAATTCCAAACATTCCTTAAAAAATTCCATTTTAATTACAGCTTTGATTTCCCCCTAAGACATTATTGTAAGAAGTTAATGTTTCTTTGTGTATCGCCTGCAGACACTAGAGCAAATATACCTTTGCTGTAACGGCTCTTGCGCCATCTTCCTGCAGAGACTCGGCCATCTCCAGCAACAAGACCCCTCACAACAGCTCCATCAACCACATTGAGAGCGTCCTGCAGCAGCTGGATGAGGCTCAGGCTCAGATGGAAGAGCTCTTCCAGGAGAGGAAGATCAAACTGGAGCTTTTCCTCCAGCTCAGGATCTTTGAGAGGGATGCCATTGACGTGAGTTCACTGTGTATTTGTTAGGAACAGTATGTGTTTTAAAGGTATAATAATAGAAAATTCTATCTATTTACTCACCCTCGTGTCTTTTCAAACTTTGAATCCTCATTAATTATATGGGAAGTAGCAGCCATAACTTTGTGTTTCACAGAAGAAAAAGTGGGTTGGGTATCCTTTGAATTTTAACAATTTCGATTCTGTTTATCGATTCCGATTCTTATCGATTCCTAATTTCAATTATGATTTTTATCAATTCCTAATTTTGATTCCAATATGGTAATAAAAAACAAACAAAAAAAACAACGTAGATATCATTCACATTACATTGCAAAACATTTCAGTGTAGCTTAAGATTTTAAGGTATTCAAATGTAGAATAACATTGCACGATAAATAAAATATACATTACAAATATAGTTATTCAGTAAAGAAAAGGGAGTTTTTTCTTTTTTTTTTTTTCTTTTGTATTTCAATTTTCCATTGTTTTTCTTTGTAAATGTATGTGTATGACCGTTACGCTCACGTCTCGCTTCTTTTGAAGCGCTTCGCACATGAGTGCCGCGTTTTTAAGATCCTGTGTCAAGTTAAAAGAATTTTAACTTTTACATGCTGCGCCGCTCATCAATGTCAGTTCCAAAACAGTGGACCAATCAGAAGAACTGCTTCTGTTTACAGTAGCAAGTTGGCGTGGCAGCTGTTTTATTTGTTCGTTATTGCATCACGTCTCAAAAGCACGTCTCAAGACCCTTGCATTCTGCAATGCGTTCGTTTTTTTTTAAACCATTTCTGAGCGCTGCGTCTCACGTTTTTAGACAGGAATTTTAGGCTGCTGTCACTTTAAGAGCTGCACGGATTCAATATACTGTTCAATCTACTAATGCGTTTTCTTCTTTTTTTTTTTTTTGTTCATTTAAGACATAACAGACTGCGTTTACGAGGGTATTTTGACATTTTTGTGTGTGTTTGTGCTTGAATGTTTTAAAATGGCATTAAAATCACTTTTTCTGCTTGTTGGTCTTGTGCTTGGATGGTTTAAAGTCATATTAAATCACACAAATTAATCGATAAGAGGAATCAAAATTTTAATTTTATAACAAGTATCTGATTCCAGAAATGGAATCGTTTTTTTTCCCAACCCTAGTATGATGGAGAGTAAGTAATGACGGAATCCTCATTTTTAATAAGCTATTCCTTAAACTAGGGCAATATTCCCATCAGCACATAGTTAGTGACTCCCTGGTGTATAATATGATTTGCTAGCAATTAATAAGCAGCAATCTTCAAGGATCTGCCAAGGATGATCTGCACCCAAAAGTGATTACTCTTTGTCTCGCTATCTCTGCTGCAAGGCAGGACAGGTCACTCTGTTTCTTGTCCTGGGTGATCTCGCTGTGTCTGCCCATTAGTAATGGCATCTGAGACTCTCAGACTGAACACATATGTTGTTTCTTATTTTCCAGATTATCTCTGATCTAGACTCATGGAATGAGGAGCTGTCACAGCAGATGAATGACTTTGACACAGAAGATCTGACGCTGGCCGAACAGAGACTGCAGCACCATGCGGATAAAGCCCTGACCATGAACAACCTCGCCTTCCATGTCATCCACCAGGGCCAGGAACTTCTGCAGTACGTCAACGAGGTGCAGGCGTCCGGTGAGTCAAATATGATAATGTAAAATATAATTTTTTGTTATAGCTATATGCACTTCTGGTGAACTTTTGAAAGAAATTAATACTTTATTTCAGCAAGGATGTTACATTGATCAAAAGTAAAGACAAGATTTCTGTTTCTTATGAATGCTGTGCTTTTGAACTTTCTATTAAAGAGCTCTGAAAAATGTATCCCATTTTTCACAAAAATAATATAACTCTTCTCAGCATTGATCAGCACTAAATCAGTATATTATTAAGATTTCTGAAGACTATTTTAAATATTGCTGTTTTTTTAACTGTTTTTTTTTTTTCTTTTCTTTTTTCCCCCACCCTAGAAAAATGCTGTCTTGGTGAACATATGAATATTTTTTTTTTTTCCATTTAACTTTTTCAGTCCAATGGCTTCATGATGTTTGTTATGGAATAAATTGAGAGCTAAGAATGTGGCGTTTTGTCTCGTTTTCCAGGTGTCGAGTTGCTGTGTGACCGTGATGTGGACATGGCCACCCGTGTTCAGGATCTACTGGAGTTTCTACATGAGAAGCAACAAGAGCTGGACGTGGCTGCAGAGCAGCACCGCAGACACCTGGAGCAGTGTGTGCAACTGCGCCACCTACAGGCAGAAGTCAAACAGGTAATGCACAGGCTATTTTCAGAATGGAATACTTCCTTACTACTTACTGCATACCGCTCAGTATGTACTACAGTATGTACGTACTGTTTTTGAAAAATGCTATATTACACTGCACCGATGTGTCGATTTGTCTTTGTTAATATCTCTGCATGTTGCAGGTTCTGGGTTGGATCCGTAATGGTGAATCAATGCTGAATGCTGGACTGATTACGGCCAGCTCCCTTCAAGAAGCTGAGCAGCTGCAGAGAGAGCACGAGCAGTTCCAGCATGCTATCGAGGTCAGTGCTACTTATATTTTGCTTCAAACCTTTTCCTTTTTAATATTTTCTCATTTTTCACAATTTTCCTGCTTTTTTCTTATCATAGACCCTTAATTATTGTTAGCATTCAACTAATGGGCACTTTTTGAACTGTGGACCACAAACATAAACTCACTTTTCACACTACTACTTTTTAATTTGTATAACAGTGACCAACAGCGAAGTCTTTTTCTGAACCGACAAATGTCATTTCCACCACATGTCAGTTTATGTATTATGTTTAACACCATTCTATGGTGCAAATAATATTAGATACATTTCTGGAATTAAACGGCTGACTCCTTTGTCTTGCTTAAGCTAATTTCATACCTAGCATTTATGTGTCCTAAATACAGTTAAATTATATTTTCTCACTTTTTGAATAATTTTATAAATCATGTGTTTGGAAATTGACGCATGATAAAGAGATTCTGTGATATTTTGAGTTACATTTTTCCTTTTTTTTTTCTTTTTTTCCCCCATATACCATATCTCATATTTCTCAACTGTACACTCACACTGTACAATAACTTTTATAAATATATATATATATATATATATATATATATATATATATATATATATATATATATATATATATATATATTTATTATGTAATACTGTACGTGACTACACCACAATTGTTTGATTTATCATTTTATCATTTTTAAAATACTTTTTATACTTTTTAATAGTTTACCAGTAAGATTTTATAGGGTCAGTAAGATTTTTTTTACTTTAAAGAAATGAATACGGTTATGCAACAAAGACACATTAAAGTGATCAAAAGTGACAGTAAAGACATTTATAATGTTCCAAAATGCTGTTCTTTTGTACTTTATATTCATCAAATAATCCTGAATAAAAGTATTATGATTTCCACAAAAATATGAAGCAACACAACTTTGATAATAGTAAGAAATGTTTCTTGAGCAGCAGATCAGCATATTAGAATGATTTCTGAAGGATCATGTGATACTGAAGACTGGGGTGATGATGCTGAAAATTCAGCTTTGAACTTGAAAGTGTAGGAGAAACACAGCAACACAAATCCTCCTAATGCCTGAACATATCGGTGCTTCAGTTGACTGTTTATCTGCATCTCGAGCTCAGAGATGATCCTGAAATGACCTGAGCCTCATGTGCTCCTGCTTTCCACTTCCCCTCTTTTAATGAAGAACCAGGATAACATCAGATCCGCTGTCACTGAATCGCTCTTGGGAACCTGAAGGCACAAAGAGTGCCTATCAGCAGAGTCTTCTCATTTCCTCCAACCATCAGACTCCCATTCTAGCCTTTTCTCTACTGAATACTCTTCCACAAAGTATGGACAACTATCAGCTGTATCTTAGCCTCCGTTGTCTTAAGCCATCTGACTCCTGCCCATCTATTCTATCGTATTAGTCTTTATTTTTGTCTTATCTGACATGTTTTCTCCTCCTCTCCATAGAAAACCCATCAAAGCGCCCTACAGGTCCAGCAGAAAGCCGAGGCCCTGCTGCAGGCTAATCACTACGACATGGACATGATCCGAGACTGCGCAGAGAATGTGGCCTCCCACTGGCAGCAGCTCATGCTGAAGATGGAGGACCGGCTCAAGCTGGTCAACGCATCCGTGGCCTTCTACAAGACCTCCGAACAGGTCGGTAGAAGAGTTTGGGTGACTGACGTTTCACAAGTTACTAAGTAATAGAGAATATTTACTGATCAACCAAAATTCAGGACTTTTTTATAATTCATATTGTAATAAGTTTAAAAGCCCAACAGGCATTTGAAGGCTCATCTTCCTGTCTGTGCTGTAGGTATGTAGTGTTTTGGAGAGTCTGGAGCAGGAGTACAAGCGTGAGGAGGACTGGTGCGGAGGAGCGGACAAACTCGGGCCCAACTGTGAAACTGACCACGTCAGCCCCATGATCAGCAAGCACCTGGAGCAGAAAGAGGCCTTCCTCAAGGTAACAGAGGATACATATCTGTTTTGCCAGTGTTTGCAGGTCCCCACAGGTCCTTAATGTGTGTGTATGTATGTGTGTGTGTGTGTATATGTATATATATATATATATATATATATGTGTATATATATTATATATATATATATATATATATATATATATATATATATATATATATATATATATATATAATATTATATATATTATATATACAATATATACAATATATATATATATATATATATATATATATATATATATATATATATATTATATATATATATATATTATATATATATATATATTATATATATATATATATTATATATATAATATATATATATATATATATATATATATATATATATATATATATATATTATATATATATATATATATATATATAAAATATAAGAAGAGTTTCGTTGCAAAACGAGATAAATCCATTTTTTTAATTTTTCAAAAATCTTGTTTTTTGGTTGTGCATTCCAATTAATATCAGTTCAACTGCAGTTGGTTTGTTTTGATTTAAACCTTCATAACTTAAAAAATACAGCTAAGTAGCACCATAAAACAAAATAATAACATAATAACATAATAATAAACATGTTTTGACAAAAATGTTAAAAACGGATTTATCTCGTTTTGCAACGAAACTCTTCATATATAATATATATAATATATATATAATATATATATATATATATATATATATATATATATATATATATATATATATATATATATATATAAAATATATATATATATATATATAAAATATATATATATATATATATATATATATATATATATATATATATATATATATATATATATATATATATATATATATATATATATATATATATATAATATACATACATATGACATCCCTTTTCTTTAAAAAAATGGTTTAAAGTCTGAAATTTGAGGTTTATAATTAATTTTTGTCTCAATTTGTATTATTTGAATGGTAAATATTTTTAAATCATTGTTTTTACAGTGATTTTATGGTTTAGGATGTTACCATAAACATTGACCTACATTCCCCCAACACAATATTATTTTTATTTGTGCAGGCCTTAAAAAGTCTTAAATTTGATTTTGACCCCCCTGCAGATAGCCTGTTTGGGTAATTTGTTAATTTCTTCTTGTTGCTCTCCGTGTTTCAGGCATGCACCTTGGCCAGGCGAAATGCCGACGTGTTCCTGAAGTACATGCACAGAAACAGTGTCAGTATGCCGGGGATGCTGAGTCACGTCAAAGCACCAGAGCAGCAGGTCAAAAGTGAGTCATGGCCCACAGCTTTACATCAAAATGGTCCGGATAATGACTCAGAAATGTCACATTAAGGATAATGGTAACATTTTATAATGCATTATCTAACATGAACTAACGGTACATTTTTACAGTAATCTTTGTTAGTTTATAGAAATGTTCATGTACATGTTAGTTCACTTACGGTGCATTAACGAATGTTACCAGAGAGAACTTTTGATCTCAAAATGTACAAATGCCAAGAATAACATTAGCTATCAAAATGTACAAATGCCAAGAATAACATTAGCTATGATTAATGTTATGCTGTGGAAGTATTGTTCTTGGTGACTTTAACAAAAGAAAGTATTACCAGGATAATATATTGTCAAACTGTACATTATCCTGCTCATAACACAGGTATGTACCAAAAGTATTAATAAATGGACAGGAAGTATTGATTTTAGTATAAATTATCTTATTTTGTGAGAAAGAGAAGGCTGTGAATTGATACAAGAGACGTCGCCTGGTAACAGTCAGTTACAGTTAAGTGGACATTATGCAAAAATATTTGATTGTAGAACACCACAACTGACCAATCAGAATCAATTATTCCATAGAGACATATAATAAACACATGGTGTCTGTAGTATTTCAAGCCACAAGGCTACAGATGCTGCCTCTCCGCATGTTTTCCTCTTATTTACCAGTCTTCCCTCTGCTGCCTCTCTGGGGACATGACAAAACAGTCCTTCTTCCCTATAGGGGTTTAACTACAGTGCTTGTTGATCATACGTTATGCATACATTCTGAAATGGCTCTGGTATGCCATCTAGTGGCCGACCTGTACGCTGCATCCTCACTGAGTTTCAGCAGCTGGCCCACTTTGGCCCACTTTAGCCCAGTTTAGAATGTGTGCATTGTGAATGTGGCCCTGTTCTGAGTGTGCTTACAATGACTCAGATAAGGAAAGCGTAAATGGGTCAGGCCTCCGCCGCACAGAGATGGCAGCTTATTGGAGAATGGTGGCAGTGTTACTCCACTGGGAATTGTCCCTTTGCCTTCATGCCACACACATACACACACAACACTGTTAAGTGCATCCACTGGTATAGAGATTTTATCTTTAGTGATGTCAATTTAGCATTCATTTTGCCAAATTATTGATGTAAAAGTAATTTAATTTATAGATGTGTACATTAAATTTAAATTTTAAAATCAAGTATAATTATGTAAATATAATTTTATCAGATATGCCATTTAGTCGTATAATAATAATAATAATGTATTTTCTACCATGAAAGCATTTTAAGATTGAATTATCCACTTAATTTATCATTTTGTAATTAAAAAATTTAAATGTTAAATTTATGTAAAAAATATTTTAATTAAATATACATGGATTCTATATAATAATAATATTTATAGTAATATGTATATTATTATTGTTGTTGTTATTATTATTATTTTACTACCATGAGTGCAATTCAAGCAGTATAATTACCCATTTAATTTATAATTATATTAAATTATTTTATTTTATTTTATCAATGTAAAAATAATGATTTTAATATGCATGAATTTTATACAATAATAATAGAAGTGTGTGTGTAACAATATATATATATCTATATATATCTATATATATCTATATATCTATATATATATATCTATATATATGTTTATTTTTTGTATTACACTGATGGTATGAAAATAACAATATTAATAATAAGTTTTATTATTTTTTTACCATCAGTGAAATTTAAACAATATAATTAAAGAAATAAACAATATATTGACTTATAAAACAAGACTTTGTAATTCACCTGTCTGCCGCAGTAATAGTTTGAATATAAGTCTGGTCAAAATAGAATAAATAACCTTTTGAAAGTAACTTGACATGTCGAATAAAGATTATATCAGTTACATTATGCCAGTTGGTGGCGACAAGTGACTGTTAAAAAATGTGTTTGTCATTGAATCAGTCATTGAAGTGATTCATTCAAAAATGCTGATTCATCCAGTAATGAAACGAGTATCGCTTTATGAGTAAGTCATCGAATCATTCATTCAAACCCATGTCTATTAAGAATTGTGGGAGAATCGTGATCTTTTTTTTTTTGAATTTATCCAGAATCATGCAGCTCTAAGGTTTAGCATGATTTCAGTGACGTACTCATGTTGTTAAAGATCTGGTCTGGTGTTCAAATACAGTGTGCATCATGGTTAAGAATGATCATGTGTGATTTTGTAGATATCCTGAATGAGTTGCTGCAAAGGGAGAATCGGGTCCTGCACTTCTGGACGATGAGGAAGAGGAGGCTGGACCAGTGTCAGCAGTATGTGGTGTTTGAACGCAGTGCCAAACAGGTTTGATGTCTCTCTCTTTCTCCATCTGTTCCTTTTGATGTCTGATCAGTCTGATTATTAGACTGACAGGCTTGTGACTCGCTGCCATGCCTATATTTAAGATGCACTGAGACTTTAAATTATTTACCATTTTCCTCTTCTGTTTGTACGCGTGTGTGTTTGGATGTGCATGTCTTCAAATGCCATAGCATGTCTATTCAGTTCATTCCTGTGGCTGGTTGCATAAACTGCTTAGACTAGACTTACAAGTTAGTCATCTAGTTTTTTTCTCTTTAAAATTGGTCATAACTTTTAGTTATTTACATAAAAATGTAGATTGGTCTAATTTGAATCTGAAAAATAAGACTTAGGTTATTACACCCTAGTTAACTGCTAGTTGGTCAGATTAGTTCTTAACAATGCAACTGGCCACTGTGCTGGTTTAGTCATGTGAAAGCTGTGTTTTTAAACAGTGGTTCTCAAGTTGTTATGCTTTATGTACCAGGGCATAAAGTAAACGAAAATTAAACATTGAAATTCATTATTACCATAAACAGCACAGGGAAACTTGACAATTTTGAAAACGCATAAAAAGCAGCACAAATGTTTTTGTTTTGTTTTTGCCTTTTTTGGTGTGTTTTTATTTGTTTAATTTGTTCAAAAAACTAAACAAATTTGAATGATTTTTTTGTAGTTTGCGTGTTTGGTTTGTAAATCTGCACAATAGAGTCATAGTGTTTGTTCGGATAATCACGTGAACAATAAATATATGTGAAAGGCCTGTTTATTAAAATATCATAATCGTGCACATATTTATACATTACTGTTCAAAAGTTTGGGATCAGTAAGATTAAAAAATTATAAATTTTTTCAAAGAAATTAATGCTTTTATTCAGCAAGGATGCATTGAATGTATCAAAATTAACAATAAGACATGTATAATGATACAAAAGATTTCTGTTTCAAATAAATGCAGTTATTATGAACTTTGTTCATCAAAGAATCCTAAAAAATAAAATGCAGAAATATGAAGCAGCACAACCGTTTTCAACATTGATAATAATTAGTGATGCACAATATATCGGCCACCATATCAGTATCGGCCGACATAAGTTCATTTTTAATGTTATCGTTATCGGACTGATAAGAAATTTTAGCCGATATATTAAAGCCGATAAATAATGGATTATTTCCTTCAGCTGAGATAAGTTAGATGTGCAGTGTCATCCATTATGGTTTTGAATTGCTTGAAATATGATTGAAATCACTTACAGTTAAGTGCAACATGTGCAGCACAAGTCTGTCATTACGGCTGAATAATGTTATAATGAGAACATTATAATTGTGCTTTGGACATGGCTTTTAATGGTGAGACTTTTGTTTTTGTAATCAGGCTTTGGTTAACGGTTTTCAAATAAATGAGTTATCGGAATTGGCCAAAATTTTCGTATTGGTGCATTCCTAATAATAATAATAATAATAATAATAATAATAATAATAAATGTTTCTTGAGCAGCAAATCAGAATATGAGACTTCTTTCCAAAACGTTTAAAAACATCTTAAGTTAAGCAATTTATTTATTTTTTTATTTTAGCAATGTTTTACCTCGCTGTCTGAGACACACTTGTTAAAGGGTCATGAAACCGTTAAACATTTTTTTGAGATGTTAACCGATATGTACAGGTTGCACATCAATGAAAACCACAATAGCACTCATTACGTTTATTATGATTTAAAAAAGAAAAGAAAAAAAACAAAGTCACAAATACAACATAAAGTGAAGTATATGCATGCATTTGGAGTGGTGATTGGCTGTAGTGGAGACTACACGTCTACGTCATTGGTTTCTGAGCTTTTCTGTGCACTATTTATGAGAATGAACTCTTTTAATCCGATCACTACGCTGTATTATGCATGAGATCGCATTACATCAGAGATTTCAAATATTACAAAAGATATTTGTTCTCCTCTGCCTGTTCAGCTTTGTGCTGTTGCCTTTCAGACAAATGTGTCGTAAGTGTATGTTTCCTCAGTACAGTAACACAAAAGTGTTGTTTGCATTTTCCCCACGATGCGTTCAGAGCTGGAGTGTGACTACCAACACGTGCAAAATATGACTGTAACTGTATTTAATACGTAACAACACATGTATGAGAGGGTTTTTTGTGCAGATGAGTTTTACAACACTCACAACACTGATCACAGTTCATGTCCTGACTGGAGCAAGTGTGTTTCAAGTTTTTATGGACATGTTTCACATACTCTCCCGCTCCAAACATGAACCAGCACCGTGTCTGCATACGTATTTCATCATGTCTTCTTCAAATGAAATATATATGTGCAAATAAGGACACTGATACAGCGTGATCATGAACGCGCTGAATTATTCTGATACACAGAAGACAATGATGTAGACCGAAAAATCAAAGAAGAATGGACAAAAAGTAACTATGCCTTTATTCTTTCTGTGCTAAACTGTAGTGCTCATAAATGTACTGAAAATATTATTAGACCTTTTCTTACTCAATATCTCTGAAAAGTAATAATGCTGATTTTTTTATTTAATTTTTTTTTTTTATATATTTCTAAGAATAATTTATCAGAACGTATTTGATTTGTTCATGTTAGTTGTTAGTAGTCTCTAATAATAAACTTTTTGTGAGTTTGTTGTCGTAGGATTGTATTTTTAGAATACATCAAGGTGCCCCCAACTGTTGTTTATTTGCTTGTATTTCCCCCGCTCACATTTAAATGTTCATTTGTCTGTATAATGACTGTGTTGTAGGTCTGTGCTTGATTGGTTGTTGTCTCCCCTCTTCCCACCCTCAACACTCCCAACTTTTCCACAGCTTTAATCTTAGTCTTTTTTTTAAAATCTGAGGTGTGAACGAGCCGTACTTAAACAGGGTGGCTTCATGACACTTCGACAGGCAGCATTTTAACGTTTTTCTTTCTTATTGTCCAGGCTCTGGAGTGGATCCACGACACCGGTGAGTTCTATCTGTCCACACACACCTCCACGGGCTCCAGCATCCACCACACACAGGAGCTTCTGAAGGAGCACGAGGACTTCCACATCACAGCCAAGGTACAACAGCACCACAGAGATGACAAGCACCTGGGCGGCACCTTTAACCCTGCAGTTATCTAACGCTGATTCTGTCCCTGTGTCCTCAGCAAACCAAAGAGCGGGTGAAGCTGCTGATACAGTTGGCAGATGGGTTCTGTGATAAGGGCCACTCCCATGCCGCTGAGATTAAGAAATGGGTCACGGCCGTGGACAAACGCTATCGAGACTTCTCCCTTCGCATGGACAAGTATCGCACGTCTCTGGAGAAAGCCCTCGGCATCTCTTCAGACTCAAACAAAGCAGTATGTTGTTTTCTTCTCTTAATATTGTGATATGTGATCATACCACATTCTCATGAGTGCACATGGTTTAGAGAAGGGGTGTCAAACGTATGGCCCACGGCGGTGTCCAATCCGGCCTGGGGGATGATTTGAACAATAATAGAAAATTACTTCAGAAATGTTAGTACTTCAACTTATTTTAATAACGTTTTTTTTTAAAGTTTAAGTTTTTCATTTCTGCTTTATTTCAGTTCAACAAAAACGTTAACATTTTAATAGTTTTTGTTTATAACAAACCTGTCAATAACACTACTTTTTACAACTGCCTGTATCTAATATCACCAATAATTACCTCTGTTTGGATGGATATCGCATTGGATATTCAGAATAAGGTGTTTATGACTCAAAATTCTGCCATGTGACATCTGTTGCGATCAGATTTCTAGAAACCAGATTATTTACTTGCTGCCTTTTTGTCGGGGGGTTAGCATGTTTACATGATGCTCACATAATCAGAATATGACCTTATTCCAGTTAATTTCAGATTATTTTTGTGCATGAAAACATAGTGAGAATCGTACTGTGAGAAATATGCAGTTAGAAGTCTGTGGGACTAAAATAAGTTTTTTCATTTCCAGAGTAAAGACTTGCAGTTGGACATCATCCCAGCTAGTGCTCCAGGGTCAGAGGTCAAACTCAGAGATGCTGCCCACGAGCTTAACGAAGAGAAGCGCAAGTCCGCCCGCAGGAAGGAGTATGTCTTATTTGCTGTATTCAAAGAATTCTTGGACTTTTAGATCTATTAGGCAGATTTACACATTCTGATTTGTTTTCAATTTTTATAGCTTCATCATGGCTGAGCTGATCCAGACAGAAAAAGCTTATGTGCGAGACTTGCGAGAGTGCATGGACGTGAGTGTTTTATTATATATTAGTGTGTTTTGGCTCAGTCATTTAAAAAAAAAAAAACATTATTCAAGCTTCTATTTGGATCTTTTGTCATGAAATAATATGTCAGACAATGATTTAAATAAATCGATCAATTTAAATCTTATTCATCCAGACATATCTTTGGGAGATGACCAGTGGCGTGGAGGAGATCCCACCAGGGATCGTCAACAAAGAGCACATCATTTTTGGTAACATGCAAGACCTCTACGAGTTCCATCACAAGTGAGTTCACTTATAACGCGAACGCTTTGAGCCTGAATCGATCCTCTCCTTAGGCATCCAGTGAAGTAGTTTCCTGTCCTCCAGAAGTAACTCATGTGTATCGCTCCTCTTTCTGTCTCTATTTGTCACCAGTATATTCCTCAAAGAGCTGGAGAAGTACGAGCAGCTTCCTGAAGATGTGGGCCACTGTTTTGTGACCTGGGTGAGTAGAGTTAACTGTGTTTGAATATTAATATTGTATCTGCTGCTTTCAGACCATAAAAATGCATGTGTCTTGTGTTTCTGCAGGCTGATAAGTTCCAGATGTACGTGAACTACTGCAAGAACAAACCAGACTCCACTCAGCTTATTCTTGAGCATGCTGGAGGATACTTTGATGTGAGAAATGTTTCTGTTATGATTTAAAGGATTAGTTCACCTCAGAATTCAAATTTCCTGATAATTTACTCACCCCCATGTCATCCAAGATGTTCATGTCTTTCTTTCCTCAGTCGAAAAGAAATTAAGGTTTTTGAGGAAAACTTTCCAGGATTTTTCTCCATATACTGGACATACAGGGACCAACGGGTTGAAGGTCCAAATTGCAGCTTTAAAGAGCTCTACATGATCCCAGACGAGGAATAGACCCTTATTCCTTGGCTGGGATTGTGTAGAGCCCTTTGAAGCTGAAACTTGGACCTTCAACCCATTGGTAACTGTTGAAGTCCACTATATGGAGAAAAATCCTGAAATATTTTCCTCAAAAACCTTCATTTCTTTTCGACTGAGGAAAGAAAGACATGAACATCTTGGATGACGTGAGGGTGATTAAATTATCAGGAAATTTGAATTCTGAGGTGAACTAATCCTTTAATGTATTGCATTAATTTTGAACATTTGTGTCTTCCTGTCAGTGGCCAATTGTGAAATTGTATTGATGTTCCTGTTACAGGAAATCCAGCAGAGGCATCGTCTGGCCAACTCTATCTCATCATACCTCATCAAACCTGTTCAGAGAATAACCAAGTACCAGCTGCTCCTCAAGGTAAAAACATCTTGTATTCATCCCGAAAACTTACAGACTGATTTGATTTAAAAGCTCAGTGGTAATACAAGTCAGTTTGTGTTTGTAGGAGCTCCTGACATGTTGCGAGGAAGGCAAAGGTGAAATCAAGGATGGCCTGGAGGTCATGCTAAGTGTTCCCAAGAGAGCCAACGATGCCATGCACTTGAGCATGCTGGAAGGTGAGTGGACACACATAGACATGCAAGCACACGAAAGAGGCGGATGCAACAGGTCCTAATTACACTGAATGTCTTCAGGGTTTGACGAGAACATCGAATCCCAGGGAGAACTGATCCTGCAGGAGGCGTTCCAGGTTTGGGATCCCAAGACCCTGATCCGTAAGGGACGGGAACGTCACCTGTTCCTCTTCGAGATGTCACTGATCTTCAGCAAGGAGGTTAAAGACTCAAATGGCAGGAGCAAGTACATCTATAAGAGCAAGCTTTTTGTAAGTTTCACAGCAGGGTTAAATCACTACAACATCTTCTTATGCAGCAGATCTGGTTGTTTTAAATGCTTTGTTCTGACTGCAGACCTCTGAACTGGGTGTTACTGAGCACGTGGAAGGAGATCCATGTAAATTTGCACTCTGGGTTGGACGGACCCCAACTTCAGACAACAAGATTGTCCTCAAGGTGACTCTCTCTTGCTCTGTTGAAAAGCATGGCACTGTTTTGCTCTAGCTTTCTTCGTTGCATTTCTGTATAGCTTGTGCACTTTAACAAGTAAAGGGTGTATATTTGTGAGATCCACATATTCAGTGTGAAGACTCTTGCCACGAAAATAATTTACTACGTCAGTTTGTAAAAGCTAGCTAAAAAATAAACTGTTGACAAAAATGCATTTATAATTGAAATCTATGGGGGCAACTGCTTGTTTGCTTGCTTTTACAAACTGAGGGACGAATGCCAATTATTTTCTGTAGTAATGGACAGCATGCCACAGATGATGTTAATGTTATTTAACATTACTTTATTAAAATAAAAGATTTCAGGCTGATCATAAAGAGACTGTTAGCGAAAACAAGAGTGGATCTGTATCAAACCTTGACACTGATTATAAGGGAATATCTGAGCACTCGTGTCTCTGGTTCTGACTGCATGTTAAAAAAAGCACAAGTACACCAAAAAAACAAAAACAAGAATAATCTCTACTGGTGGTGATGTATGTGCATTGCAAATGGCTTCTGTCTCAAAGTAACTGTTAATTTTCTGCATGCTGCTTTCAAACTGTAAAGCTACTGTTTAAAACTTTCTTCAGCAAAGTGTCTAAATTTCAGAGTTATTTGCTCTCAGTTTATATGTGGTTTACTCTGTCATATGAGCCAAAGAAAAATTCTCAGCTTAAATCTCAGTGTCATATATTTTATGTGTGGGGGTGTATATAAAAGTGTATATAATATATAAGTATATAAACTACTATATATATATATATATATGGGGTGTAACGGTACACAAACATGATGGTTCAGGATTAACCTCGGTATTGAAGTCATGGTTCGGTACAGCAGCAATTATAATTAACATTTTCATAAGGATAAAAAAACTATTTCAGCTAATGCTGTAAACCATATACAAGAAGCCCTTGCTTGCATATTACTATAATATTAAAGGTCACAATTAACAAAAGAGCCCAAACTATTAAATTCAGTTATTTCTATTTAGATGTAATAATCAACACTCAAATAATAAAAAAACATGTAAATTAGGCAAGTTTTGCATTAACTTCTAAATTTAATTATAAAATTATTACTTCAGTTCATTTTTGAAATATAATCGTTTACACAGTAATTGTCGTAACATGTTTTCATGACATTTATTTAAAAGTATTTAGTGAAACGCTCCCCTCTAGAGTTCATTTCTCTAGTGAACAAACATGCTGTGGACACTGAATGACTTGCCTGAGGTAAAAGTAATGCTACGTGAGATATTATTCACAAGCTGTTTTATTGATGTCTTTCCTCAGCTGAAACACTGGTTGAGAAATTACTCGTAAACATTGATTGTCTCTTCTTCTGCGCTTTTTCCTGTTGTGACAGTTAGCAAAGAGTGTTGCATTACCACGCGTGCCCCCTTGTGGATTGGAGTGCGGGTCACCTGTAACACTGTATTTGTTGTATAACTGCAAGAACCAAACCGTGACGTTAGTACAGTACGGTTCAAGAAGAATACATGTACCGTTTTTTATATATATATATATATATATATATATATATATATATATATATATATATATATATATATATATATATATATATATATATATAGAAGTTTATATACTTTTTAGTTTTAAATCATAGTTCTTAATCTCTTAATGACATACTAACTAGATTTTGTCTGTATTGATAAACTTAAAATGCCAATGTCTAATGCATAAACCATTCATCACAACACATTGACAAAATTGGCTCTTAATTACCATAAAACATGTTTATTTATGTTGTCCCTGTCTTTTCGGCCACTATTTAATGCAGTATGATATATGATACTTTATAAAGCAGTAAAATCTTGTATATTTCTATATTTCAAATGAAGCTAAGTCAGGGATGCAAACATGGATCCATGGTGAGTACGGCCACACAGTTAACCCACCCTTAGTTCACCATAGAACAGAAAATAAGTGTGTACTCTTACTCAACACTGTGTATTTCTCTGTGTTTTCTTTCTCCACACACGTAAACGCAGGCATCCAGTATTGAGAACAAACAGGACTGGATAAAGCACATCCGTGAAGTGATTCAGGAGCGAACTGTGCACCTGAAGGGTGCGTTGAAGGAGCCCATCCACATCCCTAAACCCTCCACAGCCAAACACAAGGGTCGAAGGTACACCCCAAGGCCAGTGAAACATCTCTATTCTTACTTCAATATTCTTATTTATTTTTTTTACCCTTCAGCTTAATTTTTCTGTTGCTGGTTTTGTTCTGTCTTAATTTTTAGGACTTGGACTCCTAGACTAGGAGTTAATTTCCTGTGTGTGTTTATGTGTGCAGGGATGGAGAGGATCTGGACAGTCAGGGTGACGGCAGCAGTCAGCCAGACACCATCTCACTGGCCTCCAGGACCTCACAGAACACACTGGACAGCGACAAGGTGAGGATACACATCCTTTCTATGAAAACAAGTTGATCTATAGTCTATCTACAAGTTGGTCAAAAATTTGCAGTTTTATTTTATTATTATTTATAATCTATTACAGTATTTATTAATATTTTTAATTACCTTGTATTTTTATATTTTCAGTTTTCATTTGAGCTATTTTGTTTTTGTCTCCTTTTATGTTTCATTTTTAACTATTTTTATTAAGCTTTATTTTTTCTGTTTTAGTCATTTTAGTACTTCCACTTAAACTAATTGTATTTCAGTACTAATTTTCAATTATTTTTTTCATCTAAAATTTATATATAATTTTAGCATTATTCCAATTACTGAAAATGATTGTTTTATTTAACAATAACAAAACTGAATCTTTGTTGACAAGAATTTTTGTTGTATTTGACAAGACAAAAAATATATATCATGTTGATAATTAATAATAATAAATATGATTAATAATAAACAAATGTAATACATCTTCACAGACAACACATAAAGCAAATGCACATGTGAACTTTATATTATTTAAGAGTCAGAATGTGTAACTCGTTGTAAATATGCTGTTGTTGTAAAAATGCACACTTTAATCATTAATTCACAACGCAGTAATTTCTAAACAATAATTAATGCTTTATTATACTCAATATGTGCTATCATGTCATGGCAGTTTTCTTATTATATATTTTATTCATGCTTTCTTACATTAATGTCTTATGTTTGAAAAAAAAATATTTTTAATCTGTGGCAGATATTTTGACTTTTTTTTAAATCATTTTGCACATCACATGCATTTTTTTACTGAAATGATGTGACATTTCAGGCATTGTAAAATGGACTAAAATGAATGAATATGATATGGCAATATACTGACAACATTTAAAGGGCATTTTATCTAAAGATAAACAGTATGACTCAAAACATGGCTCTTTGCTTGTGTTTTTTTCTTTAGTTATCAGGTGGTTGTGAGCTGACAGTGGTCATCCATGACTTCATGGCCGGTAACAGTAACGAGCTGACGGTGCGGAGGGGACAGACGGTGGAGGTACTAGAGAGGCTCCACGATAAGCCGGATTGGTGCTTGGTGAGGACCACGGACCGTTCCCCTGCCCTGGAGGGCCTGGTGCCCTGTGCCATGCTCTGTATCGCCCACTCCCGCAGCAGCATGGAGATGGAGGGCATCTTTAACCACAAAGGTGGGTAAATTTCTGAACACTTCCCGAAAATTGTCCCCAGCCTGTTTCAGATAAAAATAATCTGCATATTTTTTTGTGTTCTTCCAGACACACTCTCGGTATGCAGTAACGATGCCATCTTACCAGGCTCCTCTGCCACCCTGCAACCAGGTCATGTGATGGGCTCCCAGAGTTCCCCTGGGCCCAAACGCCCTGGCAACACATTAAGGAAATGGCTGACCAGCCCTGTGAGGAGACTCAGCAGTGGTAAAGCCGACGGCCACGTGAAGAAGCTGGCACACAAACACAAGAAGAGCCGCGACGTCAGAAAGAGTGCTGATGCAGGCTCGCAGAAAGACTCGGATGACAGTGCTGCCACGCCACAGGATGAGACTCTGGAGGAGGTTGGTGCAGTTCCTGTTTTTGTTTTCCTGTATATAGACTGACTATATTTACGTCCACCAGGGTTATTATCGGTTATTAGGGTTATTTATGGTTTTGTCCCTGAACCTCCACAGAGGGTGCGTAATGAGGGTCTGAGCAGCGGCACCCTGTCCAAATCATCATCATCAGGTATGCAGAGCTGTGGAGAGGAAGAGGGAGAGGAAGGACCTGATACTGTGCCTCTTCCTCCACCCATGGCCATCCAGCAGCACAGCCTTCTTCAGCCGGACGCACAGGATGACAAGGTGAGCCGGCTCATGATAGAGCAGAGCGGGGGGACTGAGGAGGAGGGTTGGTGTGAGTAAATCACTAGTTTGGACAATTTTTATTTTATTTTTATTTTTTCCACTGCCAACCTTTAAACCTCATTAGAGATCCTCAAACCCGTTGAAACTTCTGTGTGCCAGCGCTTGTATGTCCTCCTGGGATATGCAGTCTTTACTTTCACTTTTCCAGTTCTAGATCGTCAAGTGTGACTTCAATGCAAGCACTGTAAATCTGTTTTTCTGGTCATATTAAACTTGATCATAAAGAATCTTGTCATCTTGGCCCCATGACAACTGGCATTAACATGTGGCTTCCATTTGGATGATTTTGGATGGATTCTTAACACGTTTAATAAGGATGGAATGCGTTTCTTCACAATTAATCAACAATTTCTGATTACTTATCAAATTATTTCATTGGATTACTCTTGTTTTTCTAATTTCTTTCCCCAAGAGTGCACTTTCCCCCCTTCTTCCCTTCTAACCCCTAGTATCATTACTTAGGGGTTTGTAATTAAAGGAAATGCAAAAAATGACAGCATTTTAATTATCCGTTTGCAATTTTGATCTCTGTCAAATCACACAGTGCATTGAAATGGTGTTAAATGCAAAGCTAAATAATGTCTAGATCAGTGGTTCTTAACTCCCTGCGTTTTTTTTTCACATTGCAGCAAAACAGACGTAAAATACTCCGTCATTTTTTGAAACTATAGAATTTTTTTCTTTTATTTGTATACACTCAGAGTAAAAACAAAATGTTGTGCTTTTTGCAAAATAAAGAAAACTAAAATGATGTATGATCTGTCCTCTCCCTCTGAACAAAGTTTAATCTGATAGTTCTCAGAAAATGAACTATAACTTAGTGAATACTAATCACAAAAAAAAATAGACTTATGTCTAAAAAAACATTGAAATGTCAGGTTTTAAATCGTGTAAGTCGAATCGAAAACATAAATTCGGTGTTTATGTAATCTGTGTGAAAAGAGACACATGTCAGAAATCCGTGATTCAGCTCATTATCCGCTAATGCGGCCACGCCAACTGAGTCAGCGCTATTCAGAGGCAAATTCTGAGGCAATACATGCATACATCGTCTCAATCGTGTATTTATTGTCTTGAAAAGTGTTTATCTGGATGTTAAAGCCATGGTTAGCGAGCTCTAGAAGACACGCAGTTAGTTCCTGGTTCTTCTTCTTCTTTAGAATAATTTGTGGCCTAAATGTGCACAGAGCGCCCTCCGGCTGCAAGTATGAACTGAAAACACCAGCGTTCATAGTGATAACAATGAATATAGAAAAAATATAACTCCTCTGTATAGAAAATTGACATAAACATATGAGAATCCAATATTTCTCCAAATGGGAATGCTTTTAAACTAAAAACCTATATTCAGACTCTTTGCATCACAGAAATACATTATATTTTAAAGAATATAATAGAATACCATTATTTTAAATTGAGCTGAGACATTAGAGGTTTTTTTTCACAGCCTACCTGACTGAAAGGCCTCATTAATATGCAGCACCATTAGAGGTTTTTATGCAATTCTTTTGTCTTCTCAGGTGTAAATGGCCCATTATTCATGATGATTCACGCCTCCACGCATACTGTGTTTCTTGACAAAAAGTGTCTTACAAAAACTAAATCAATATATTGTTTTATATGAACAAGTAGGCATTATAATTTTTACATAATTTTGAAGCAAAATTAACCCCCAATACCCAGAAGTCTTGTAAACACAGATTTATAAACGTTATTCCTTCAAAAACTCAAACATGTGCGTACATGTTCCTCACATGTTATGGTAGCCTAGTTTGTGCTGAATACAGTGTAATGACACTTGTGTCATTAATATGTTTATGAACAACTGAAAAAAGCACAAATGTCAGGGCATGTCAAAACTTCTCCAAGCCCCAAATCAGCCTCAGACTCCAGAGGGTTAATTAGGGACTTCAGAAAACTTCTAAGGGCTGCAGGATGGCTTGGGGTGTTTTCATACTTGGCTTGTTTGAAGCATTTGTTTCGGAACGTGGTGCATTTATCCCTTACTTCAGTTTGTTTAGGCATATATGATCACAACATATACATGCTGAAATCCACACCAAATAAATGGGACTCAGATCACCTGAAAGAGGAGGTCTCATCCCACTCAAAAATAAACTGAAGTGGTTCACTTCCTGCTGAGAAAGCAATCCAACCAAATGGACCATGCTGTATCGCAGTGTATTATGGGTAATTATGTACGTTGTGTGAAAAGCAGCGGTGTTTGTTTTAATAATGGCTCTCAATGAATTGCGAGTTAACCTGGAGTGAAGACAAATTGAAATATCTAAATGAATTTGATCAGAACTGTCCAAAACTCGTTTAAAATACAAGTGAAGCCTTGATTTGTGCTTAAAATGATGAGGTAAAATAACAACAGCTAAAAACAAAAAGCCACAATAAGCCCGTGGAGCTGTCTATCCATCTTGGCAGATGAACGGAATCCCGGAATATAAACAGTGTGTTCTGACCAATGAGAAGGAGTTTAAGTTGTATTAACAACTTGTGGTCCATTTAGAAATGTTGCCTTGTGAAAGCAAACCGAGCTAAGAAGAATTTGCAACACTGTAACAATTTTAATCCCTGTTTCAGAACAAAACAAATGATCTACATGTGTGAAAATGCCATTAAAAATAATATATTAAAATAATCTATCTCTAAATTAAAACGCTAAAACAAAAATCAAGAAATTATATTTCTTTTTATTTTCCCTCAATAACATATTTTTTTTAGTTGAAGAACATACAGTTCTTGAGATTTCTTGAATCACAAAATTAATTGTGGTTAATTAGTTAAAATGTCACCACTCCCAATTTGGTAATATCTTAAATTAGTGGAATAATTACAATGCGTTTTCTCTTTAAACTCTCCATTTTAGAGAAATGTTGAAGATGCTGCTTAAGTTCAGAACCTTCAAATATTGTGTTGGACAAAAAGGTTGAGAACCACTGGTCTACATACAATCTGAATCTGAAATGCATGTTAATGCCAGCCTTAAAAGGTGTCCCAGAGAGATAGAGAGGCAGATTTTTTCCTTTGATAGAATGTAGTCACTTGTAAAACGGCCACAATAGGATGAAATGCTCGACTTATAGCTGGTCTCATCGCTGCTCAAGAACAGCTTGTGACACTAATTTGTTTTTCTCTTTTGTTTTGTTTGGGCTGTATTGTTTGCCATAGCATTACGTTGATTTGTGTCCTGTCTTTGTTTTATCTCAGTTCCCATATCTCTCCATCTGACTCCTCCCTTTCTGGCCTCCCTCCTTTCACATCATTTCTCATTGCTTTCTTTTCCCATAATCCCCGGCTTATCAAAAGACCCAAGACCCCCTTTCTTTCTACTTTTATTTGCTGTCTTTTTTCTTTCCTGTTTTTTTTGGTAGAGATTTAGAAGCCGGCCAATTCCTGAGAACTTCCACTTTGAAGTAGTGCTCTTTTAGAAGCAGATTCCTCATTTTGGTTTGATTCCGCTATTCCACTTTCATCTAGACAAGACTTCCTCTTTCTGTTGTTTAAATCTGTCTGATTTAAACTTAGAACCACAAAATGCCCTTACTCATCCTTTTTCATTTGATTTCTTCTCTAGTTTTTTACTTATTTTACATTGTTGTTTTAAATGCATATGATTTAGCCCCATCTTTATTCGATTGTCCTCCTAACGCGCTGGTTTTTGATCGGACTGGGTTCAAATGCAGCTTCGGAGTATCACAGGGCACATGCGGTGTCAGAAAGACGTGTACAGGTGTATCCAAACGTCAACATCAGGGAGCTGTGATTAGGTAGAAAGAGGGTCATGTGCCTTATACAATGACTCTGAATCTCAGAGACCACCCTCACTCTTTACTCCTCTAACCAACCCTCAAAACTCCGCCCATTCACACCCCTCCCCCCTCCCCTCTGTGCTTATCCTCTCATTATCCACTCTGCTGTCTGATTGGCCTGTAAAAGCTAAGCAGACCTGAGGCCACACCCAGACACAAATTGGAAAGTCTGGAAGGCACAGCAAGGGTGAGACTTTCTGCTGGATTTCCCTATATTTCTATTTGATGAATGTTTTTGATTGCCAGTTTTTGAAGCTAAAGTAAAGAAACCCTCCGCCAGTCTCAGGTGTCGAGCATCAAGCTATTGTCAACCTGAAGTCTGTTCTCTTAACTTCATATAAATTTAAGACCCCATGAAATGCAGCAGGTTTCTTTCCTCTGTCGACACATTTCCTATTTTGGTCTGTTTGGCTGCAAGATAAGGACTGTGTATATCTTCTAAAAGTGTATTTTTATCAATTTAAATAGAGCTATCACACATCACATGGAATAAAAGCCATTTTGATTATATGGGGCCTTTTTTTTAACGAATAATTGATTTTGGCTGAAATCAAAATGTCTCTTTTCAAAACTGATAAACTGCACCAGAGACAGTTTGAGAGTGCAGATTGTGTATGTTCACAATGGTGTGATGCCAGACACATAATAATAATGTTATTACCATTAGTTACAGATGCATTCAACATAATGCAGTGAAGTTATTTTAACTGCTATAATATAATTGCATAAATGTCTTTGAGGGCAAAGACAATAAACTAGTGCCTAAATCCATTCCTGAATGAATCCTGATTACAGTTTAGCTTCATACGGCTCATATTTCCTTTGTGTCATTCAGTCTGGCTTTTTTCCCTCTTTCACTCTCTTTATCTCTGCAGACTTCTTCCCGTCTCTCCGTCCGACCCTCCAGTTCAGAAACCCCCAGCGCTGCAGAGCTAGTCAGTGCCATTGAGGAGCTGGTCAAAAGCAAGATGGTAAGAAGTGCACAGATGAATATATAATATAATATAATTGGTGCTGTCAAACGATAAAAATTTGATCTAATTAATTACATGATGTGGCAATGAATTAATCTAATTAATCGCACATTAATTTTGGCTGTGAAATGACCCCCAAAAGATAATTTGAAGTAATTATTGTATAAAGCATTAAATTGAAATTTACAAAAAGTAGCTTCAGAAAAAAATATTTTATTTCAATATAGAATTTATTACACAAACGTTTGAACCATGAGGATGAATAAATGATGACTGAATTTTCATTTTTAGGTGAACTATATCTTTAATGTTTTTTTTTTGTTGTTGTTGTTTTTTTATTAATATGAAAATATAAAATTAATTTTTTAATTAAATTATACTCTAATAAGAAACTAAAACTGCCAGTAGGTGGCAGTAAATGTCTTAATGATTAAGTCAGTCATTCGTTCGTTCGTTCGTTCGTTCAAATGCCTAATTAATTCAGAAGTGAAGTAAATGGTTGTCTTTATGAATGGTCCATTGAATCATTTTTTCACTTAATTCGTTGAAAGCGCAGATTCAGAAATGAAACGCCACTGTGTGTTGTTCGGAGATGAAGGCAAATAGTTCTGCTTTGTTGGCAAAATTAAGCAAAAACAGACAATATTGTGTCTAAAATGACAATGTTTACTTATTTATAAACTGTTGTACAAAATCAGTATTGCATTTGTACTTCGTGACAAAAATAGCACTCGTGTGATATAGCTTCACTATATCTTATAATTTAAATATAAGACAAAAACTCAAACGGCCATTTTTGCCAACATAATTTGAATTTTAGGGACATTTACTGCTTTCTATAGACATTATTTTCTTTTTAGAGCTGCTTTACAACAGAATTGAATTATTTTTTAGTTTGAGTTGTTTCCCTGCATCAAATTTGTCATCAATCAACTGTATGCATTAAATACGTTAATAATTTTAACATGTTATTTTTTACCATAATTAATTAATCTAATTCAAACGTTAAATCGACAGTCCTAAATATAATATAATATAATATAATATAATTGATATAATATAATATAATATAATATAATTAATATAATATAATATAATATAATATAATATAATATAATATAATATATTATAATAAAATATAATACCACAGTGTTGTTATTACTATTATTGTTAAATATTAAACTTATTATTAACCAAGTATTATACAAGAATTTAAAGTAGTTTACCCATCAAACTTGTCTGCTCTGACTTTGACGGTTTCATGCCCACACAGGCTCTGGAGGACAGGCCCAGCTCTTTGTCTGTGGAACAAGGGGACAGCAGCAGCCCCTCTTTCAACCCATCTGATAACTCCCTCCTCTCCTCCTCCTCTCCAATCGATGAGATAGAGGAACGCAAGACCGGCTTCCTCAAGAGACGCCAGTACGTCATCATGCTCTCCTCCCTCTCTCTGTTACTGTCCGCATTCATTGTCAGCGTCTGAAACACGTGTCCTTTTTCTCCTTTTAGTTACATCCTGCTGGAACTGATAGAGACAGAGAGGGACTATGTGAGAGATCTCAGTTTGGTCGTGGAGGTAAGTGCACACTATTCACTGGATGCTGAGAAATAGATGCGTGATCAAGTGACTAGATCTGAAGCACATCCATACTTTGATGTGACGCTGCATTGTGTGTCCGGCAGGGCTACATGACCAGGATGAGGGAAGATGGAGTTCCAGATGATATGAAAGGAAAAGACAAGATCGTTTTTGGAAACATTCAGCAGATATATGACTGGCACAAAGAGTATGTTTTTTTGAACATTCATGCATGAAAACCCATTCATTTTGGGAAAAGCCCAAAAACAAAATCAAGACCTTTTTAAAGTTGGTCCGTTTTTTAATGATAGGCATTGGTTGGAAAAAGAAAGCCAATAAACCAACATGTACAACATTGTCTGATAATTAAAGCAACTTTGTGGCAGTTAATTTCAGCTATTTTCCAACTATTTTGAAGAGAGATGAGACTAACTACAATCCTTAATATTTCAGTTTCTTCCTGGGAGAGCTTGAGAAGTGCCTTGAGGACCCTGACCGGCTGGGCCCTCTCTTCGTCAAACATGTATGCCATTTTTTTTTTTAAGTCTTTTTAAGCAATCAATCAAACTTGTTCTTTTAATGTAATTTAATATTGTGCACTCTTCATGTCTTTCAGGAGCGGCGGCTGCACATGTACATTGTTTACTGCCAGAACAAACCTAAATCTGAACACATTGTCTCAGAGTATATCGACACCTATTTTGAGGTGCGTAACTTAAATCTGGATTTGATCATAATTTCTGCCCTTTATAAAGCTTGAATGTCCTAATGACATACATTCTGCATTACTATCAGTATACCAACAAATATAAATCACACAGAACATCTTGAAACACTTTTATTGTCAAACTGAATAACCTGTCTTGCAGGATCTGAAGCAGCGTCTGGGTCACAGACTTCAGATCACTGATCTGCTCATTAAACCTGTTCAGAGAATCATGAAGTACCAGCTGCTGCTCAAGGTTTGTCCATCTGGTCCACTGCATCTTTAGACCTATGGACAGTTGTTAGTCTAATCATGATTCTGATGCTCTCTGTTTCTTTGTTTACAGGATTTCCTCAAATTTTCCAAAAAAATTGGAATTGATTCAATGGAATTAGAGGTATTTTATTCTATATTTAAACATTATTTTGTTTCATTCTATTCTATTCTTTTCTGATGATGTTCTTGTGTTGTAGAAAGCGGTTGAGGTCATGTGCATTGTACCAAAAAGATGCAACGACATGATGAATGTTGGTCGACTCCAGGGATTTGATGTAAGAACTTGTTTATATCGGTGGATTATTATCAATTAGTGTTTTAAATTTGAGCTCATGGAATAAACTCATCTGATCGGTCTTTCACAGGGAAAGATCATTGCTCAGGGGCGTCTCCTCCTGCAGGACACCTTTATGGTGGCTGAACCAGAAGGAGGCCTGCTGAACAGGATGAAGGAGAGAAGAGTCTTCCTCTTTGAGCAGATTGTCATCTTCAGTGAACCTTTGGATAAAAAGAGGGGCTTCTCAATGCCTGGCTACCTGTATAAATACAGCATCAAGGTACAGGCGTCCTCATCTAATATTGTCATGACAGATTTGTTGATTAAGTAAAAGACTGTTTAGAAAAACTAAAAACATAATGTTTGTATGTGTGAAGGTGAGCTGTCTGGGGCTGGAGGATAGTGTGGACGGAGACCCCTGTAAATTTGCACTGACCTCCAGAACATCTAATGGCAGCAAAGAGGCCTTTATTCTGCACTCAAGCCATCCTGGAGTACGACAAGTCTGGATGCTGCAGATCAGCCAAATCCTGGAGAGCCAACGCAATTTCCTCAATGGTACAGCAACCAGCAATACTTATGAGTATAAAAGGCTTTTGGTCTTTAGGTCAAGTCATAAATGATGTTTAACATACATTTAATCCAAACAAAACAAATGATCGAAGAAAAAGATCCATCGCCCCTGTTATTTTATAGGCTGAGTGATTTGAGGAAAGAAATCTATTGTGATTTTTTTTTCTGATTAAAATAAGTTTGATTTGCTATTTTAAAATGTGATTATTACTATTATTATGAATCATAAACTCATATTGTTATTATATATCAATATGCCTATAATATTTATTATTATTAAATAAAAATATTAAACAAAATAAGAAATATATTACTATTGTAAAAATAATTTCACTTTAAAATTAAAATGAAAAGTCAAGCATTTAAAAAGTAATCCTTTAACAAGTACTACTTTAAAATTATGCTGCAATTATACTATACTAAATATAGCTGCAAGCAGCAATTACGGGGCCAAGCACAAAATCAGCACAATAAACCAGCCAACACGGCCGTGAGCATCAGACCAACTGCAACAGTGAGCAATTAAAGACCTATTAAGATCATTCTAGGCAAACGAGTTGAAAAATGATCAAAAATGAGGATTTACTGGTTCATCACTTTCGACCAATAGGTGGCGCTGTGTCCAAATTGTTGTGGTATGGTCAGAGTGAGGTGACAATGACACTTGCAAAGTTTGGTGTCAATATGTCAAAGCATTGCAGAGATAGAGCTTAATGAATGAGTTTGGCATCATGCCTCAAAATCGCATACAGAGTTTCGTAACTATACGCGATAATGCGTTCGTAAATTACAGCATTTTAGCACAAAATTCAAAATGGCTGATATGTAAAAATTTTATATCATTTGACTCGACATGATGCCCTGAATCTAATGAGACCAAATTTATGATTTTTGGACAAAGCCATCAGAAGTTATAAGCAAAAATAGCCATTTTTCATATCTCCGCACCAGTAGGTGGCTCTGCGCTGAAACACTGCATGATGCCTCAGGTCATGTTTGTGATGACATGTACCAAGTTTGGTCTAAATACAATAAAGCGTTACAGAGATACAGCCTTGCGTCTATTTTCGCAAGCGCGACATTAAATTTGTTTGCGTGTATTTTGAATAAGGTTTGAGGAATCGACTTGAATTTTTCCATAACTTTTTGTCGGCATGGTCTGAAGATCATCTGGTTCAATTTTCATGAAAATCAGAGTAATGGCCTAGGAGGAGTTCGAAAAAGTTCGTTTTTCAGAAAATTCAAAATGGCAGAAAAATTTGCATGACGGAAAATGACCCAAGGAGTCAGAGGTTCAAAAGTTATTAGCATAAACATAAGTGCAGCTTTGGACAGCTGGTTCTATGGGCTGCCATAGACTTCAAGAGCTGAAGAAGAAGAAGAATCGAAAATAAAAAGAACCCCAACAGATACAATAGGTGCCTCCACACCTTTGGTGTTTGGCCCCTAATAATCATGTCTTAATTGCTTCATTTTCAAACATTAAACCATCAAGATTTTAGTTAGATATTTTATAAATATACTATCGTTCATTGTTAATTCTTTTCATTCATAATACATTAACTAGTGTTCATTTAAAGTACTTAAAAACGTTAAAAACATATTCGTATATGTAGAGATCAACCTACATTAATAATAAATAGTAGGGGTGTGACGCAATATTAAAATGTGACAAAATTTCTCGTCGAGTGAAAAACTGCCCTTGCGCAACATTGCGCAACAGAGCCTAAGCATATGACAAATGTCTTATCTTGCAGAATGTGCACTCAGCATAGCCTGTCTCCCAATATTAAGCCCAAAGTATACTTTGGATGTCCACGTACCGTCCGCATTACGTAATTTTCGTCATCAGGAGGGTCCGCGGACATTAAGGTCATGATGTCTAAAGCAGTAACAAATGCTAACGAACTGATCTTCATGATAAAGTTTTACCAAAATCTTGATTAATTTGTGCTGTTTTTTTCATGTTCACATCGTTGATTGAAATCTCTCTCCTCACTAGATGTCTTTCCTCCTGTAGCGCTTACATCACCCATTGACTACCAGAGGAACCATGTCGAGGGACCTGGTGTCTCAGGCAGCAGTGTACAGGCTGGAGGTAGCGGGGGTCAGGTTATGGCCCCCGGAGGAGGCGGAGGGGCCCCGGCTGGGTCGGGTTCCCGCTCCCGTCCCTCCCGTATCCCCCAGCCCTCGCGCTTGCCTCAGCCACTCCGTCATCACTCTCCCGCCCTGGGGCCCGGAGCCCACGAGCCTGACGGCCCCGACAAAATATCAGGTATGTCCCCGAGACCTCGCTCCAGGGGTCCCTCACCCTCTTGCACCACAGAGCCTGATCCGAAGGTGAAGGTTCCTGCGAGCCCTCACCCCAAACAGACGGACCCTACGGAAAGTGCTTCCAAAGAAAGCAGGGATGGAGCCTCTCCGGCCCAGATCCCTCGAGCCACCGTGGCCCCGCTAGCTCTGGTCAAACCCAGACCTGGAACGGTCTCGCCGATGGCCTCCCCGTTAGCCACACCGGCTTTCAAAGACTCTATCCCACCCTGCAGTCCTGGGCCAAAGACGGGCGGCAGCTCCAACTCGTTCTGGAGCTCCGTTCCCGCCTCTCCAGCCAGCAGGCCCGGATCCTTCACCTTCCCCGGGGAAGCATGCGACACCCTGGGACGGCAAAATCAGAACCAAAGTCACAGGCATTCCACCCACAGTAAGGACGCAGACCGCATGAGTACCTGCTCTTCTGCCAGTGAGCAATCTGTCCAGTCCACTCAGAGCAACGGGGTAAGAGACACACTCCTGCCCCGGTCGACCGCAGCGCTTCAGCTCAACTCTGCTCCTGTCTTCCCTCATGAATGACTCTCTAACCCACCTGGATTCTGTCTGATTTCTGCCTCTCTTAACCTGGTTTCTACTCTGTGGACTTCCAACAGAGCTTTTTCTCTGCATCTCAGAAATCTAACCGTTCTGCTTCTGGCCATATACTAACTGTTTATGGATTTGTAAAACAAGAACTAGGTTTATCCTTAAAAATTAAGATATTAACCTTAAGCGACTTTCTTTGTGGGGTCTTTACAAGATGTTTTTCCTTCTGAGAATCAGCTATTCTTAAAGGATTAGTTCACTTTGAAATGAAAATTAGCCCAAGCTTTACTCACCCTCAAGCCATCCTAGGTGTATATGACTTTCTTCTTTCTGGTGAACATAATTGCAGAAATATTAATAATTATCCTGGCGCATCCAAGCTTTATAATGGCAGTGAAAGGGTTCAATGAGTATGAGCTGAAGAAAGTGTTTCCATCCACATGCACCCATTTAAAATATGTGCTCCACACTGTTTCGGAGTGTTAATAAAGACCTTCTTAAGTGAAACGATGCCATATTTAACAAGCTATGATGTCAAATATCGAGATACCACCAGACCGCCTTCCATATACAGGTTATGAAGAAAATGTAAACTGGCATTGCATCAATTACAGTTTTTCCGTAAGTTTAAAAAGGGAAGGCACATGACGTAGCGTAAGCTTTGTTAACTGCAAGTGGTTTACGTATGTGTATGTTGAACATGGAAGGCGGTCTGGCGGAAGCTCGATACCTGACTTCATAACTTGTTTAAATATGGATATTTTTTTTTAAACAAGCGCATCGCTTCACTTCAGAAGGCCTCTATTAACACTCCAGAACCGTTTGGAGCACATATTTATGATGGATGGATGTGGATTGAAGCTTTTTCTGTAGCTCATACTCATTGAACCCTATCACTGCCATTATAAAGCTCGGATGCTTCAGGATATTTATTAATATTTCTTCGATTATGTTCATCAGGAACAAGAAAGTCATATATACCTACGATGGCTTGAGGGTGAGTAAAGCTTGGGCTAATTTTCATTTGAAAGTGAACTAATGCTTTAAGGGCTAAAGGTGCAGTCACGTTTTCTGTTGTTATGCAAAATTTTGCCGGTGAAATCCAGTCATTTTCGAAAGGAATCACCATGATTGGGAATTTTGAGTCAGGGCAAAAGATTTCCCCATGCAGCGTGTTTAAGTTCATCACACTGACCAACAGAAAGCTGCTTGGTTTGAAAGTGACTTCTGTGTGAGCTGTGCTTCATACATCACTACATTATTGACAGTGGTTCTTTTTTCCCACAAAATTTTGCCAAAATGTTGCTAATGTGACAGCACCTTAATAATGTTAATCTTTACAAAACTAATGCCTGAAACATCCGTGGATGTTTTGATTCTGCTTATCATGTGATTTAGTTAAGAGTTTTAGATCTTTTTAACAGGCTACTACTGTAACTAACAGGAGTTCTTATCTCAATTTCTTTTCTGTTTCTTACCTTTTCTTTGACTGTTCAAGTTTAATAATGCATGTTTTTGATGCAGTGCATTTGCAAGGTTACATGTCAATCAAAAGTTGTAAATATTATTGAGCATGGGTGTTATTATGCAATGTTTTGTCATTATCAAACACCAAAAACATACATTTGTTCTGAAATTTACTAGCCCTCATGTTCTGGATGGGATCAGAGAGACCTCAAGAATTTTACTAGATCGGGGAAAACATTTTTTTACGTTGAGACATCAGGCGGAAATTAAAAAAGATTCTTATGAAAACCGATTATAAATAAAATTTCAACTTGATAAAATGCTTCAAATGTCCTCCATAACAAATATTGCCTTATGTCTAGGGGAGAGACCCAAAAACATTTTTAACATATTAAAAAAAGATGAAAATAAGAATTTTCATATAATTTTCAGTTATTTTATTGTTCTACAATGTTGTTGCAATGTCAAAATTGACCATAAATAACACTGTTACCAGAAATAATCACCTTTTAAAAAATGATAATTATAAAACATAAGGATGCAGCTTCAGTAGTACCTACCTATACTGGCTTTTGGGTAGGTCAGTGGAACATATTACAAGAATTTGAAGGAAAAATATAAGGCCTTTTTTTCTAAATTATTTTTTATACATTTACATGGAACATGAGGGTTAATAGGTAAATGTGGAAATATTGTCATTTCACACAGGTAAACCCATGGTGTTGTACAGTACAGGCATTTGTATTAAAGGTGTATAAAGTGTCTCTGGTACTAAGACCCGTGTGTGTGTGTGTGTGTCCACAGAGTGAAAGCAGCAGCAGCAGTAATATCTCCACCATGTTGGTGACTCAGGACTATGTGGCTCTGAAAGAGGATGAGATAAATGTAGGTCAAGGGGAGGTGGTGCAGATCCTGGCCTCCAATCAGCAGAACATGTTCTTGGTGTTCCGCGCCGCTACAGACCAATGCCCGGCTGCCGAGGGCTGGATCCCCGGATACGTGCTGGGCCACACCTCCGCCATTATCCCTGACGCACCAGAGGGGACCATTAAGTAAGAGCTCGCCTCTAACCATTTACATAACACATGCTAAATGTTTCATAATGCAACAATAAAATCAAACACATAGTTAACATCTGTTTTTTTTGTTCAAGCGGTCCTATTATAGTTTTTTTATTTTACATTTTCATCTTTCTTTAGTGTCTTAATGTTGCAGTTTGAACATGAAAAAGGTCTGCAAAGTTACAAAGCACAAAGTCCCTCCAGAGTTATTTTCTTTATCAGTGCGCATTTCTGAACTCCGTGAAACGCCTCAATTGTAGTCTTGAGTTTTCTTCCAGGAGCGAACACATCACAAAATTCCTCATTTAAATAATTCCCTCTCTAGGCATATGCAAAATAAAGGGGCGGGGCCTGGTTGAGTTAGTTAGTAGTGTGTTGAAACTCGCAGTTATGTTAAGGGGCGTGACATTCCCAAACACACTTGAAACAGTTGACCAATCACAACACTGATCCAATTGACCAATCAGAGCACGCTACTCTTTTCAGAAGGAGGGGCTTCATAGAGACAGGAATTAAACAGAGTGTTACTGACAGACTGAGAAGAAAGGAGCTGCAACAATATCAAATATGTGAAAAATAAGGTGTTTTTGAACATTCAAACATGAGAACCTATTCTGGTAGAGCCCAAAAACAACATCAAGACGTTGGAAAAGGGCATAATAGGTCCCTTTCATAAGTTAGACATTTGACATTTAACATAATGGTTTGCTTTCCAGCAGGAAATCATCATCATGGCATACATCCCTCCGTATTCGCAAGAAGTCAGATAAAAGAGAGAAGGAAAATAAAAAGGAGGCCAAGCTAGAAAACGGATACAGGAAATCCAGAGAGGGACTAACCAACAAGGTCTCTGTAAAGGTAAAACTAATGAAAACAAACACACATCTTTGTCATGTCATTTTCTGGAAATCCTTCAGAAGGATGTTTACTCAAATCTTTGTTCTCTATTTTGCAGCTTCTAAATCCCAATTATATCTATGATGGTAAGTTCAAAATGTCTATTAAGTGAAACGAACAATTATAAGTGATAAACATCTTAAACAGGGGTTGACATGGATTTCTTTTCTCCCAGTACCCCCGGAGATGCTCGTCCCGCTGAGTGACGTGACCTGTGATAAAGGGGAGTGTGTCACTCTGAGGTGTAAAGTGTGTGGCCGCCCCAAAGCCACAGTCACATGGAAGGGACCCGATCAGAAAACACTCACCAACAACGGTCATTTCAGCATAGTCTACAGGTATGGACAAACAAACATAATGTCAGCTAAAAAAAAAATCATTTTGTCTTGCAACATTGGAGATATACATATATCATGTTATTATTTTGTAAATGTAAATTTATATATTGCTTTGTTTTTATATCTCACTTTTTATTTATCTATCACTTGTTAGATTTATATTTAAAAAGGGGGAAAAATTGCTAATAGAGCCCCTAAAAGGAACATGGTGATGGGAAAAAATAAGAGACGGGAGGAAAAAATCTATTTCAATGCTTTCACATGCTCTTTCAAATGTTTTGCATTCCCTCGAGAAACTTTGTGTTCATTCGCAAAAAAATCGGAGATGGGAGGAAAAATTATGTCTATGTTTTCGCGTTCTCTTTGCGTTCTAGTTCATCTGGATTTAAAGGTCAGTGTTACTTTTTTTTTTTCATGCGTTCTCTTTCAAATATTTTGCTCACAAAATATTTGAAAGAGAACGCAAAAACATAGACATAATTTTTCCTCCCATCTCCGATTTTTCTTCCATCACCATGTCCCTTTAGGGGCCTCCTTAGAAAAATAAAGATATTAGATATTTCTCCCGAAGGCAAAAACAAAATACTGATTTTATTTTATTGCATTTAATTTCATTGCATTGATTAAACTCAGTTTTTGCTAATCTAATGTTTTTGTTCGTATCATAATTTCCTTTTTTCATCACAGTGAGACTGGCGAGGCCACGCTGCGTATCGTAGGTGTGACCTCAGAGGATGATGGCATGTACACCTGCATTGCAACGAATGACATAGGCAGTGTGACATCATCAGCCAGTCTCAGAGTGTTGGGTAAGAATATGCTCCTATTCCAACTGGCCTTGCAAACTCTCTACCTAGTGTTTCTAAGATTCAGCTAAGCAACTTAACTGGACTCTTTCACAGGAACTACCAGCGATGGAATCCGGGTCATGTGGAAAGACAACTTCGAGTCCTTCTACACTGAGGTAGCAGAGCTGGGCAGGTGAGACACATGAGAATTTATACACACAATTTTGATATCAAATGGATTCATTTGTAAAAACATTGTAAGGGAATCCATTAGAAACAACATGGAGGCACACTTTTAAAGAACATTAACACAAATTGCCTGCATTTTAACTGCAAGTTTGTCACAAATTAAGGGTTTTTTGTCAAAAACATGCAAATATAGTTTATGGAGTATCGACTGTGGCAACATCGTAATTGTGACAATGTTGTTTCTTTCTCTTAGGGGAAGGTTCTCTGTAGTTAAACGCTGTGACCAGAGGGGGTCAAAACGGACCGTGGCAGTCAAGTTCGTGAATAAGAAACTCATGAAGCGAGACCAGGTCACCCATGAGTTCAGCGTCCTACAGAGACTCCAGCACCCTCACCTAGTCAGACTACTGGACACCTTTGAGACCTCCAGCAGCTATGCACTGGTCCTTGAGATGTGAGAGCACACACACACACACTTTGATATCATATTTCACACTCAAGATAAGTTCCTGAGCATCAGTGTTGTGTGATTGCACAGGTCTGATCAGGGCCGTCTTCTGGACTACATTGTGAGCTGGGGGAACCTCACTGAGGAGAAAGTGGCCTTTTACCTCCGGGACATTTTAGAAGCTTTGCAGTACCTGCACAACTGCAGAATAGTTCATCTGGATTTAAAGGTCAGTGTTACTTTTTTTTTTCATTGTTTGTATAGATAGACAGACAGACAGACAAACAGACTACCATTCAAAAGTTAAAAAAAAATAAATCAATTATCTTTTGAAAGATGTATTTCATGTGCACCAAGGCTGCATTTATCTGATCAAAAATACTGTAATATTGTGAAATAATATTACAATTTAAAATAACTTTTTTATTTGAGTATATTTTAAAAACTAATTTATTCCTGTGATCAAAGCTGAATTTTCAGCATCATTACTCCAGTCTTCAGTCACATGATCCTTCAGAAATCATTCTGATATGCTGATTTGCTGCTCAAGAAACATTTTTTATCAATGTTGAAAACAGTCGTGCTTCATATTTTTGTGGAAACAGTGATACCTTTTTTTCAAGATCCTTTAATGAATAAAAAGTTAACCGAAAGAACAGCATCAATTTTATATCTATATAGTATTAATATTACAAGTATTAATAAATAAACATTAATTTGAATGTATTACTGAATTTTATTCTTTCTTTACTGTTATTGCTGTCTTTATTTCTTAAGAACCTTTTTATGATTACTATTTTGTTAATGTTTATAAGTAAAAAAAACACTTTGAATTAACACAATTAAATATGCTAAACTTGTCTTAAATAATTTATTTTATATATTTACTAATTAGTTATTTATTTATTTATTTAAAAAAAAAAATTTTTAATTCGCATGCTAATTTAAATATAATGTAATATTAATTTCAAATTTCCCACTTTCTGATCAGCCTGAAAACCTCGTGGTGGAGCAGAGCCCCTCCCAGCCGATGGTGAAACTGACGGATTTCGGCGACGCGGCGCAGCTGAACTCGACTCCCTACGTTCACCCTCTGCTGGGAAGCCCAGAGTTCGCGGCCCCTGAGCTGGTTCTCGGGGACCCCGTCTCTCTCTCCTCTGACCTGTGGAGTCTGGGGGTGGTGACGTACGTGATGCTGAGCGGCGCGTCTCCGTTCTTGGACGAGAGCGTGGAGGAGACGTGCCTCAACATCTGCCGCCTAGACTTCAGCTTCCCCGACGACTACTTCCAGGGCGTGAGCCAGGCGGCACGGGATTTCGTGTGCCTGCTTCTCAGGACCGAACCTTCCAGGCGGCCCCCGGCTGCCGCCTGCCTGCAGGAACCCTGGCTGAGGCCCGGAGGTGGCCGTCGCTCGGCCGAATGCATCGATACCTCTAGACTCATTTCCTTCATCGATCGGCGCAAACACCAGAACGACCTGCGGCCTCTCGGAGGCGTAAGGGCCTTCCTGCAAAGCAGGCTACAGCCCAGGATCTGACCGAGAATCATGATCTCATCCTCTTTCCGATGCCAATTCAGAAGACTTCAGTCCTGAGCCTATCAAAATGTGTGCTGACAACCATATCAGAGCCTTCGTCAGCAGACGATATTAAAGATTGATAGTCCTCTCCCAGTTTGCTGCTGCCTTGTTTCCAATTTAATTAAGACTTGTAAGCAGAGATTAAAACAATGGAATATAAATATAAAAATATATATATAATATTTCTTCGATTTGCTGAATGATCAACAAATCCGATTAAGTGGACTAATATTTTGTGTAGAACAAACGTACCTGCACAAGCGTGGGTTTTGAAGAAAGCGATGCAAATGCAATTTAGCGAGGAGAACAACTTTTTCCCTTTCGGTTTTGCCTGAGCCAGAGAGCAAGCGGCTGTTTTTGTGCTTTTACAGTGTTCGACTCGATTTCTTAACGAACCTTTAGACAAAAATGAACAGCGCATAATACTTATATGACATGTTTTCAGGTAAATCTTTCAATAAAAATCAGTGTGAATGAACGCAACACACAAATCGTGAGCAAACGAAGCATTTTAAGTGGAAACTTGTTTTGGTCTCCTAGTGTAATTAGTTGCTTATTTCGATGATGATGATTGCGCCACATTTAGCTGCGGAATTTTTACAGGCTGCAAGTTCGACCTTTTTTTTTTTTTTTTTTTATTTACTACGACTAGAACAAATTGTGTTGTGCAATCTACAGATGTATACGCCTTATTCTATACTATGTGTCTGCCCTGTTTCCTTCTTTTTAAATGCAATGTCACAAGGGTGGAGATACATAGCCGTAGGGCGGCCAGACGTCTGAGCTGATCGGCTTCAGACAGGACAGCATTGAAGAATGACTGAATACTGTAAATGCACTCACGTTGTTTCCGGTTCTTACCACGTGCAATGTTGCGGCTTCGATGGTTTATGCAACTGTTTATGAAGACATCTGTTAAACCTTTAATAAAAACGTAGAATAGCACGTACTTGGTACTGCAGTTCTGCTGTTGTTTATTTTATCCGGTCTTTTTCAGTAAGTATTAAAGCCCTGTTATCATGCAGGGTTGTTGTCTACATGGCACTTACGCTAGTCACTTTTCTGTTGATATACATATTGGTATGCCAAAGCTCTCTTTGCTTTATGAGAATGAGTTTTTTTTTTCTTCTTCTTCTTTTCGGTCCCCTGCACACATTTGACTCCTTTAAGTTATACGCTACTTAGCTGTGACTGGTTGTTTACATAGCTTTTTCTTCATTTACTTTCCTTTGTGTCCATGTTATTGATGTTTCACACATTTTTTTACATTTTGCTTTTCTGCGCATTTTTGGAGCGTTTCTGAAATGCACCTCCCATTTAGACTCGGCAGTCCTTTGACATGGAAATAATTTCGCATAGCAAGATATCATGGACAAAAATGTGAAGCCTTTAAATTATGATATTTATCTCGCTCGTCATATAGATAGTTTTAACGCAAATGTAAGTCATTTTAGTTTTAAGGCCTGGGATAGTTTTTGTTGACAGGTTAGTCGTAAGATGCTCTCAACAATTTAAATTGTCACTGGAACGATGTTGGTATGCAGTTTGTAACCATTGGCCTGTTCTCATTTCCAGTGATCCTCGCGTCATACGTCAGTCAGCTGTTATCTTTGAGATTTTGAAGCGTATTGAAATGTTTGAGTGGTGGGCAGTGACTCTTTCCCGGTAGGAAGGAACATTGTTGATTCATCTGTATAGACCCATATAATGTCCCCCTAATTTATTTGTCATTGTAAAGTTGTACAGATGCCTTTACAGCGTGGGAACTTGGACTGGATACATTTTTTAAAGTGTTTCATTGAATGTCTAATTTTAGTTCTGATCTCATTGTATTTTAATGTATGTATTATCATTTTAGACTTGTTTTATTTGGATTATTTTATACGTTTTGCATGTGTATATTTCTTTGTACAGAAACCATAAGTGTTTACGCGATATGTGCTGTAAATATTTTCAGTTTTGTCATCAGTTATTTTGGAATTAAACATATGGAACATTCTCATGGCTGCTGTGTTTGGTTTAATTTGTGAGCAATAGACCTTATTCAGTGCAGCGCCATGACGGGTAGGAAAGCGAGGCTGTGAGGGACAGACTTGCCATGTTTTTCACTGGAATTCGCTGTAAAAAATATTTTTGCATCGTTTCATTAGCAGAACAATCCAAAAACACATGAAATAACAGTACAACCCACTGAAGAGATATGTCTATCCCTCACAGCCTTGCTGTCATTCCCGGTGTTGTGCCGAATTTTGACTCCCTGCCAAATTATTACCCCCCTCGTTGAATTGCAGTCGCTATCTGATTGCCTATTCCTAACCCCTCCCCTACACCTAATCCTAAACCTACCAATACTAGGGGAGTAATAATTTGGCAGGGGTAGGAATTCGGCACCACACCGGTAAAAATCAAAGATGGCGCTGCCGTGAGTAAGGTCAATGCAGATTAAAGTTTGCAATGTTCAGGTTGGGAAGGGAGAATCACTTCCATTTTCCATTTAACTTGTAATGGCCGCTGCAGTGACGCAATGACTTTAGAAATTTGCGATTGGCTCTTTAATTTAGAAGGCGGGACTTATTCCTCCATATTGCATTCTGCGCTTTCTCCCATTCATAGTAATATGAGTGCACCGTCTTTGTATATCTAAATTCTTTGACATTACTTTTGAATGGGGAAAAAGTACAGCGCACAATGTTTTGGAATAAATCCCGCCTTCTAAATAAAATAGCCAATTGCTAATTGGTAAAGTAAACGCATCACTGCAGCTGCCAGTGTGGTGAGAAATCGAGTTCCCCCAGGAATAGGGTCTCCTTTTGGACCCCGAGCGATCCCATTGGTTCAACTGGCTTTTAATGGGTAGTATTTCTAATCACCAGATTATAATTCCTGCAAAATTATGATTTATCTAGCTCAGTGGTTCCTAAACCTGTCCTGGAAGACCCCCAGCCCTGCACATTTTGTATGTCTCCCTATTTCTGACCCAACCATTTCAGGTATTGATATCTCTACTAATGAGCACTCAGTTAAAGGTGTGATAGATGAGGGAACCTCTGATCTAGCTTAAATGCGTTATAATGACCATTAATGTCTTTTAAATTACATGGTTCATATACTAGTATATAACTGCAGCTATAGGTTGTGAAATCAAGCATTTCTCATTTTTACTGTTTTTTTAGTTAGCTTATGTAGTAGCATGGCATGTATCTACCCGATTAGTCTGCTTAGGTTATATTAGGTATGTTTTTTGCTTCCAATACAGTTCCCAATTACATGATTTAACTTAATGGTGTTTGTTTGTACTTAGCATGACAATTAATGTATTAAAAATTATTATATTGTTACCACGTTGCTATTATTGTGTAAAATGAATAACTTTTACAGAATATAGTATGTTGCAACAATCCTTATCCTTATAAAAAAATATATTTTTAGGCATGGTTGTGTTTCCAGTTTGTTTTATTATGCAAAACATAGACATTAATTTTATATTTCAAGCATGTTGTTTGTGCACTTAAAGGATTAGTCCACTTTTAAAAAAACTTTTCCTGATAATTTACTCACTCTCATGTCATCCAAGATGTCCATGTCTTTCTTTCTTCAGTCGAAAAGAAATTAAATTTTTGGATGAAAACATTCTAGGATTTTTCTCCTTTTATAGTGGACTTCAATGGGCACCAAACAGTTGAAGGTCAAAATTAGTTTCACTGCAGCTTCAAATTGTTCAACACGATCCCAGATGAGAAATAAGAGTCTTATTTAGTGAAACCATCGCTCATTTTCTGAAAAAATTGAAAATTATATAAGTTTTAACCTTAAATGCTCATCTTGAACTAGCTCTCTTCTTCTGCTCTATTAGAATTCCAGCAGTGTAGACACTGCTAAGCATAATACTGCCCTCCACAGGCCAAAGTTTTGAACACATTTTTATATGCAATATGCTAGTTCAATAGTATATAACAATTAGTTCAAACTTTGACCTGTGGAGGGCAGTAATGACATGGATGACATGGGGGTGAGTAAATTATCAGGAAAAGTTTATTTAAAAGTGGACTAATCATTTAATGTAATAAACATACAATAGTAAAATAGGTTATAATTAGTCAAGACATCATGACAACTTTTGATCAGGCGTTACCGCCTGGGTCCTAAAGGAGACCTGATTCCTGGGGTGGACTCGATTTCTCATGACACCGTTCCGAGACGTGCGCTTATGACTGCACATGCGCATTAGCTGAAAAAGAGTTTTTATTGCTATTTGAGCATAAGAAACATTTATAAGACAGTTGTTTAGATTTCATTGGTGATTTCAAATATGAATTTTAATGGTAAGTTTGGTGAACAGCTTTGTAGAATTTGATGTTTCCCCAGACAGGAGCTGTACTGCATGACTGAAATAGCTGCCCGGGAGGCATTTCAAAGATGGCCGCTGAGTGAAATGACATGCCTTAAAGCGACTTTAGTAACATGCATGATGTCCCCATTTTCACAAATTCACAAATGGAGCCGATAATGGTATCATTTTCAAAAACTTGCACTTTGAAATACATTTTTTTTAAGTTTGCATTTTCAGGCCCCACAAAATGCCATTGTTGTGTAAATGAACGGCCAAAAGGCATAAAGTTTTTAGTTGAGAATGTCACGCAAATGGTCCTTTCATCATAGTGAATCAGCGAACAAACCACTGTTTTCAACTAAAAACAGATTATGATTATGATTCCCTCACACATTTGATGTGTACAGACTCACTTGTTAAAAATGTTTATATTACAGAGAAGAAACCATGAGGGTGTTGCACTGATGATCATTTATGGATTTCAAGGTGAGGTGAAACAGTGTTAATGTGCAGTGTGAATATAATTAAAAGTGCCATCGAACGTTTTTTTTTTCACAAGATGTAATATAAGTCTAAGGTGTCCCCTGAATGTGTCTGTGAAGTTTCAGCTCAAAATACCCCATAGATTTTTTATTAATTTTTTTAACTGCCTATTTTGGGGCATCATTAAATAGGAGCCGATTCATGCTGCGGCCCCTTTAAATCTCGTGCTCCCCCACCCACGGAGATCGCGCTTGCCTTTAACAGCATAAACAAAATTCACACAGCTAATATTACCCTCAAAATGGATCTTTACAAAGTGTTTGTCATGCATGCTTCATATCATGTGAGTATAGTATTTATTTTGATGTTTACATTTGATTCTGAATGAATTTGAGGCTGTGATCCGTGGCTAATGGCTAATGCTACACTGTTGGAGAGATTTATAAAGAATGAAGATGTGTTTTTAAGAATTATAAAGACTGCAAGTGTTTAAAAATGAAAATAGCGACGGCTCTTGTCTCCGTGAATACAGTAAGAAACGATGGTAACTTTAACCACATTTAATAGTACATTAGCAACATGCTAACAAAACATTTAGAAAGACAGTTTACAAATATCACTAAAAATATCATGTTATCATGGATCATGTCAGTTATTATCGCTCCATCTGCCATTTTTCACTATTGTCCTTGCTTGCTTACCTAGTCTGATGATTCAGCTGTGCACAGATCCAGACGTTAATACTGGCTGCCCTTGTCTAATGCCTTGAACATGGGCTGGTATATGCAAATATTGGGGGCGTACATGATCCCGACTGTTACGTAACAGTCGGTGTTATGTTGAGATTCCCCTGTTCTTCGGAGGTCTTTTAAACAAATGAGATTTATATAAGAAGGAGGAAACAATGAAGTTTGAGACTCACTGTATGTCATTTCCATGTACTGAACTCTTGTTATTCAACTATGCCGAGGTAAATTCAATTTTTAATTCTAGGGCACCTTTAATGGGGTTGATGGACTTTTATTGCATCAAACAGGTGAACAGTGGTTTGCATTGTGTACAGTCAATACGAGGAACAACATGGTAACATTGCACAGTAGTAACCAGTGATGCATTATTTACAGACAGATTTTGTTCTTAAATAACAACAGTATTCATTCACAAATACAGAACTGAAGAATGTCTAAATGAGAACGATCCAGCTCGGGCTCAAATCAGTGTATAATATGAACCGCAATGTGAAATCTGGCAATATTAAGACATTGAATATTCATGACATGAGCCCGATGGACTCATCTAGCTGTATATAAATGCTTTATCTAAATGGAAACTTCTTGCATGACTAATATAGAACACATTTAACTGAATGCTAATGGGCAGAATATAGCATCTCTTGCTGAATTTATATATATATTCCTGTCTGTGAGAGTGTATTGCTGAATCAAATGCCTGTCATAAGGCTTTTGAATTAGTCATGTCACCATAATAATGACATTATCATTATCAAAGTCAGCAGATGGGTTTGCTCGGAGCTCTGGCGCATGCATGATAATATAGTCTGGTATGTTTTATGCCCAAGCAGCAATATCTGACTCACGCTTGTTAACGCACACTAATCTCCATACATGTGTAGATGGATAATTGAGAAGCAAACAAGCTCTACTATGATGTCTTGTAATATTGTGGTTTTTGCCTGATTTACATACAGTAGCGAGACGTAATATTTCAGCATTGTACCCAAACCCTTCACTTTTGCCCTGTGGTATAGCTCCTTTACATATCTAAAATCTCATATTGAAGATTTTTTTTTCCTTTAAATACTAATGGTCATAGTAGTCAATTAAATAATTCAACAAAACAAACATGAGAACAAAAAAATAAGGTTCATGTCAATGTTTGTGAACATTCTTAATTTACAGAGTAAAAAATCTTAAGACTTGAGAGAGCAGGTTTAATTCTTACACAATCTGTGGTATTTCATACATATATAATTTTCCAGCGCAATATAGCCAACACATTATAATCGTTAAACCATTGGGTTGTGTTTGCTTTTATATATTTGCCTTTTAGGTCACTTGAAGCTCCAGGTTTCATGACCAAGCCACTTCCAGCCAATTAATTATTGACGATTAAAGGCTCATTCCAAATTTCAGTAACTGCTGGCCATTTTTTGGTCTCATAAACATGAAAAAAAAAAAAACTTGGTTTGTTTTCTACAGAGCCCCACACATGACATGCATGAAAAAAATGTATATGTATATCATGGCCACAAATTAATTCACTCCATAACATACTAATACGTTTTTGTAAATCATGGCCACAACCTTGTTTCAGTTCAATCAAAACGAGGGAACTAATTATTATACAGAGCACAGTTTGATTAAAAAAAGGGAGTGAATTATTATATCATGCACTTGATTTACTATAAGGATTTTTCTCCTTATAGTGGACTTCAATGGGCACCAAACAGTTGGTCAAAATTAGTTTCACTGCAACTTCCAATTGTTCAACATGATCCCAGATAAGAGTCTTTTTAATATTATATTTGAATTCCAGCAGTGTAGATGCTGCTAAGTGTATTACTGCCCTCCACAGGTCAAAGTTTGAACTAATTTTTATATGCAATATGCTAGTTCAATAGTATATAACAATTAGTTCAAACTTTGACCTGTGGAGGGCAGTATTACGCTTAGCAGTGTCTACACTGCCAGAATTCAAATAGATGAGAAGAAGAAGAGAAATAGTTCAAGATGAACATTTCTAGTTAAAACGTATATCATTTTCAATTTTTTACAGAAAATGAGCGATGGTTTCACTAGATAAGACCCTTATTTCTCATCTGGGATCGTGTTGAACAATTTGAAGCTGCACTGAAACTAATTTTGACCTTCAACTGTTTGGTGCCCATTGAAGTCTATATGGAAAAAAATCCTGGAATGTTTTCATCAAAAACTTTAATTTCTTTTTGACTGAAGAAACAAAGACATGGACATCTTGGATGACATGGGGGTGAGTAAATTATCAGGAAAAGTTTATTTAAAAGTGGACTAATCCTTTAAAAGGAGGGAATGAATTAGTAAATCGTGGCCATGATATATATTTTTCTCAGCATTTCATGTACAGGCCTCCATAGTTTCCTGTTATATATGGAAGCTTGGTTCCGCTGTAGTGACAAATTGGGTCCCCCGCCGGAATCGGGTCTACATTAGGACCCCACATGATCCCACTGGTTCAAATTGCTTTTAATAGGTACTCTATTTAGTGCCTGTTTACATACAAAATCATGTTATGATAAATGCTGTTTCAACTACGTTATACACAGTAAAATCCCCAGAGTTAAATCAACTCTGCTCAGAGTACATATGGTCCCCTCTCTAAATAGTGTTAAAGTAACACTGAAGCAGAGTTAAAGTTAATGAAATAATTAAGCAATGAATAAGGCTGTGAGTGAAGTCAGTTGTAGTTATTGTGTTTCTCTTTTCTTCAGTGATTCTGCTTGTTAACAGCAGGTGTTCATCACTAATGCACAATCATCACTTAATTAATTGCTTAATTATCTCATTAACTTTAACTCTGCTTCAGTGTTATTTTAACACTATTTAGAGAGGGACCATATGTACTCTGAGCAGAGCTGATTTAACTCTGGAGATTTTACTGTGTAAGGACAATTTATGTCTGTTTAAGTTAGCTTATGAACTAGAATAGCATACAGATACCCGATTAGCCTGATAGAGTAGTTTATACACGTACATGTATTACAAATCATCTGTAATGTAATTGTGTTAAGTGTTAAATGTCAAATTATTTGTTATAAATGAAACAAATTAATGATGTTCAATTATTCACTTAATAGGCTATTATAATTATTATTAACAGTTAATCAAGAGTATGAAATTTACGTTCAATTTGTTTTATTATGCACTAATTTGTTTTCTTAAGCATTATATAGTATTTTCTACATACTTCAGATAATCATTAACTGACAGTGTGGGGAGACCTGATTTTGGGGGAGGACCCGATTTGTCATGACACCGCCATGTGATTAAAAATAAGGAAATTCAAACTTTTTTTTTATGCCTATATATTCTGACTATATTTCTCAAAATTGCGAGTTATAGTCAGAATTGTCAGAAATACTTTTTTCATTCACAATTGTGATATATAAACTTATTTATTTTTTTATTCTGTGATGGAAACAAGCTTCTGTAGCTCAATGAGAGTGTTGTTTTGAATTGTGAAGACAGTGGCCTGTATCTGTTCAGCCAACCCAAAAGAATCAGATTTTGATCACAGAGACAGACTGGAGTGGTTCTTTACATTTTAAAATATTTAATAATTAAACAACCTTAATCTCAACGGAATGCTGAGAACTGTCATAAATCTAACCTAGGGTATTTTTAAAATAAATTATTGGTCCTAAAACCTTCTTCTTCCCGCATCCTGGTGTTCTTCTATCCCTTTAGCAGAAAGTATGGAGTGCTGTCTGACTGGCTGCTTTAGTGTGTGATCATTCCCAAAAGTAAGGAAAAAAACAAAACATAAGACGCATCCTAGTATCACTATATTAGACATTTGAGATAGTTATATTATGATCCTGTGAAGTGTGTTTCTGGAATACTGAGTCCTGAGTGCGTCTGAGTCCTGTGGCTGTTTGTTATTTGAGGTCCAGTCAAGAAGTGTAACCAGCCAGATTCCACCAATAAGACGATATTTGCCATAAACACAAATTTGAGTTTTACATTCCTCCTACTAGTGACCCAAAGGAACCAAAACTTCAGTGGAGATGTGTATTTGGACAGAGGGGGGCAGTGGACACCACTTTTTCTGCATATGGTGTGAACAGATATTCAGAAGGCACTGGGGTTTGGTCGGTTTGGTGGAAATCAGGTTTGGTGGAAATCAGACTCTAACAAACCTGCAAAAGACCTGATTGACATTGTGGTTTAGATCTGCAGTTCTCTACTTGCGCCGTCCATGATGGTTGTGCATGTCTTCCATGGTGACTCTGCCCCACACGCCGATCACAAACGCCTCAATCTCGCACTCGTTTACACCACGAGCGATGCGGAAGTAACCGTCCTCTCCCCAGTTCTTCCCCCATGAATTGGCTCCAATCTGTGGAGTGAACGTTTAAAATGTGTAAAAGCTGCTGTTGAACAGAAAATAAAACGTCATATCAGCATATCAGACGGATATAAGTTCTCACCCAGTATTTGTGTGTTCTGCCATTGTAGTCTCTCTCCTCTCCCCATCTGAAAAGAGCAATAAAAATCAATGTGCTATCATACATTCACTAAACATTAGAATTCAAATCAACTGTCTAAAAATAGGAATAATTTTTTTGCAGAAGGTCAAGGGAAAATGTACACATCCAACCAAAGCTAAACATTTTTTTTTACCCAAATGCAATCAATTTCTTAATCAATATTTAGACTTAATATATAACTTCATATATGATATAATCTTTATTTATTGATATTTATGAATATATTATTATAAATATTTATTATATTTATGAAGATATATACACGTACTGGATTGATTTATTTATCTTTATCCTATATATATATATATATATATATATATATATATATATATATATATATATATATATATATATATATATTTTAGAGGTGGGCATAGATTAATTTTTTTAATCTAGATTAATTTTGGAATTAATCTAGATTAATCTAGATTAAAATGGCTCATTTGAATTCTGCCGAAGACATTCAGAATATGTGAGATACCCAAATTGTCCCTGTGTCCCAATGTCCATACTATCCATCCTAAATAGTATGTGAGATTAAAATATGTGTGTGCCAAAGCATAGTATGTTGAAAAGAGTATGCCAAAAGTCCCCGGATGGTCTACTATTTCCGGTAGATTTTCGAAGTGTGGATCCGTTTTTAATCTGCAAATACCAATGTGGACTTTTATAAAGATCTGATTGGCCATTAAGTTTTAAATGCATCTTTATGCATTAATATGAGGAGAGTTCTCCACATGAAAGACTCGCGACTGCAGATCGACGTGCTGCATTTCTCTCCGATACGGTAGGAAATTAGCTAAATGAAATGTGGAGGATGTAAGGTGATTGACAGGGAAGTTTACAGTGACTGGATGCGACAGAGAGCAAAGACTCAACTGTATGACGTGATAGTATGTCCCAAAGCTTGTCTAGTCTTTTGCTACACACTCAAAAGTAAGTACTTTTTGTTAACAGAAAGAGTACATATTTTAGGGCGTAGTACTATAAGTAGGCGAATTGGAACGCAGCAAATGACTAAAAAGTAATCCACCATTTTATCCGACAAAGCAGATAGGAGTTAGAAGATTAACCTCAGTGGAGTTAAACTTTTGTATATTATATTTTGTATATTGACATCTTTCCGCGTTTGAAACATGATTCTCATGTTCATTCATGGTTATTTGCTGCTATAAATGGACTCGTAGTAAGAGATGATCAGTTTACGAGCCTCTTGAGCTGAGGCGCTACAGCAATCTGTCACGACCATGGTCACAACACATTAAAGAAAACGGGTTTTATTGTTTGAATTTCATAAAAAACTACACAGTTTTAAAGCTGGGACTTTGATAAATATCATAAGTTACCTGCTTTGTCTTGTCAGTGTCCTCTTTGCTCCGTGATGCATTTATCACTGTGTGACGTGACGGGCCTGACAGCACCACGGCTTGTCGACCAAAGCAACAGTAACTAAGGGGGGCGGGTCTTTGAGAAGGGTCAGTTCGGCTAGGTATACATCCGCGCTAAAATATCAAGGTGAAAGTCATCATAGCTTGCGTAGAATAGACCCAGCTCCCAACCCAACTTTGAGAGTAGATTAACGGCGATATTTTTTTTATCGCCCGATAAGAGTCTCGCGTTAACGCAGCACGTTAACGCCGATAACGGCCCACCACTAATATATATATATTACCAGAAAAACATTTTTTTTTTTTTTTTTTTACCAGAAAAAATATATATGTGTGTTTTTACCAGAAAACAATTGAGAATTGTTGATTTTAGCAGTGAGGAATATTCACACCAGAGAGCTTTCTATGGAAGCTTGTTTCTGCCATGAAATGAAAAGGTAATCGTGACTTTTTAATGTATTTTTAATTAAATAAATGTAGCCTTGGTGAGCAGACGAAACTTCTTTTAAAAACATTAAAAATTGTAGTGGTTCCAAACTTTTCCAAATATATATATATACATATGTACATATGTATTTTTGTCCAGTCCAGTCCAGTCCAAAAGTTTGGAACCACTAAGATTTTTAATGTTTTTAAAAGAAGTTTCGTCTGCTCACCAAGGCTACATTTATTTAATTAAAAATACAGTAAAAAACTGTAATATTGTGAAATATTATTACAATTTAAAATAACTGTTTTCTATTTGAATATATTTCACAAAGTAATTTATTCCTGTGATGCAAAGCTGAATTTTCAGCATCATTACTCCAGTCTTCAGTGTCACATGATCCTTCAGAAATCATTCTAATATGCTGATTTGCTGCTCAAGAAACATTTAATGTGTACAATTGTACAAAATATTTGTGTACAATATATTTTTTTTTTTCAGGATTATTTGATGAATAGAAAGTTCAAAAGAACAGTGTTTATCTGAAATCTAATCTTTTGTAACATTATAAATGTCTTTACTGCCAAAAAAATAAAAAAAAAATTTAAAAAAAAATAAATAAATAAAATTCTTACTGACCCCAAACTTTTGAACGGTAGTGTATAATGCTACAGAAGCTTTGTATTTCAAATAAATGCTGTTCTTTTGAACTTTCTATTCATCAAGGAATCCTGAAAAAAAGTACACAACTGTTTTCAACATTGCAAATAATCATAAATGTTTCTTGAGCAGCAAATCAGCATATTAGAATGATGCTGAAAATTCAGCTTTGATCACAGGAATAAATTACTTTGTCAAATATATTTAAATAGTACACAGTTATTTTAAATTGTAATAATATTTCACAATATTACTGTTTTTACTGTATTTTTAATTAAATAAATGTAGCCTTGGTGAGCAGACGAAACTTTTAAAAACATTAAAAATCTTAGTGGTTCCAAACTTTTGGACTGTATATATTTACCATATTGGTAAATTGTTTTATTTAATGTAGTATAAATCTAACAAAATGTAGTGAGGTAAATGAAGAAAAATTGGGTAAGAAATACCAGCTAAATTCAAGATAAATTCTCTTTCTCTCTCTCGCTCGCTCGCTCGCTATATATATAAAAACAAAGTGATTTAAGGATGCTTTTACAGATAAACAAGATAAAACTGTTGATTTTGGCAGTGGGGAATCAAAAAACCCTAACATTAAAAATTGGAGAATCCTTCGCAAACCAAAACACATCCAATAAGCAGTGCTGTGGAAACATTCTCCTGATGAGGTGAAGTGAGTCGACTTCTCAGAGGAAGGACGTGAGCATCAGGAAGCAGCAGCACACATCGCCCCCTTACATCTCCTCAAGTCAACAACAATCTGATTGGTTGAACTTTCACCATGCCAAGAACTTCCTTTTGCTCCTCCACCCGTTCTGGTTCCTTGAATATTCGGCTCTCACTATTCGGCCGTTGACCCTTCAGTGTCTTTTCATCCGAGTTCAGAATATTCAGCTCATCAATCACCACATGCGTCAAGGGGCCGTTTATTTGTATATGTGGAAAGTCTGGAATAAATATAGTTTAGTCCTTGACTATTCTAAGGGACGTTTTCCAATGAGACCCGGGAACATTTCATGCTGTTCCAAAATAATACTTATCTGCCTTTCCATCCCCACAGAGGCGAATCGGTATTCAGAACACTTGGACAAATAACAAAATCGCCTAAAAAAACAACATGCCCTCATATAAAATACATGGGAGAGTTGAAGGGCCAGAACCAATGGCTGAGAGTTTGGCAAAGCCAGGAAAAGTGCAGCTCTGACCTCTGCTATGCTCTTATCTCACCACGTTTTCTGTCCTTGGCTTTGGACAATGACAGACATACCACTGCTTCCAACCAGCTTCTGACCTGTGCTGGGTTTAGGCCTCTCTGTCTGCACTGAACAATGCCATTTCCATTACACTGGACATCAATGAGCTTTCCACAAACTTTCCCAGGCCCCGGGCTTAGCCGAATGCACCACGGTGGGATTTTCGCCGTAAAAACACTGCCGCTGCCTCTCGTATGTTAACTCCATAGGGCTATACAGCGTCCTCTGAACGTCTAGAGCAGCGCAAGAACCGCAGCGTCAGCGAGTGACAGGAGGCCGGGAGAAAAGCCGGGGTTCAGACAGACTCGCACTCGATATCACCGTCACCAGTGAAGCATGTCACACTCACAGACACCAGCGGCAGGTCAGACGAGGTTACCAGAGAGACATACCTGGGGATCATGTCCTGACCCGAGTGCGCTGAGCCTCTGGAGCTAAACACTGTCTGGGAAAGACTAGGAAGCACATTCACGCACATCAAGAAACTCGGGGCACATTTGTTTGAGAAATGCTTCATATAAGACTGCATAAAAATTGAATCAATACAAAATAAAATATTCCCCTCATGACAAACGTTTTACGACAAAGTAAAATGAATGTTATTTAGAATATTTTGGATCTTTTTGATGTGATTGCTGAATGAATGTGTGAAGCATGCGTTCTTTAACCAGTTGCGTCCAAGAGTAAATGATTGGTAATTGATGAGAAAACAACTGCAGTGACTCTCTCTGTTGAGGAGGAAGCTAGTTGAGAATCACTGTGCAGTGCTATTAGGGTGTGTTACGTATGAATGAGCAAAACCAGACAAAGGTATTGAGGGGCGTGTGTCTGGGGGTGGGACTGGAAAGCCAGTCATCCAGGTGTTTTGTCTACTAGTAACAAAAAACATGTCTGCAAGGCAGACAAGATGTCTCTCTAAAAGAGCTTGTTGTCTTAAATATTTTCAAAGTCTCTTCAGGGCAAGTCAGTTCAGGGCCATGATTGTGACAAATGTGGACACCAGATAGTTGGTTAACCAACATATCAATGGGGTTAGAAAAATCACACACATTTTTTTTTTTACATATATATATATATATATATATATATATATATATATATATATATATATATATATATATATATATATATATATATATATATATATAATTAACCCTTTGGTGCTCTTTGTGTGGCAGTGACAGATTTTTTTGTTTCGATGAAATAAATATACTATATTTTTGTTTGATAATGTTTTTTATTTAATATTTGGTATTTTAGTGGCTTTTATGGTGCTAAATTATACTTACGGTGTAGTTATAATCCATTTATTCACTAGACCTGAAAATCAAATTTCCAACTTGAACTGCCGTAAATCTTGAATGCTTCAGAGCACAGAATTAAGTTTGATAAGACGAAAGATGACACTTGGCAGATTATTGCTGACGTGAAAAAAGTTTAAAAAAATTATCTTAAAAAATGTTATGAAAAATGCACAAAAATACTACTTTCAATTTTTATACAAAATAATAATCAAAAACATGTTTTTCTCTAAAACTGCAAGAAAATCAAAGCCATAAATGTAAACAAGTTGTCTTCCAAATTTGAGCTTGATATCTCAAAAAATGAGCTTTTAGTAAGATTTTGTTTTGGCCGCAGTATGAAATTCATCTCCAATTCATTTCCAATGTCATTTTTGACTGCAAAGAACACAAGTGGGACCTTTTTTTTCAGGACCATTTAACCTTTTCGAATCATGTCCATGATTTTGTGTGTGTGTGTGTGTGTGTGTGTGTGTGTGTGTGTGTGTGTGTGTGTGTGTGTGTGTGTGTGTGTGTGTGTGTGTGTGTGTGTGTTCACATAGCAAGTGCCAAAACCTTTACCAAGTTTCATACCATTCTTATGAAATAAAACAATTCTAAAAAAACAAAATGTAAAATTTTTCTGTCAAAAATGACTGAAGAGCACCAGAGGGTTAAGGATGTTTTACTGGATATTATTTACTCCTGAGAAATTTTAACTCGCACCCAAAAACAAATCTTGCTCAGTGGAGCAGCAGAAATCAGACAAAAATGATAATGATAATATTATATTTATGTCTTTAGCTGAAATCATGCTAAAAAATATATTATTAAAGTTCCCCTGTAGTCAATAATTTTATCCCTTAAAACTCATCTTTAATGACCAAAAATACATATTTAAACTTTTTTTCTGTGAAGCTTTTTTTTTTAAAGCTTTAAAATAGCTTGAATGTAACTCTACACCCTTGCCTCATTAAATATACACGGATCTCTGAATATGATAATTAGCCCCGCCTCCAGTCACTCGCACAAGCTCAGACGATATCCACTCGGTCAACATACTGAGGTAAGCGCTGCACAGCGGTATCTCTTTTTACAACCTCGGACACAAAACGGTAATTAATATGATTAGCCTTTTGCTTGACTACATTATGAAACAGCTAATAATGTGTTGCTAATGTTTCACAAACCATGTTCACATTCACGAGTCGGACAGCTGCCTTCTAACAATCAGTATCCTTAGAAACGCTTTGAACAACTCAGAACATCAGTGGAGAAAGGCGTGTAGTTCATCATAACATCGTAATATGCATCATACACCCGCCATATTGCTAAATCTACCCGATTTTCCATATCAAAAGAAAAGTATATAGAGATGACCTTCTTTTGAGACTCCCTTGTGCGGTCAGTTAAGCCCGCCGGAACGTGATTGGTTACAAGGTAGTTTGTGAAGTCAGAAACAGCAGTGATTTCAAACGCAGGTTTGGTTTACTGCAGTTGTAAACAGTAAATACTCATCGATGGTGTTGACTTATGAATTTTCTTTCAATTGAACATCAGCAAGAAGCAACTGAAAGCAGTATCAGAAAATGATAAATGCTAAAAAAAATTACAAAAAATTTGATACACTGCCAAAAACTCATTCCTCTTGCTACCATCATTAGAGGTGAAAAGTTATGCAATTCTGGAACTTACCCTGTTATCCTGACAGAGTGCGTTGCGTGTTTGCGGTACTGTGACGGTTTGTGGTAATTGACATCTGTATGTCTGTAAATTCCACTCTTGTACACAAAGAAATCTTCGTGGACCTCCATGATGGCTAGAAAGGGAAAAACAAACATAACACACACCCGTTATGCATCTTTAAGTGCAGTTTCTAAAATACAATGCAAATTACCGTAGTACAGTCCTTCATACGTCATTGAATCAATATTTAAAACCTGATCCTTCATACTTATCACTCACAGTCATACTACAGGAAATGCTATGTTTGCTTTCAAAGCCCAGTTATATAATATCCCACAAGCTCACCCAAACATCTTGTTCCTTTGCAGATCAAAGTGAGATCAAAGTTGCCGCTACTAATTGTGTTGGATTTCAAATGAGCTGAGCTTCACATGGCATAATATGGGCCATCGCTTAAATTCACAGTGCCCGAGACAAAACTTTTATGGGTGGGTCCCTGCAGCAACCCTTTTGAGGACGGCCCTGGTGGCGTGTGAAGTGAAGACACTGCGTTATGGGAAATACCTGCACCCTCTTGCACTTAAGGTTTTCCAGATATTACTAGGAGATCCTCAGCAGTAAACAGAGCCTAATGAATACACACACTCCTGCACATAATGATCTTTTCATCTCCTGTTTCTCAGTATAAGCCAGAGGTTAGGCAGAATTTTTGCAAAGATTAGAAGCGAAATCTGGCGTAAATCCAGGGTTCCCTCCTGTCTTGAACAATACAACAGAACACTGGCACGGGATCATGGAATAGCTCTGAACAACACAAGAACACACAAACACACACCCTCATCATATTACCATAGGGGACTTTTCTCAAGAATTCACTGCATATATGATGAGTTTAGGCCTTTTGTCCAAAACAAATGCTCTGTGGGCGTCTACAACATCCATGGTGACTAATACGACATAGATCGATCGTTGTTGACTGCATTAAAAGTCATTAGGAATGTGATTTTTACTATTCTTATCCTCTGGCTCACACTTACTGCACAAGCACACACACAGACACACGCTTCTGGAGAAATCCATACCTTGCACGGGGCCATTATCCATAATCTCTTTCATAATCTCTTTCTCCTGTGAGTGAAGAAGCAGAATCAACATGTCAAGTGTTGTACTATATATACTGTACCAAGAAAAGGTGTATTTGACAGTTATGATGAGTTTTAAATAGCAGCAGTCTTAAAATGCTTAGGTAAAAACATCTTAATGCACATAAGAAACAGTCAGCCTTACATATATTATTACGATAAATTGTTTAATTGTTCCCCGCATTCCTTTGTCGCATCTGTAAACGATATACAATCTAAAACACGCCTGGAGACATGTATATATAACGCAGACTGTGTGTAAAGAGAGACAAATGGGGGGTAAGATATAGCTCAGAATTCAACCATGACATTACTAATGTAATGCCTCTCCAGACAGTTGTGAGTTATTCTTCCCTTTGGCTTTGAGTTGAAGGTTTTGATTGATGAGGAAATTGAGAGCAGAAATGCACACAAATGCTGGGTGTGAGGGAAAAACCAGTAAATCACTGATGCTTTAACTATGGTATCATGCAGGCAGAGTGAAATGTCAGAACATGTTGGATGTCATAAAACTTGTTTTACACTTAAAAGAAAATCAATTAAAGAGGACCTATTATGCTTTTTTACATATTCAGCTTTCTTTAGTGTGTAATGTTGCTGCTTGAGCGTGAAGCATTGCAAAGTTACAAAGCACAAAGGGAGTTAGACCACGTGTCCACCGAAGCATTTTTTAGCCAGCTGAAACGCTAGGCGCTCTGCTGAAAATGCCTAGCTGTAAGTGCTTGAGAACGCTTCAGCAGCGCAGCGTTTTTTTGGTTGTTTTAACCTGTTAACTGGATGAAATGTGAAAATGTCAAATTTAAAAATGTAATAATATTTTACAAAACAAGTTTTACTCTAAAACTACTAGTTGTGTTCCAAATTTCAGGTTGATATCTCAAAAAATGAGCTTTCAGTAAGATTTTGTTTAGGCGCAGTACCACACTTTTTCACTAGATGACAACCAAGCTTCATTGGTGACCATATAAGGGCGCCTCCATTTCCATATATGGTTTGAGTGATCTGAACCATATATTTCCATTATTTTCATACAATTTATGAAGTAGACATCCTATATAGAAGTAGTGTGGGAAGTTTGGCAGAATTTCATATGAATTCAACCACTAATAAACATAAAAACAACATGTATGTGAGTTACAGGTCGCCGCCACAATCATAAATGTTTTTTTTTTTTTTTTCTATTAAAATCATTTTCAGACCTTTTTTTCCCTTCTTTTGAACTCTTGGCATGAAATCAAACATGTTTCAACATCTTTAATGATTTTTCATGTTCATTGTTATTTCAAAATAAATGTCTGAACATGCCTTATGAGTATCAAAATATGCTTGTTGCAAATTGATAAATTACTGCTCCTCTGTAATTTATTTAGAAATTCACCAAATATGAAAACTAGAGATTTGAAGCTTTCAAATGATATATAGTTTTTCAAGATTAGTTTAGGTTTAGTATAGCATATTACTATTTTAAATATGTAATGGCTGTGGGCCAGTGACAGTGTACAAGCAGAATGTGGCGGTTGGTCTGTGTTGTATTTGTCCCGCCCCTCCTCCACTGTGATTGGATAGCTGGGTAAAAAGTGACAGTGATGAGCACTGCGTTCAACAGGTAAAAAATGCAGAGCGCTCAGCGCTTCAGTGTGAAATAGACGCTCAGCACCACGTTATGCTCCTGCATTTTAAAAATGTGGCGCTCCCATTGAAAACAATTGGAAAAATGCACTAGCTGCTGGGAAAAACACTTTGGTGGACAAAAGACCTTATTCTCTATATCAGTGTCAATGTTTCTGAACTTCCTGAAACGCCTCTATTGTAGTCTTTGAGTTTTCTTCCGGGAACAAACACGTCACAATATTCCTTATTTAAATATTTCCCGGCCAAGGCATATGCAAAATAAAGGGGTGGGGCCTGTTGAGTTAGTAGTGTGTTGAAACTCGCAGTTATGGTAAAGGGCGGGATATTTCCCAAACATGCTCAAAGCGGTTGACCAATCACAACACACTGGTCCAACTGACCAATCAGAGCACATTGTGCTTTTCCAAAGGAGGGGCTTCATAGAGTCAGGAACTAAACAGAGCGTTACTGACAGACTGGGAAGAGAGGAGCTGAACAATAGAGTGCCCCAGGGATGACGTGTTTTTGTAGGCCAACCCGGAAGTTAGCGGCGCACGGGTTCCCTTGATCGAAAGCCTATGCATTTTTCCCATAGACTTTTGGAAAATCGCAGAAAATAAGCTCTGTGTTTAACAAAGGATTATGACACTTACAGGTTTTGTCTATCAAGATAATCTTTACAAGTTAACACAACATTTATAGATTTTGAAGCCTAAATAAAGTCGTCAGATATAAAAGGCTAACAGTAGGCTATAAACGGACTACAGCACACCATGGTCGCGGATCAACGTCGTCACCACCAAGCGTCCTCAAACTTTATTTAGAAAACAACTTTATTTAAAAACATGCTCGATGATTATGATCTGTGCTGTTGTTAATACTTTTCCACTTTTCCATGAGAAATGCTGTCCAAATGTCCTGTTTGTCATGATGACGTCTAAAGTCCCCACCAAAGGAATAGTCCCTTTTAGCAATTTGTTAGCAACCGCCGTTTTTAAGACACAATAAAGGTTTAAAAAATATCACAAGTGGGTTATAACTGGTGTGTTTTATGTCATAGATCAAAACATGAAAATATTTAGAGGCTTTGTTAACCACAGACCTTATTTCAGGCGATTTAGCAAAAACCCATTCAAAAAACACATTGACTTCGGGGCGATGGAACCGGAAGTCCTAAAATGCGAACTCGCTTCCGGGTATTGCCTACAAAAACACATCATCCCTGAGGTACTCTATGTCAAATATGTGAAAAATAATGTTTAGGTTTTCATACTTGAATATTAAAAAAACATTCTAGTAGAGCCCAAAAACAAAATCAAGACTTTAAAAAAAGGGAATAATAGGTCCTCTTTAAAAAAAATAATGATAACACAGAATGCACAGATTTTCCAGGGGTCAGTTGACTTACATTGGAGGACAGTCTGTATGGTGGGGTTGACTGATAGACGTCATTGTGGTAGCTGTGGCTGTTGGGACAGTGCGCTGTGGCCTGCCTCTTTCCCCGGCCCACCGCTCGAGTTTGCATCATACAGCGAGCCACTTCAGCAGGGGTTTCCTGGGGCGCAGAGAAGGGATAACACTCCTCTGTCACTACCCTGACAGAAAAAGATAGAGACAGATACTTAAACCATAAAGATTGTCTGGCATCAAATTATAATTAGGCACACATTCACTTTCAGACACATTCATCAAATAACATTGATCAATTGACTGAAACAGAAATCTTTTGTGTGTGAATTACCCTCTTCGTCTTAGGTACCACCAGGCCCCATCGATACGCCCACCGGCACAGCCATCCTGATGACGTGTGTCACAGGAAATCAGATTCTGAGGTGAGAGCTGAGGGGTCATGTGACCCATTGACTGAATAGAGATCCGGTCTGATGCAACAGCTAGGAGTGAATCACAGGGTTTCCGTATGAACGACAGGACAGAAGAACTTCATTGGCGGTATTATATAACATACACACAATACTGTATTCTGCAGCGTTCTTCTGCTGTTGTTTTCTCTGACTCACCTGCAGTTGAGAAAGCCCAGGATGCATTGCAGTTCCCTTGATCCAGTGGCTCATGGATTTTCCCTGGCCACTTGTCTACTGCATTGAAGTAACTTGGCAGATTATTGTTTCCATTCATATTCATCTGTAGAACATAAAGCACGAAGTGTCTTTTTGTGACTTAATGGTAATATTTGGCATAGAAGACATGAATAACACAAAATAAAGATTTCCATAAATGCATCCATGGTGTGATTATGAGTGATTTTGGTGGCATAATATAATTATTTCCATATGTATTCTCTTTCAGAGGGCCAGTGGATGGATAAGAGGCAGTCTCGGTCTTCAAAGTCCAAGGTTTGCAGGAGCAAAACACTGCACTAGACTTAGTATGGTTATATAATTATGGTTTGTTAATTTTTGTGGGCTTTCTTCTCTGTTCCGTCAATAATAAAAAAAAGTCAAAGTAAACATCGAAAATAATACAAAGGTTCATTTTATACCCGTCATAGGTGATTCAATAACACATGGTCAGCTGGCACACATTACCATTTACATATGGTATTTCAAAAACCGTAATATTGTGAAATATTGTTACAATTTAAAGAATGACTGTTTTCTACAGAAAAGGATTAGGGCCAAGCAATAATAAAAAAATAAAACTATCTTAAATTAAAGTTGTTAAATTTCGAGAAAAAAGTCGAAATAAAATGTTGAGAATAAAGTCATTAAATTACGAGAAAAAAGTCGAAATAAAATGTTGAGAATAAAGTCATTAAATTACGAGAAAAAAGTCGAAATAAAATGTTGAGAATAAAGTCATTAAATTACGAGAAAAAAGTCGAAATAAAATGTTGAGAATAAAGTCATTAAATTACGAGAAAAAAGTCGAAATAAAATGTTGAGAATAAAGTCATTAAATTACGAGAAAAAAGTCGAAATAAAATGTTGAGAATAAAGTCATTAAATTACGAGAAAAAAGTCAAGATAAAATGTTGAGAATAAAGTCATTAAATTACGAGAAAAAAGTCAAGATAAAATGTTGAGAATAAAGTCATTAAATTACGAGAAAAAAGTCAAGATAAAATGTTGAGAATAAAGTCATTAAATTACGAGAAAAAAGTCAAGATAAAATGTTGAGAATAAAGTCATTAAATTGCGAGAAAAAAGTCAAGATAAAATGTTGAGAATAAAGTAATTAAATTACGAGAAAAAAGTCGAAATAAAATGTTGAGAATAAAGTCATTAAATTACGAGAAAAAAGTCAAGATAAAATGTTGAGAATAAAGTCATTAAATTACGAGAAAAAAGTCAAGATAAAATGTTGAGAATAAAGTCATTAAATTACGAGAAAAAAGTCAAGATAAAATGTTGAGAATAAAGTCATTAAATTACGAGAAAAAAGTCAAGATAAAATGTTGAGAATAAAGTCATTAAATTACGAGAAAAAAGTCAGATAAAATGTTGATAATAAAGTCATTAAATTACGAGAAAAAAGTCGAAATAAAATGTTGAGAATAAAGTCATTAAATTACGAGAAAAAAGTCAAGATAAAATGTTGAGAATAAAGTCATTAAATTACGAGAAAAAAGTCAAGATAAAATGTTGAGAATAAAGTCATTAAATTACGAGAAAAAAGTCAAGATAAAATGTTGAGAATAAAGTCATTAAATTACGAGAAAAAAGTCAAGATAAAATGTTGAGAATAAAGTCATTAAATTACGAGAAAAAAGTCAAGATAAAATGTTGAGAATAAAGTCATTAAATTACGAGAAAAAAGTCAAGATAAAATGTTGAGAATAAAGTCATTAAATTACGAGAAAAAAGTCAGATAAAATGTTGAGAATAAAGTCATTAAATTACGAGAAAAAAGTCAAGATAAAATGTTGAGAATAAAGTCATTAAATTACGAGAAAAAAGTCAAGATAAAATGTTGAGAATAAAGTCATTAAATTACGAGAAAAAAGTCAAGATAAAATGTTGAGAATAAAGTCATTAAATTACGAGAAAAAAGTCAGATAAAATGTTGAGAATAAAGTCATTAAATTACGAGAAAAAAGTCAAGATAAAATGTTGAGAATAAAGTCATTAAATTACGAGAAAAAAGTCAAGATAAAATGTTGAGAATAAAGTCATTAAATTACGAGAAAAAAGTCAAGATAAAATGTTGAGAATAAAGTCATTAAATTACGAGAAAAAAGTCAGATAAAATGTTGAGAATAAAGTCATTAAATTACGAGAAAAAAGTCAAGATAAAATGTTGAGAATAAAGTCATTAAATTACGAGAAAAAAGTCAAGATAAAATGTTGAGAATAAAGTCATTAAATTACGAGAAAAAAGTCAGATAAAATGTTGATAATAAAGTAATTAAATTACGAGAAAAAAGTCGAAATAAAATGTTGAGAATAAAGTCATTAAATTACGAGAAAAAAGTCAAGATAAAATGTTGAGAATAAAGTCATTAAATTACGAGAAAAAAGTCAAGATAAAATGTTGAGAATAAAGTCATTAAATTACGAGAAAAAAGTCAGATAAAATGTTGAGAATAAAGTCATTAAATTACGAGAAAAAAGTCAGATAAAATGTTGAGAATAAAGTCATTAAATTACGAGAAAAAAGTCAAGATAAAATGTTGAGAATAAAGTCATTAAATTACGAGAAAAAAGTCAGATAAAATGTTGAGAATAAAGTCATTAAATTACGAGAAAAAAGTCGAAATAAAATGTTGAGAATAAAGTCATTAAATTACGAGAAAAAAGTCAAGATAAAATGTTGAGAATAAAGTCATTAAATTACGAGAAAAAAGTCGAAATAAAATGTTGAGAATAAAGTCATTAAATTACGAGAAAAAAGTCAGATAAAATGTTGAGAATAAAGTCATTAAATTACGAGAAAAAAGTCAAGATAAAATGTTGAGAATAAAGTCATTAAATTACGAGAAAAAAGTCAAGATAAAATGTTGAGAATAAAGTCATTAAATTACGAGAAAAAAGTCAAGATAAAATGTTGAGAATAAAGACATTAAATTACGAGAAAAAGTCATTAAATTATGAGAATTTGACATTTTTCTCATAATTTAACGAATTTGTTCTCGTAATTTAATTACTTTATTCTCAACATTTTATCACAACTTTTTTAATCAAAATTTAATGAGTTTTTTCTTGTAATTTAACGAGTTTATTCTCGGCTTTTTTCTCGAAATGTAATGACATTTTTCTCATAATTTAATTAATTTGTTCTCGTAATTTAACAACTTTTTTCTCGTAATTTAACGAGTTTATTCTCAACATTTTATATCGACTTTTTAATCAAAATTTAACGAGTTTTTTCTTGTAATTTAATGAGTTTATTCTCAACTTTTTTCTCGAAATTTAACGACATTTTTCTCATAATTTAACAAATTTGTTCTCATAATTTAACATTTTTTTTCTCGTAATTTAATGACTTTGTTCTCAACATTTTATTTCGACTTTTTTCTCGAAATTTAACAAGTTTTTCCTCATAATTTAACGAGTTTATTTATAAATTATTGCTTGGCTCTAATCCTCTTCCGTAGTTTTCCATTTTAATATATTTTAAAAATTCATTTATTCCTGATGTCAAAGCTGGATTTTCAGCATCATTACTCCAGTCTTCAGCATCACATGATCCTTCAGAAATCATTCTGATATGCTGATTTGCTGATATGCTGCTCAAGAAACACTTCTTATTATTATCAATGTTAAAAACAGTTGTTGTGGAAACTGTAATACATTTTTTTCAGGATTCTTTAATGAATAGAAAGTTCATTTATTTGAAATAGAAATCTTTTGACATTTTAAATGCTTTTACTGATGATTTTGGTCAATGTAGTGCATCTTTGCTGAATAAAAGTATTAAAAATCTTACTGACACCAAACGTTTGAACATGCCCCTCAATACATCTCTTGGGACCACTTATGTTCACATTTCATCAAAGGGAGGGTCTCTGAATTTACAACTTTATGCATTCATTACATCTAGTGTATTGATGTTGATCAAGTACAAAAAAAGCAGAGAAAAGTCACTATTCCTCCCAAATGTATTGGACCCTGTTTACACCTGTATCGAACTGATCGACCTGACCAAAACTGATGTTAATACCAGGTGGGAATAATTAACCCTTAACTTTAATAACATGTAATGCAGATACTTGTCTTACATCTCCCAAATCTATAAGACCCCAGACTTCATGTCATATTTTACATCCCAAAGTTTCATAAGTCCTGAATGGGGAATGTGTTAGCTCTTTCTCCTGCCTCTCCCTCTTTGGTAATGCACAGCTGCTTGTTGCTGTCCTCCTACATTCCAGCCTGTTATATCGTCATGATTCTCCCTGACATCTACCAGATATGATCCTGTGGAATGCAGGTGCTTGTCAAGTGACCACCGCTGCAGTGGTGAATTGCCCCTGAAGAGCCACGGCTCGCAGCAACACTTGACCCGATGGGGGACGTGAGCAGAGTACAGAGTAAAGACAATGAGAAAGTGAAGAATGTGTGAGTGTGTGCAGCACTCAGCCCACTCATTAGTGTCTGTGCAGAGTGGGTTTTAGGCAGATAGAGGCTTTTTAAATGGCCCAGGCTCGACTCTACAGAGACAGGTGAAGACGTGTTGGAGGATGTGGACCGGAGAGGAAGATATGGGTATGGGCCCCTATCTAGTGAGGATCCTAAAAAGATTGCACCCACTAACAGCATCAAACCATTACCAGCATTCTCTAAGGCTGTGTGTCCATCAAAGAGTTTTTCATTTTAAGTCAGCCATATAGTAATTTTTAAACATTGCTTGGGTTAAATAAAACTACCCAGCACATTGGGCAAACATTTAACCCAATCACTGGGTTTGGCAATTTTCAACCCAACTTTTTTTTTTTTTGTTCGTTTTTTTTTTTGGGTTGTCTTGTCTTGTTGTTAAAGTAGCGCATATATACATACACTACCGCTCAAAAGTTTAGGATCGGTAAGATTTTTAATGTTTTTAAAAGAAGTTTCATCTGCTCACCAAGGCTTAATTTATTTAATTAAAAATACAGTAAAAACAGTAATATTGTGAAAAATTATTACAATTTAAAATAACTGTTTTCTATTTGAATATATTTCACAAAGTAATTTATTCCTGTGATGCAAAGCTGAATTTTCAGCATCATTAATCCAGTCTTCAGTGTCACATGATCCTTCAGAAATCATTCTAATATGCTGATTTGCTGCTCAAGAAATATTTGTTATTATTATCAATGTTGAAAACAGTTGTGTACTTTTTTTTTTCAGGATTCCTTGATGAATAGAAAGTTCAAAAGAACAGCATTTATCTGAAAAACAAAGCTTCTGTAGCATTATACACTACCGTTCAAAAGTTTGGGGTCAGTAAGAATTTTTATTTTTATTTTTTTTTAAAGAAATTAAAGAAATTAATACTTTTATTCAGCGAGGATGCATTAAATCAATCTAAAGTGGCAGTAAAGACATTTATAATGTTACAAAAGATTAGATTTCAGATAAACACTGTTCCTTTGAACTTTCTATTCATCAAATAATCCTGAAAAAAAAATATTGTACACAAATATTTTGTACAATTGTACACATTAAATGTTTCTTGAGCAGCAAATTGATATATTAGAATGATTTCTGAAGGATCATGTGATACTGAAGACTGGATTAATGATGCTGAAAATTCAGCTTTGATCACAGGAATAAATTACATTTTAAAATATTTTCAAATAGAAAACAGTTATTTTAAATTGTAATAATATTTCACAATATTACTGTTTTTACTGTATTTTTAATTAAGTAAATGCACCCTTGGTGAGCAGACGAAACTTCTTTTAAAAACATTAAAAATCTTACGATCCCAAACTTTTGAGCGGTAGTGTATATGAATGATAATTTGAAGCATATTGTATGTTTTATACACAGTGAAAATAGCCTGTATTTGACCGAAATTCCAGAAATGTCAGCAAGCTGACTAGATAGATAGATAGTGCCTTGAATGTTTATATGGTTGTCAATGAATGGGACATTAATGATCTTTTTGGCTTTAATAAGATTTTCCCAATAAATAGGCAAAAATAAACCTGGCGTCCTTCATGATTCCTGTTCTTTCCGACAACAAAGCACTTGAATGCGACGTAATCACAACTTTCCGATAGCACATGAAGGCAACATAAATACTGTACGTGGCGCTCCCATTAAAAACAACTGAAAAAAAAAAAATGGTGATCTTAGGAAAAAAAGTGGACACAAGGCAATTGTAATATGAACTCTCATGTAATGTGTTGGTGTGGATCATGGGCAGCTTTCTGCAGAGAGACACTGAAAGCCTCAGTGAGCCACATCAAATAGTACAAGTCCAGACGGACACATCCAGGATGAACTCACTGTACCTTACTGCACTTATCAAGATCAAACAACAGTCTGATTTCCGAATTATTCTCTTATTCTTGCTTTGATGATTCCTAACGGCATACTGCATACACTGAACACAGTTGCACAGAGCGTGAGAACGGATAATCAGAGAGCCGTCTATGGGCATAAACATGAGATGAATAAAGAGATTATCTACAAACTTGACTCTGACTGGTAAGTCACGGCATTCTGGGATAGCTTCATTTCTCTTGTAGCACTCCGTTCTCAATTTCAATGTTTTATGTTCATTTATTTATTTAGTGAGTTTTTATTTATTTATCAATTTCTTATCAGCATTTTCTTTTGTATAAAATAATGAGAGAACACATCATGAAGTTTAAATTTTCTTATCTATCTAATTAAGTAAGATATAAAAACATATGGTTTCCACAAAAATATTAAGCAGCTGTTTTCAACATTGATAATAATAATAAATGCTTCTTAAGCAGCAGATCAGCATATCAGAATGATTTCTGAAGGATCATGTGACACTGAAGACTGGAGTAATGATGCTGAAAATTCAGCTTTGCATCATTAAAACGTAGTAAAATAGAAAACTGTTCTTTTAAACTGTAATAATATTTCACAGTATTATTGTTTTTACTGTATTTTTGATCAAATAAATTACTTCTTTCAAAAAAATCTTACTGTCCCAAACTTTTGAACAGTGTAAACCTCACAATATTTCAGTATATTTGTGTATATATATATATATATAAAAAAAAAAAAAACTAATTCAAGATATAATCTCCAAAATCGAGTAAATGTATCTTGTTTTAAGAATGTGTAGGTTTTTTTAAGTGGAAAATAAGACCAGGTGAACCCTTTCAGGATAACACATGACGTTTTCGCTTCACATCTGGGTCCTGCAATACTGATCACCTGACTATACATTAACCCTTTACTGAACTCTCATTCACATACCATTTGCACTAATAGAAGATTTATACTGACCGGCTGCAGATGACTCTTACCTGGATCTCATTCATGTTCATAATAGTCCGTGAGGGGCGTTTTGTGCCCAGACGATACCGCAGACCCTCGTCCAGGGTCATACCCCAGAACTGACTGTAGTTTGATGCCCTCCAACTGGAGACATAAAGAGAGAGAGAGTGAGTAGGAGAGAGGAATACTGTATTCGTGCACTAGTTTTATAATAACACATGTAATAGCACACTAGAAGGGATTCCTGATACTCACCCATAGCTTCTTCTGTTGATTTCTTGGATCATGTCATTTTCTATCAGACAGGCATGATCCTCACATTCCCAGCGGCCATTTTGACCACATGTACTGCGGAAGACGAATAAAAACTCTTAGTGAACGGAGGTGTAAACTTTCCAATTTTCTATACAAATAGGGTACATAATAAGGCCATTTTTACCAAATAGTCAGTGACAGGAAGTGATCTTCATAAAAATAAATATTACATGAGGTTTACCATTTTAAGAGTCAAATTTGAATTAGTGTGACATAGCAATCATATAAAAGCACCGATAGGAGTGGAAAGTTATGCAGCTGATCAGCTGACAATGTGTAAATAACGGGGCAAATACCAGTAAATTAACTTCCGCAAACCTTAGTAAATCATGCGTGATTGATTTAAATACTCTCCTCTCATAAATCTTGTGTCTGAAACTCCTACAAATGCATATGCAGCAAGATCAGCTGCAAAAATAACTGTCTAAGCCTTTTCATCACTAATTCTTCAATGCGTGTCTTTAGTAAATCCTGACAGTAGTTATTTAATGCCAAACAGTTAGTAAATCTGGCCCTTAATATTTTAATAATACTCTTTAACATGGCTTGAAATCCTGATCTGTAAACTTTATTCAATAGATAATGTCAAAAATATGTTGTATGAGTTTATTTATTATGGTCACCATTTTAATTATGGGATGCAAACATTTTATGTGTTTAAGGCCCTGTTTATAGGCAGTATTAACCCTTAAATGCATACCTTGGGTCTTTAGTGACCCGGGACATCATTCACTACCCTCCTCCTCATTAATTTTTTTAAGTTAGACATCAACATGATCTTTTTGAAAAATTGTAGGGCTGTGTATGAGTGTAGGTATATTTTTTTCTTCACAACAATCTTAGATGATGGAATAAGTGCAATTCACCTTTATTCCACAAGGTGGCAATGTCTTATACACAATGCTGAAGTGACTACTCATTCAGACAGAAAAACAAATAATAAGAAAAACATGAAATGGCTCAGCGATTTACTGCAGAACAAGTACTGAACGCAATCAAATATGACTGTAACTGTTACTGAATGGATCTGGTGAAGCTGTTAGCGATCGAAATATTGATTTTGAAGATGTTGAAAATTATATAGTTTTGAGAATACGTTTGAGATCGCGAATGGGCTCATATTCGTGACCTCAAATATAAAACTAGCCTATTATTTGCTTAATTTACTGGGAAATGAGCTCTGACGAGGACAGTGATGATGGCATAAAACATCTGCTCAAACGGAGCCCTTTCAAGCTCCAAAAGGTAACAAAATATGTTTTATTTTATTCTTCTGTAATTGTTACTCTAATATCAGACGAATTTTATATTATCGCGACAGGTAGAGATCCTTCCATGATAGATATAAATCCGGGTCGATAAAGACCCGAATATGTAAGAATGATTGATGAAACAGTCATGCTTTTAAGGGTTAAGAAGTGTTTTGGTCAATTGGATCACAGGACGACACTAAATACAGGTGTAAACGGGGTCTAAAATGTGTTGAGCTTGTCCACTTTCGATCACTCCCAAAAGTAGTTGAAAACGCATTCAACCGGATTGCTTTCATAGTGTAAACGCTCATGTGGTCGAATGCATTCAGACAGCCAATAAACACCGCCTACTGACCTAACGCATAAACTTATGGGAAGCGCACTAGCCAGACGGGATTTAAACTTTGTCAGCTGAAGACCAAAATTTGGTTTGAAGACTAAAAATGTACCAAGCACAATGTTCTCTCACAATTCCTGATTTCTAACACACACTCACAGCGTTTGGCTGGTCTTGCGGCTGTCAGAGCAGAAATGAAAGCTGATGCTCTACGTATGTTTTTAAGTCATCTCCGGTGGTGTTCGTATGTAAATTGTGCAAGCTTATTTTGTCCATTAGATTGAAAGATCTGAAAAAGCCCATATATTTAAAAGAGACAGATTAAAACACCAGGTGTAAATGGGAATGTGTCTCCCTCATCTACTTGTGAAGCTTAAGATCGACCAAAACACATCTTAATACCAGGTGTAAACAGAGCCAAAAATTGTTTTAAACATTTAATGCTGGTTAATTTTATGATGAGTCATGGGACCGGAAAGTGTCAATCCCTGACTTTAAAACACCTTATTATTCCTTCCATTGACAGTGCAGTTTCTGAGGACTTGTAGATTAACTTTTAGAATAATAAACAACATGGTATGTTTATCTAAGTGTTTTAAAACAGAGAAAGGAAATGTAGACAGATGTCAGACCCAACTATAGAGAGAAACAATGAACTTGTTCAGACATATTCTACATTTGAGACACAAAACAAGAGGAATGAAATGAGTGAGAGAGAGAGTGAGAGAGGCCTGTGAGCCTTTTAAGGCTGCAGCTCTTGAAGAAATATCCATTTTTAGTCCGTCTGAGCGAGGGGAGGAGGTTCAGGAGGCCTGACGTACTGTATGAGAGGAACATGAATTAAAAGAGGAAGAGCAGAGGCGCACTGTTGCCGAGACTTCACTAGAGAGCAGCGGGATGAGTCACGAGGAGGAGACTAGAATTAAAGTGCCCCTATTATGCTTTTTTGGATATTACCTTCCATGTAGAGTGTGATATAGCCATTTTGTGAATGTAAAAGGTCTGCAAAGTTGCAAAAAACAAAGTCACTGTAAAACCGACGCCATCTTTACTGTTCATATCACTGTGATTCAAGTGCTGAGGTAGAGCTGAAATTCAGATATGGTAATGGGCGTTTGGTTTTCGACACATGCTGTAAGAGGCAGACCAATCACAACAGACCTGACCAATCAGAGCAGAGGAAGCTCTCAGAAAGGCGGGGTTTAGAAAGACCGAATTCTTTATTGAATCGTTTCAGACACTGTGAGAAAAAGCTGATGCTGCAATGTACATTATGAGAAAATTAAAGTGTTTTTTGAATGCATGTAAACCTATCGCAAGAGACTCCAAAACTAAATTAGAAGCCTTTAAAATAGCATAATAGGGGCATTTTAAACTTGAGCATGTTATCTGTCCAACTATGAATAACGTCTCAAATCGTGAGTGTGGCATGGAGAGCTTTGCTATTATTTTGCCTTGCAGACAATAAAATGGTGGCGAAAAAAACTATCTTTTTTATGTGAGCCAGTAGGCAATGACTTAGCAACCACCCTGAACACCTAAGCAACACCATAGTAACTGTATGGATTCATTCTCTTCTTTCCGTCAGGTGACACAAATTCAAAGTCTTTGCACTAAAACTTCACACAGTACTTCGGATTGAGAAATAAATTCACACACCAGTGCACACATGCTGGCTGAAAGTTACAAAAGGTCTTTAGAGTGCATAGGTGTCAAGTGACCTGTTGTCAGCAGGAAGCTGAGTTTCCCATTCTGTCACGCTTCACTGTAACACTCAAATCAGCATCCTGATACAAGCCTGATGGTCTCCGACATGCCCCCTGTTACAGAGCAAACATATTTATGTGCTTTATCTGTGTTTACATTTCAGAGTAATCTCTAAAAGATGACAGCAGGTTGAATGCACAGGCTCCGGCAGGTGGGAAATATAGGACCTATAGATATATATATATATATATATATATATATACAGTATATTAGTGCTGTCAAATCGATTAATGGCATCTTTTTCCATTAATTGTAATAATCCTGTGAGATTTTTGTATGCGCAAGGAGTCAGTTTTGCTCCAAGAAGAACCTAAATGAAAAGCTACCTGAAAAACTATGCTCAAGTTAAAAAAAAAAAAAATAAAATATGAGGCTGTGAGCTGCAGGTTGCCTTGGATAAAAGGCTTTGGATTACTGACAAATTATAAATATTTCACATTCCTCTCATAACTCCAGTTACTACAAAGATTGCGATGCTTATGGCTGTAACATTTACACTGATAGTGGCAACGTCACTGACTGAGGTGCAGATCCTACAGGAGTCGCTGGGTCTACGGCAGCTACATGCTAAACCTATGGCCTAGTCCAGTGAAGCTTTGGCACTGGGGTAAGAAATTCCTGCTTTCTTATTTTGTCTAACCATCACTAGTTTCTCACAAACAAGGCAAAATATAGTGAAACAGCAGTTTATGACAATGGAAGGTAAGATGCTTTTACGTCAATAAATACAATCTATCTTAGTCTTTTGATTCTTTAGGCACTATAGGTAAATAACAATAAAATAACAAAGTGCAGTAATCTTTGTGTACTGTATAGATACTAAAATACATTAAAATATTATGGTAAATGCAGTATCAAGAAGCATAACCAGCTATATGAAATAACTGGAAGCTCATAATTGTGATTTTATTTCTTGCAAATGTGATCTTATTTTTCATAATTGTGATTTCATACATTTAAAAATATATATTTTTAATTTCACTCAGAAAATGCTTGTAAGTTTCACAAACAATTACAAAGAAATGGCAAGTAATACGTTGAATTAAACAAGAAATTTGAAGTAGGAATTTTTTACACTGTAGTCACAATACCTTTAAATTATTTTTTATTTTATTTTATTTTATTTTTTATTTTATTTTATTTTATTTTATTTTATTTTATTTTATTTTATTTTATTTTATTTTATTTTATTTTATTTTATTTTATTTTTTATTTTATTTTATTTTATTTTATTTTATTTTATTTTATTTTATTTTATTTTATTTTATTTTATTTTATTTTATTTTATTTTATTTTATTTTATTTTATTTTATTTTATTTTGCATGTATGGGTAGCTGACACCCGAGTGTTTTAAATTTAAGCAGCATGTTGACTTGTACTGGAGAGAATCGTTCACCAATTATCTATAATTTTCACAGCAGATCTCAGCTGGAGGTTTTGTAGCACGCATGAAGAGCTCAGTCAGTCAGCTTTAGTGCGAATCACTGCCTCTTCATGCAAAACAAACAAACAATCTATAACCAATAAACACAAGGGTTACTTTACAACCAAAGCAGATTGTTTACTAATGCACAATCTATAGCAAACATAATAATGTATTCTCACATACTGGTCATTAATCAAGAAGGTTTATGTGTCCACTGACTCCTCAGACAGTGAAAGGGAATGTGCTTCGAATATGGCTGGTGAGACGGATTAGATTCTATGAGGAGAGCTAATCCTATTAGTGAGGGGTCTTATGTAAAGGGAGAGAGACACGCGGTAAATATTGTGGATGTATATGATCCTGCGGTGTGTTGGTACTGTTCAAACTGTCGGGATCACAAGGGCATGAAGGTGAAGCACATGTATGGATTTCTGGGAGCTCAGGAATGTGTGTAATCTCTTCAGGACCCGAGGGGTCCGACTGTCCTGCCCTCTGAAGACCGGTCAAGACTCTCTCGTCTCTGGATAAATCCTGCCAACATGTGTGTTGATGTAGGCAACAATGGCCTTGGATTGAGACATCCAGAGTGACCTTGAAAAGGCCTATGTACTATGAAAATATTGGCTTGGAGAAAGAAAGAAGGAAAGAAACAGAGAGAGTGAGAGAGAAAGGATGATTTGCATGTAATTTTGACTAGATTTCAAACTCACCATAAATTACAGTTCTCTTTGTATGTTGCTCCTGAGTGAAACCTGTGTCCGTTCCTTTCACAAGAACCTGAAATCATCAAACATCAACGATTATGAATCAATCTGCAGGAGATTAGAGGAAGAACAGTGGCTAACAACTACATACATACTAAACATTTGGATTAAAAGTTTGTTCTTTCATTTATGTCTGATGTAGACTGTAGTGCCCGCAGTGGAATGCAGTTTCCTTGGCTTTCCTTTGCTTTCCCAGAGACTCTGCTGTCATCATGCCTTGACAAGATTAATCAGAGATTGCCGCATTGTCTGGCTGGAAGTGGGTAGGCCATCTTTCCTCTCCTCCTAATACACCGAGTACAACTATCAAACTACTATAAGTATACATTTAAGAGGAGCGTATGCATATGCCAGACGGCTACATCCGATTATCACCTTCTGACACGGAAACAGACACACACAAAGAATCTCAATGTCAATAAAAATCATTTTGAAACAAGGATGTAACCATGTCTTGAATGTTGAAAGGTTTTTTTTACTCAACACGCTGCTGTGAGCAAGTAAGACATGCCGCTGCTCGTGAACACATGGATGGCCGTTCCTGGATGCTAGTAATTACAAGTTAAAGGATTAGTTCACTTTCAAATAAAATTTCCTGATAGTTTACTCACCCCCATGTCATCCAAGATGTTCATGTATTTCTTTCTTCAGTTGAAAAGAAATAAAGGTTTTTGTTGAAAACATTCCAGGATTTTTCTCCTTATAGTGGACTTCAATGAACTGCATTTCAGTGCAGCTTCAAAGGGCTTTAAACGATACCAGATGAGGAATAAGCGTTTTATCTGCTTATGGAAAAAAATGAATTGGCGTTGCGTTCGTTCCGTAAGTTGAATAGGGAAGGTGTAGGACATACAGCGTAAGCTTTTTGAAGAATATGGAAGTGCGGTTTTGGCGGAAGCACTTGGAAGGCGATCATTTGTTTATATAAAGCAAATACATTTAAATTTTTTTTCGAAAATGACCGATTGTTTCTCAACCGTTTGGTGCCCATTGAAGTCCACTATAAGGAGAATAATCCTGGAATGTTTTCATCAAAGACTTTAATTTCTTTTTGACTGAAGAAAGAAAGACATGAACATCTTGGATGACATGGGAGTGAGTAAATTATCAGGAACATTTTATTTGAAAGTGAACTAATCCTTTAATAAGGTTATAAATATGGATATTTTTATTAAACAAAATGTATCACTTCACTTCAGAAGGCTTTAAAGGATTAGTTCACTTTCAAATGAAAATTAGCCCAAGCTTTACTCACCCTCAAGCCATCCTATGTGTATATGACTTCTGATGAACACAATCAGAGATATATTAATAAATATCCTGACGCATCCAAGCTTTATAACGGCAGTGAGAGGGATCAGCGAGTATGAGCTGAAGAAAACGCTTCCATCCACATCCATCCATCTAAATCAAAGCGATTAACAAGTTTATATATTTAACAAGTTATGAAGTAAAATATTTAACTTCCACCAGACCGCCTTCAATATTCAACTTATGAAGAAAGTGTAAAACTCTCGCTTACACTACGTCCTACACCCTATTCAACTTACGGAAAAAGCTTAACTGACATGATGCCAGTTTACTCTTTTTGCGTAACTTGAATACAGAAGGCGGTCTGGCGGAAGCTAGATATTTTACTTCATAGCTTGTTAAATATGAATATTTATCTTACACAAACGCATCGCTTTGCTTCAGAAGGACTTTATTAACCCTCTGGAGCCGTGTGGAATATGTTTATGATGGATAGAGACAATTTCTTCGGATATAGTGAGCGGGATCAATGAGTATGAGCATTGATCCCGCTCACTGCCATTATAAAGCTCAGATGCATCAGGATATTTATTAATATATCTCTGATTGTGTTCATCAGAAGTCATATACACATAGGATGGCTTGAGGGTGAGTAAATCTTGGGCTAATTTTCATTTGAAAGTGAACTAATCCTTTATTAACCCCCTGGAGCCATATGGATTACTTTTATGATGGATGGATGCACTTTTTTAAAATCTTGGGTATCGTTCACTCCCATTAAGCCTGGAAGAGCCAGGATATTTTTTAATATAACTCCGATTGTGTTTGGCTGAAAGAAAAAAAGTCCTATACACCTATAGGATGGCTTGAGGATGAGTAAATTATGAGATCATTTTCATTTTTGGGTGAACTACCCCTTTAATGTCATTTTAAAAAGTTAAGCTTTAGCTAACTGGCCAAAGTTCTTGAAAGAATAGGAAGCATGAACTATCAGATGTTATTTTTACTGTAAATGAAAGTGGCTTTCCAGAGAAAACATTTACTGAGATTTAGCAACACTCTCAGTCTGAGTAATGCTGAGCTGTGATCCGTGAAGTCATACCTGCCCTATAGACATGACTGTCCCTCCTTTAGCAAACACACATACCTGTTCTGATCCCTCCCTGCCCGCAATCACCCTTTCCACCCCTTTCCTCCTCGTACATTACAGGCATTCTTTCTGCTGACCTCCATTCATTGCTCCCTGCCTTCCGCTCCCCTGTTCTGCTCTTTTCACGAGAATGTCACTGTTCTCTTCCCATTATTAGGTTCATGACTGAATATTTACCACCTCAGTGGCACTACCGCAGTGAGGAACATGAAGCAAGAACGGCAGGAAAACATTAACACAGAAAAATGTGGACTTGGTTTTCCATCACTTTTCTAGAAATAACTAACCTTTTCTTAACAGTGTAGACTTCAAACATTGGCTAAGGGCCAAAATTGTTCCCTATGCATACCAATGGATTTAATTTGGCTTCCAGCATGAGTAATCCCAAACTACATATCCTTTCTATAGGAGAACAAGATTGTATGTCTTTTTTCATTGAGGAAACTCATTTTTCTCACAAAAAAAAAAAAAAGTATCACACAAGTAGTCTGTATGGCTCACTCACCATATTTCAAATCTTCAGGAGTTGATATGATAGCTTTGATTAAGGAACATACTGAAATTTAAGTTGTTATTGCCTGAAGATCTTGATATTGGCCGTACACTCTTAAAAATAATGGTTTTCAAAATGTGTTTTGGCAGTGATGCCATAGATGAACCATTTTTGTTAACCTTGCAGTCATCAGTTCTTCAAAGAACCATTTTTCTTTAGTTTTAATAATCTAAAGAACCTTTTCCATTATAAAGAACCTTTTGTGGAATGGAAAGATTCCAAGGTTCTTTATGGAACCATCAATGGCAATAAAGAACCTTTATTTTTAAGAGTGTAGATACACTCATGAGAGAAGCAGCAAAGACTGATTCATGAACAAATCATTCTTTTGAGTCAAAACTTTTCAATGAATCAATTCATCTAGTTCACAGAAGTGCTCATGAATAAGATTGGTCCGGTTATCAATTTCTCCCAAAATCGCTTTCAAAAAAGTCAATTCACTCAGTGGCCAAAGCCTATTTTCAAAGTCTCTGGGCAGACAAAGTCTGTCTCAATGGGGAAATACTGAAATTGCCAAACTCACATTTGAAAATAAGATATAAAATCAGCAATAAAATCTTAAAGGTTAGTGTTAATGTTAGTGATAGTGTTAAAAAAAGCATATATTTCAATTTCAACTTTTTAAGTATGCAAGATCTTTTAAAATGAGTTAAAATGACTTGTACAACCAATTTGATTATACTTACAATTTAAGGCAGCAACTGAGCTTAAGTTTTTAAGTTGAATTATTGTTTTTTTTTTTTTTTTTTTTTACAGTGTCACTATATAATAATATAATAAGTTGTGATTGACAGTTATTAGAAACATGACTAAGACTTTGCTACTAGAGACATTCCCAAAGCTTCAAGGATTAGTTCACTTTAAAACAGAAATTACCCCAAGCTTTACTCACCCTCAAGCCATCCTGTATATGATTTTTCTTATTTCTGATGAACACAATCGGAGTTATATTAATAAATATCCAGACGTGTCCAAGCTTTATAATGGCATTGAGTGAGGATCAATGAGTATGAAGCTCAAGAAAGTGCATCCATTCCTCATAAACGTACTCCACATGGCTCCAGGGGGTTAATAAAGGCCTCCTGAAGCGAATACATATTTAACAAATTATAAAGTAAAATATCTTGCTTCCGCCAGACCGCCTTCCATATTTAACTTAGGATGAAAGTGTAACTGCTCTCGCAGTTCAAAATGCTTACGCTATGTCCTACGTCCTTTATAATGGATGGATGCACTTTCTTGAGCTCATACTCGTTGGTCTCGTTTACTGCCATCTTAAAGCTCAAATGCATCAGGATATTTATTAATATAACTCCGACTTGAGGGTGAGTAAATCTTGGGGTAATTTTCCTTCAAAGTGAACTAATCCTTTAAATCTGAATTCGGAAAGGCATGGAAAAGGAATAACACATTCTACGGAGTACATTACTGTACATCAGATTTCACTTATCATGTGAAGATAGTAAGGAGAGATGACTGACAGGACAATGTCAAAGGATTTGGTTCACAAAATGTCCTGAGTATCTCTTTTATCTTGTAAAATGTGTGGCCAGTACTGACGTTCCATATACACAGAGTTTGCATTCAAAGCTCCCTGATGAGCGAGAATGCCAAAGCATTGAATTATATTTTTTCCTCCCTATAGTATTCGACTTGGGACACATCCCTAGCTACTACCATGGGATATGCTATACCTGGAGCCATACATAGGCATAGGCAGTTGACATGCTTATTTCTTTTTCTCAATCCCCAGTCTTTGCTGCATGGACAAGAACAAACAGCACAGTCTTCAGAATTTACTTTGTCATTCAACTTACTGGGAGGGTATGGAGGATTTGTTCCCAGGCAGTGGCTCCAGAAGTCAGGGCAACAGTCGGACACGGTGCGGTTGCAGAACAGGTCGCAGTAACAGATGGTGTCCAGGTAAGGCACAGTGCACTGGTCATTTCGGCCGGGGCAGCAGCCTCCTCTCCTCTGGCAGTAGGAGCCAAAGGGGTCCCGGATCCCCCCGCGGTGCAACGGTCTGGCCAGTTCTCTCTTAGAGCGGGACTGAGTCCTCGCTGACATTCCCCCTTCCGACAGCAGGAGGAGCGCTGCAATGGCGGCCAGCATCAAGAGCTTCAACATTGCTTATCTGCCATAAAGAAATCAATACAGCAAAACATCAGCCATTAGGGTCAACTTTCAAATCAGAATTGAATTCAAAGCAACATTATGCTCCATCATGCTGCAAAAAATAGATATGATTACAAAAACAGCAAAAACAGAAATGACAGATACTGGAAACAGAACTTTGATGGAGTGTTAGGCAGAGCAATGCGATTCCTAATGGCGATCATTTGTTTTCTGCTTTCCTGAAGCAGACTGAGCCAACAATCTGCAATATAAACAACACTGATAAACAGACGTTCCTCTTGTTCTTATTTTAATAATGCACTCATCCTGCAAATACAATAACAGCACAGCGGTAGATGAGCACAGACAGACGAGGTCACAATATCATGACTTGGATGATCCATATGTTGAGGTGTGTCTATAGGAAGGGTGCGGTCATGTGACTCAGGCCTCAAGTTAATGTAGTCTTTATTTACTTGCTAAACTGTCCAGGAAAGACTCACAGCAGTGACTACTGCTATGTAAATATAATCTTATTCATGGAAAGCATTGTCTATATTTGATCTCTCTTGAGACATTGCGTCACGTTTATAATATTTGAGTTATGTGTAAACAGATATTTGCAGCACAGTTATCATGTCAAGATACTTGGCACCGCCATGGATCACATACTGAGCAGTACAGCACAAAAAAAAATTTCTGTGAAAACTATAAAAACCCATTAATTAACCAAAACATTACATAATTCACTTGGAGTGTTTACATTTAAACAGAAATCTAGAAATCTGCTTCATATTTGATTCAACATGTTCCAAAGCTGTATGTAATTGCTTATTTATTGTGCAAAAATAATTGATATTTTGAGTTCATTACGCTAATCTGTTAAGTTACCTGGTTCTCTTGAAGAGAAATGAGGATTAAACTATAAAATGGTAGCTAATATAACTTTTCACTCTTGTTTAGTAAGATGTGCTTGTACTAAAATGCCAGTTTAAAGGGATAGTTCACCCAAAAATGAAAATTTGATGTTTATCTGCTTACCCCCAGGGCATCCACGATGTAGATGACTTTATTTCTTCAGTCGAACGCAAATTATGATTTTTAACTGCAACCGCTGCCGTCTGTCAGTCAAATAATAGCAGTGATTGGGAACTTGAACAATAAGAGTCGAAAAAACTTCCATAGACAAATCCAAATTAAACCCTGCGGCTCGTGACGGCACATTGATGTCCTAAGACACGAAACGATCGGTTTGTGCGAGAAACCGAACAGTATTTATATAATATTTTACCTCTAATACACCACTATGTCCAACTTCGTTCAGCTTCCGGCTAGTGAGGTCTGATCGCGCTCTGACAACGGAAGTGATGTCTCGCGCTCATTGAAGTATATGGGCGAGACATCACTTCCGTCATCACAACGCGTTTTTTGACCTCACTAACAGGAAGCTGAACGAAGTTGGACATAGTGGTGTATTAGAGGTAAAAAATTATATAAATAATGTTCGGTTTCTCGCACAAACCGATCGTTTCGTGTCTTAGGACATTAATGTGTCGTCACGAGCCGCAGGTTTTAATTTTGATTTGTCTAAGCAAGTTTTATTTACTGTTATAGTTGAAGTTCCCATCTACTGCTATTATTTGACTGACAGACGGCAGCGGTTGCAGTTAAAAATCCTAATTTGCGTTCGACTGAAGAAAAAAAGTCACCTGTCTTGGATGCACTGGGGGTAAGCAGATAAACATCAAATTTTCATTTTTGGGTGAACTATCCCTTTAAGATGTATGTCACTTTAAAAACAAGTGGTTTAAAAAAGGAAAATGGACCCATTTATCTTCATAGGGCAAGAAAGGACAGAGAAGCTGACATGGTGGAAAAATCACTATCAAACTAATGCAGCCAAAACTTATCATTGTTAAGGAAACAGCAACTTCCTGTAGTCAAATCCAAGGCAGTCGCACAAACAGGGTAAGGCTGTCTTAATAAAGCTGTCCTTTTTGATATCAAATAGCACATTTTTATTTATACACAAAATGGGCCTCACGAGCATATGCATTTGTATATTATATTATTTAAAAATGCATTACATATCATGATAGATGGATGGATGGATGAAATAGTAAAATATTATTAATTCAAAATAAATAACTGTTTTCTATTTTAAAAAATATTTTAAAAAGTAATTTATTCCTGTGATCAAAGCTGAATTTTCAGCATCATTACTCCAGTCTTCAGTGTCACATGATCCTTCAGAAATCATTTAAAGGTGCTACAGAAGATCTTTTCATTGACTGAGAAAACAAAGACTGTTTCTGAGTTTTTGAAATGAGCACATGCGTAAGAACAACCCCCCTCCTTCACAGCTCATTTCCAGGGAACGCCTCCCAAAACTTGTGCACGAGTATTGGAACCACCGGCATTCTCTGTGTCGTGTTAGTGGATTCATTATGTCAGACTCACCGCAGGTAACTCATAATCTGCAGTTGTTACTCCTGTCTCCGGACAAAAACATTGCATGCGGCGCCTGTGGAGTGTGGAAAGTTACTGGAGCGCGCAGCCGCGCACGTCTCTCACAAGGAACGTCACGGCAGTGATTGACAAGCCAGAGGGCCAATCGATTGGCTGATGTTTTTAAGGCCCTACCTCGTGCACAGATGATGTATATTAATATTATTCCTTTCAGTGCACCTAATAAGTAGTCTTTTATCAGTTAGTAAAGACAGTTTCAAGTAATATTGCAAAAATTTATAAAACAAAACATCCTCTGTAGCACCTTTAAATATGCTGATTTGCTACTCAATTATTATTTTTACTGCTGAAAACGTTTTTTTGATTAATATTTTTGTGGAAACTGTGATATATATTTTTCAGGATTTTTTGATGATGAAAAGTTCAATGAACAGCATTTATTTGAAACAGAAATATAAATATTACTTCATTTCTGAAAGATCATGTGACACTGAAGACAGGAGTAATGATGCTGAAAATTCAGCTTTGCATCACAGGAATAAATTACATTTTAAAATGTATTAATATAGAGAACAGTTGTTTTAAGTTGCGATAATATTTCACAATATTACAGTGTCTATGCAGCCTTGGTGAGCAAACTAGACATCTTGCAGAAACATAACAAATGACTTTAGAGTTAAGTAGCCTTTTTTTTTTTTTTTTTTTAAATGTGATTGAGGCACCCTTCCTCCTCTTCCTCATTTAACTGATTAAATTACTCCTCCTCACTTTCACTGATCCTCCTCCCTCAGAACAATGTCTTGAGATCACACATAATTGCGCTCAAGCTGCCGTTGTGGTCTCAGGTTAAAAAGAGCAGAGCCTTAACAAAGACGAGGAGGCGGCGAGCAAATTACAAAAAAAGCATCATTAATTACCCAATCAGCCCACCAGGCACAATGTCCCCCATACGGACAAAGAGCAGCCCCGGAAACAAAGTCCACTGCTGTGCAGTTTTCTGCATGACTGTGCCTTTAGCTGACCAGAGCTCAGCCTCAACACACACTGAAACATATGGCAGCAGTGTCGCAGTGGCATTTCAAAGACACTCTCATTGAGTGAAACAAATGCACGCTTGACCCCGTCGTCATGGCGATCACTCCGGAAAACATCAGTGATGATGTATCTACAGTGATACATTTGGCTTTTGAGAGCTGCCTCATGCTCGCCTGTTTCCTCACAGCGTGTAGAGACGTGTTGACTTTGACATCACAAACAGCCCGTAGGAAGCTGCTACTACACTCATTTCACCAAGACTTACATCAGTGCTTTTGATCACACCATTCAACCGATGAGCAGATAAACAGAATATAGTATTATAGTCATATCTCCAAAATCACATACAGAGCAGACTAACCGGTCTTGTCTGCTGGATTTTTATATTACATTTACCTATAAAAATGAAGCTTGACTAGCTTTAAAATATTCCATTATAATTGTAGAAAGATTTGTCATCACAACATTTTTTTCTTTTGTCAGATCAAATTAGATAATTGATGTGGTTCAGATAACATAATATCTTGAGTTTCTGTTGATTAAACCAATCACTTTCATTGTATTAGTTCAATTTTTTATATTCAATGAACTCAAAATTAAGGCAACCAGGTAACTTACTTTTTTAAGTTAAACCAACAATTCTATTTTACAATGCGGACTTTGAGAGCAGGTCAAAAAGCTTCCATATACAGTATTAAATAACAGACAGATAGCAGACGGAGCAGACTTTCTAGCAGTTTCCATGCTTATCAGCTATGACATGATTCTTGAGCTGTCAATGGAGTTTAACACTTCCATTGTAGCTTGAATCAGACTTCTGATTTACATGCATTACTGAATGCAGACACCTGTAAGGGATATTTGCTTTACACTTTATTTTGATGGTCCATTTTAGACATTCTACTAACTATAAGCATCTACATGTCAACTAGCAGTCATTAGAGTATTAGTAGACTGCCTGCTTAATATCTGCTAACACTTTATTTTGATGCTCCCAACAGACATTCAACTGACTAGATTCTTATTCTACTTATTCTGCTTACCCTAACAGTTTACTAATAATCTAATGAGTTGACATGCAGTTGCAAAGTTAGCTACTCATAGTTAGTGTAGTGTGTAAGCAATTACTGAAATGATATGTTAAAGTATATGGCTTTGTACATCAATAATGATTATTTTAAGGCTTTGCAATGTAAGAATCATAATAAAGTACATGAACACATTAATATGCTACTAAACACTAACAAATACTAACAAAAAAATGATATAGGCTAGGCTTTAAGGTTGAAGACTGATGTAGAATATTCTAGAATCAATAATAGTAAAATGACTAAAAATGCTTTTAATTTTATAACTTTAACTACTTTTACTTTATGAAACAAAATCCTTGCTACATGTAAAGAGAATAATGATTGTTGGATAGAGTCGTACACTCTGTCTGCTGCTCTTAACTACGCACCTGTCTGACATACTTGCATTAGAAAGGGAAGGAGGAGGTTACACAGAAAGCACGGGATTTAAAAAGCTGGAGAGAAGAAAAAAAATCCCCCACCTTGTTTGGTGAAATAAAATCCTTGTTCTGGTTATATCCAGTGAACAAAGCGTGAGCAGGTCTGTTTCAGCTACAGGTCAAAGTACTGAACACTCACTCTCTTCTGTCTCCTGTCTGGCCTCTAGTAATGCTCGGATTTTCCCTCTCTATATAGAGCCCTCCGACCCACCCCTCCTGCTTTTCCCTCCTTCTTTTACTTTCTGTCCCTCTTTATCCCTCCCACACACCCAGACACAACACACACACACACACACACACACACACACACAAACACAGAGCTACTTTAGGTTAAACTCCTTTCCTGGAGATTCTGACTGCTTGTCAAACTTATCGTTCCATGCCACACTTTTCCTGTTGGTTAATTCAGTACGGGTCATTATGTTATCTGTCCCACACTGCTGTACCTCTCTTTCTTTATTTCTGTAGCAGTACACAGAGGTCATTTCAGAGGTACTTCCCTCACCACCTGCTGGTCAGTCAGACAACTACATTTATAATTCAGGCAACTACACATCAACTGCTGGATTAGCTTCAATAAAGTTGAAAAATAGAAAAATAAAGTGAAAAAACCTACATTGTTATAAAATAACATTGTTTAGAACTGGGGGAATTTTCAATTTTCAGAGTTGGGATATATCCTGGCAACTGATTTTGATTACACAATTTAACACACATTTATGCAAATCTTGCAATTTACATTACAACATGAGCTGACATGCCCTTTACAGCTTCGACAAGAGGATGCATTATAGTACATGAGGTCACCGGTCCAGCTATATGATCAGCTGTTCTGCCTTTATTTCTTTTAATGACCCTACAAGTTTGATTTACCCATCAAAATATAAGGAAATATTTTACATTTTTTAAATATAAGGGAAGAACAAAACACTAAACTTGGTTAAGGTGTTTATCTGACAAAATTTGGCAAAAAAAGCAAAAACTACAGCTACAGGTTTTATTTTACAATGCAAAAAAATGCATAAAAAATCAAAAAGCTCACGGGAAAAGCATACATTGACTACAACATAATCAATTATTAATATTTAGTTGGTTCTCTCTTGTTTTTGCATGTGTTCATAATTTCTTTGTATGACAGCCAGGCCAAAACTTATGTCACACAATTTGGCATGTTACATTGCGTTTATCACAAATAAAACAATTGACTCCAAGTACAACTAGCAATACGAGTACAAAATCTTTAACAACTTTCTAATAATATTTGAATAAAGAGTGAAGATGTCAATTTTCCAAAGCTGGAGATCACTTTTGGCCACTACCATATATATATATATATAAATATAACCATTATTATAATCCATAGGAATTAACCTAGCATAGAACATTGTTTCATCTCACGCAGGCGCAGAATTGACGTGCCACTTTGCCGTCGGCTGTCAAGCGTTGGTTTGGTGCATCAGGCCAACTTTGGACACAGACACTGCCGACGTGAGCCAACCCCGCAGTCTGCTTTCATCACCACTAATTCATCGGCGTCAGCTTGGTGTGTTCCGGCCTTAAAGTTGTACCCCTAAAACAAAATATTTATTTTCAAAACTAAATATGGTTATATGAATATATGTATGTATATATACTTAATATATACATGATATATTAAGCAGCAAGTGAAGATTTTGTCCTCAAAGTTGATGTGTTAGAACCAGAAAAAATGGGTAAAACTGTAGCTCTTGTGGGGTGTTCCTGGTCTGCAGTGGTCAGCATCTATCAAAATTGGTCCAAGGAAGGAACAGGAACTGGTTCTGATAGAAAGGTGTCAGAAGACACAGTGCATCACAGTTTGTTGTGTATGGAGCTGCATAGCCCCAGACCAGTCAGGGTGCCTATGTTGACTCCTGTCCACCGCCGAAAATCGCCAGCAGTGGACATGTGAGCATCAGAGCTGGACCACGGAGCAATGGAAGAAGGTGGCTTGGTCTAATGAATCACGTTTTCTTTTACATAACGTGGATGTAAAAGAACACATGACACCAGGATGCACTATGGGAAGAAGGCAAGCCGGAATGGAATGGTTTGAGGAGCACAACAACGAGTTTGAGGTGATGACTTGGCCTCCAATTTCCCCAGATCTCAATCCAATCAAGCATCTGTTGGATGTGCTGAACAAACAAGTCTGTTCCATGGAGGCCCCACCTCACAAATTACAGGACTTAAAGGATCTGCTGTAAACATCTTGGTGTCAGATACCACAGCACACCTTCAGGAGTCTTGTGGAGTCCATGCCTCGATGGATCAGGGCTGTTTTTGCAGCAAAAGGGGGACCAACACAATATTAGGAAGGTGGTCATAATGATATGCCTGATCTGATATATGTATGTATGTATGTATATATATAATTATATATATATATATATATATATACACACACACACATATAGGTGGTCAGAGGGATGTGTATATACTAAAAAATGCTGGGTTAAAAACAACCCAAGTTGTCAAAATGGACAAACCCAGCAATTGGGTTGTTTTAACCCAGCGGTAGGGTTAAATGTTTGACCAACCTGCTGGGTAGTTTTATTTAACTCAACTATTGTTTAAAAATTACTGTATTGCTTAATTAAAATTAACCCAAAGTATGTTGGAAATTAACATTATTAATGTTCAATGAATAATTATTAAACAATAAACATTTATTAAATTGCTTATTAATAAATTTATATTAATAAACTATTAAATTTATATTAATAAAATATTAAAGCTTATTAATAAACATTCACCTTTTGTCTATTATTGTTGTCTCTAATTGCATCTGGTTTTTAATTTCCCAACTATTTTGGGTTCATTTTAAACTAGCCATATAGCAATTTTTAAACAATAGTTGGTTTAAATAAAACTACCCAGCATGTTGGGCAAACATTTAACCCAACCGCTGGGTTAAAACAACCCAACCACTGGGTTTGTCCATTTTCAAACCAACTTGGGTTGTTTTTAACCCAGCATTTTTTAGAGTGTATATATATATATATATACACACATACACACACAAACATATACGTGTATATTGTACGTATACGGACCAAATACAAATTTGTTTGACCTTTTGAGGTTGCGGACCAACACCCTCTTTCGCTGACCATTGAAAAGAAAAAAAGAAGCAATTTTTTTGCACCCTATTCACAATTGTGAAGATTCCAAAAACAAACATCAATCCACATCACAACTTTGCATGCATGCTCCCTCTTGTGACTACATGCACTGACCTACACTGGCGGTATTGTTTGACATACTCATGTGAGTCATATACAGTAACCTCCTACATATTTCTGTAATATTACATTAAAGCTGTTAGAATGAATGAGTCAGTTTAGGAGCCCACCACATATTTACATAGCCACAGATGTGAGCAAAGAAGCATGCATCCGCCTGTGCTGAGATAACTCTGAAGGTCCCTACTGGCACCCATTCCATTCATTAGCCTTTGCTATGAGTTACATGGATGTGTGATTCAGAGACTATGCATAATGATTCACATAATGCACATGACACAAGACCTGTGTGTCAGAAATTGGATCGGTTTTCCATCAAGACTGAAAAATCAGTTCCCAAAAACTCTGCTGATAGTGCAAGTGTCAAAGAAAGTTGGTGAAGGGTCTGACATGTGTCCCATCGTAAAGTCATTCTGGGACAATATGTCTCCTTCAGCAGAAGACACCCACAAAAGACCCTCAGAACAGATGCAATGTGTCAGCATGACAACAGGCTCTCAATACTCCCCTTTAACAACTGCTCATGTGTGTTTGTTGGCATGTCTAAGTGTTCAGTAGCCTATGAGAGCCCCAAATGAGTCAGAAATGACAGAAGCTCATGAAGCGGTTTCAACTACAAACTCAGATGCTTGTCGAATGGACAAAGTGTCCTGAATCATTCTCGTGGAAATATCCAAAGGAATTTGGCTTCAGTTAATGTGTCCCAAGAAACACTGCACCCACAATTTTAGGTCTTCATGTTCTAGATTTAAAGAGGAAAGAGAAAAACAAAATATGTGTTTGTTCTCAGTGATGGATATTCAATAAAATACAATGGAAGTCAACTATAAGAACGCAGTTGCTTGGTTATTTGGTCGCTCTCAAATCATTTCTCTCTTGACTCAAGCAATTATGTGAGTTTGGGGACGGGACTATGCCTGACCACTCATGGAAGTGTTTGAGGAAACCTGTTTGAAAACAGTCATTACTACCAATCCCTAATGACCCAGACTTCCCTTTAACTATGACACGATCACCAGAATATGCATTAGCTGAGGTTCTGCTATCACAGCTATGCTAACAACTTAATAAAAAAGCAAAACTGCACAAAGTGCACACCTATCTCAGAGCGTCCTTTGTTCAGAAAGACATATTTGTGGCCTGTAGTCATGCAGGATTTATTACTTCAGAGTCACGACAAAGATAAGAGATTATTTATGACTCTCAGTTTCTCTTTGCCTGATTACTATTCTGGATTTTTGACATTTACAGCTGCATTTACACCGGTTTTGTTCCAAAATATAACATTGCCAAAAAACTTTAGAGATGCTGCTGGAATTATATCACAATTGGGACCTAATCCTAGTGAACCATTCAAAGAGTCCTTTTATAATAAAATAAGATCAGACCAAAATAAATAAATAAATAAATAAGCAAATGCTTATATAGGCTATAAGTAAGCAATAAGGTTAGTGCTGTATCATGAATAAGTCACGGCTGAAGGGAGTTGTTAAGCATGACGTGAAGCTTGTTAAAGCCAGAAATATGTATCAATGCAACTTTCATGAAATAAATTATTTCTAAAAGCCTTCCTTCCGCCGGAAAAAAACAGTCCCTGACCGTGAACAGCAACAGAAGTTACATTTTCATGCCATTAGATGATGACTGTCTTTATGAGTGTGTCAGTCAGACTCAGTAGCGAAGACTTTTATATTGAAAAGATGGAATTGTTGTGAAAATGGAACAAGATGCAACAGTCAGTCACGGGAAAACTCCTTAAATGTTAAAAGGACAAGATGATACATCGGACATTTAAACAGATTTTTTTATTATGAACATTGGACTGACCTGAAGGAAAATGCTAAATCTGAATGCAGGTGATAAACTCACTCTCTCTAACTTTTTCTCACAACACTTTTCCACATAATACAGTAAGCTTCAATGAACAATATCAATGGAAAACATATAGTTTACGTTGTTAAGAGTGGTTGCTACGGGTGTTGTGTAGTAAAAACACAGAACAGTTTGGTAAAGCGGTCATAGCCGTGTTTTATCGTGAATAAAACACAGCTATTGACCAATCAGAATCAAGGATAGGAACTAACCATTTTATAACATTAAATAAACCACATAAACATCACTTGCATCATTATCATTGCCATACTTTATGTTGTTCCAGCTGTGACGTCGGAAACCGTTTCTAAAATAGAATCATTGCGATTAACATGGAAAAGATAACTTTTATCGCATGTCGCGGCATCACGTCGCGTCTGGTTAGGACACGATGATAGAACCATTTCTCTCTCACACTCTCTCACTCATTTGACTTATCTTATTAAAAAATTCATAGCCACACCCTAGTAACCAGTCTCAGCACCCTAGACTTCTGTTGAAAATTAGATGAGAGGGATATAAATGAATCAAAACATCATAGAGACACATGAGTTTGGTTCTTTTTATTTGGGGTGACATGAAGTCAGTTAGTTTAACTTGCTAACTGTCTAGCCACACCCCTTTTAGAGCACCCTAGCAACCTTGTACCTTTATGAATAAGTCATATTTCAGCACCAGAACATTATACAGACTTACAATTTGGCTCTCTTGCAGTTACATGCATCACTGCGGCATCTGCCCAGTGCCGAGTTTTGCCACTGCAAGCACCACCCACATTTTCTTCAGCAAACGTACATTCTAGTTATAGATGTTCCTTTTGAATACTTTGTGGACAATGTGAATTTGAGTACAACTGAGAATTTCATGATTCAGGCTTGTTTGAGAAATCGTTTTATTAAACAGCTGACATTTACAGGAATATCTGTACTATTTCAGTGGAAAAAATGTCACATGAACTATGCTGAGTCATTTTCTTCTTTCAGCAGGCCCATCAATTAGCAGGTCAGTCTGCAGACTTTTTAATTGTCTGACTAGTTAAGGTTAAGATCTTTTACACTCTCAACTGCACTTTTCAGTTTTTCCCTTTGATTCTACTTGTATGATTAGTTTTACACACATTCAACAGGCCTGCACCTGCTCTCATCCCGCTTTTCTTTCATTTCTATAGCGTATAAGGCTTCATCAAGCTGGTATAGGGCCTCTGCACGGAGTCTTGAGTTGTACCCTCATTTGTCCTCTTTGTTGATGGTTACTCAACATTGGCACACCTATGGCATCTTGTATTGCACAACAAGAGAGCAAGTTGTTTTCATTTTTATGCATTGCTTCAACAAGGGTGATGATCAAAGTATAATGGTGACTGTAATTAACACATGCTGAGACATGCTGCCATTTCCAGCATTGACTGTATGTGTGGTAACTCTTGCTTTATCTCGTTACTTCTGTCAGCTTAACCATCCTGTCTTTCTCATTTAAAGTGACAGTTCAGCCAAAAATTAGAATTCTAATCCACGTTTACTCACCCATATGACTTCTGTGAAACAAAAAAGGAGAATTTTTGAATGAAAAAAAAAAATCTTAGTTTAAAAATATCAGTTTAAGCTGCTTTGCTGGTCTTAGTCTCATACACTGGTCAAGATGGTCTATTGGTTGGTCTTAGAGAGGTTTTGGTAGTTTTCAGCTGGTCTAAACCAACTAAACATCAGTTTGGCTCGGGTTGGGAGACCATCTTAAATCAGCTGAGTATCTCAAGGGCTGTTTTCAACTAAAAACAGAAAATTTGTATACGTTCTGGCCGTTCATATATACGACAATGGCTTTTGAGGGCCTAAAAATGCAAGTTTTTGAAAACGATGCCATTATTGTCTATAGTGTAGGTGCATAGTTTTTCTTTACAAAGTGACATCGCCACCTACTGGCCTGGCAGCATAATACAGCATTTTTGTCATTTTTGCGAATCTGCGTGATCGTGCAGATCCATTTTGACAACATTGTCATCTGTATGCGAAAACATAGTTGTCGTGTAAATACGGAAGCTTGTTTCTGCCATGAAATAAAAAATAAAAAAGTTAATTGTGACATTTTATCTCACAATTCTGACTTTTTTCTCACAACTGCAAGTTTAAATCTCACAATTCTGATTTTTTTTTCTCAGAATTGCGAGATATAGACAGAATTGCAAGTTATAAAGTCAGAATTGCGAGATATAAAGTCAGAATTGTGAGTTTTAAACTTGCAATTGTGAGAAAAAAAGTGAGAAAAAAAGTCAGAATTGCGAGATATAAAGTCAGAATTGTGAGATACAAAGTCAGAATTGCGAGACATAAAGTCAGAATTGTGAGATACAAAGTCAGAATTGCGAGACATAAAGTCAGAATTGTGAGATATAAAGTCAGAATTGTGAGATATAAAGTCAGAATTGTGAGATATAAAGTCAGAATTGCGAGATATACAGTCAGAATTGTGAGATATAAAGTCAGAATTGTGAGACATAAAGTCAGAATTGTGAGACATAAAGTCAGAATTGTGAGATATAAAGTCAGAATTGTGAGACAAAGTCAGAATTGTGAGATATAAAGTCAGAATTGTGAGACATAAAGTCAGAATTGTGAGACATAAAGTCAGAATTGTGAGATATAAAGTCAGAATTGTGAGACATAAAGTCAGAATTGCAAGATATAAAGTCAGAATTGTGAGATATAAAGTCAGAATTGCGAGATATAAAGTCAGAATTGTGAGACATAAAGTCAGAATTGTGAGACATAAAGTCAGAATTGTGAGATATAAAGTCAGAATTGTGAGACAAAGTCAGAATTGTGAGACATAAAGTCAGAATTGTGAGATATAAAGTCAGAATTGTGAGATATAAAGTCAGAATTGTGAGATATACAGTCAGAATTGTGAGATATAAAGTCAGAATTGTGAGACATAAAGTCAGAATTGTGAGACATAAAGTCAGAATTGTGAGACATAAAGTCAGAATTGTGAGACATAAAGTCAGAATTGTGAGACATAAAGTCAGAATTGTGAGACATAAAGTCAGAATTGTGAGACATAAAGTCAGAATTGTGAGACATAAAGTCAGAATTGTGAGATATAAAGTCAGAATTGTGAGATATAAAGTCAGAATTGTGAGATATAAAGTCAGAATTGTGAGACATAAAGTCAGAATTGTGAGACATAAAGTCAGAATTGTGAGACATAAAGTCAGAATTGTGAGACATAAAGTCAGAATTGTGAGACATAAAGTCAGAATTGTGAGACATAAAGTCAGAATTGTGAGATATAAAGTCAGAATTGTGAGATATACAGTCAGAATTGTGAGATATAAAGTCAGAATTGTGAGACATAAAGTCAGAATTGTGAGACATAAAGTCAGAATTGTGAGACATAAAGTCAGAATTGTGAGATATAAAGTCAGAATTGTGAGACATAAAGTCAGAATTGTGAGATATAAAGTCAGAATTGTGAGATATAAAGTCAGAATTGTGAGATATAAAGTCAGAATTGTGAGATATACAGTCAGAATTGTGAGATATAAAGTCAGAATTGTGAGACATAAAGTCAGAATTGTGAGACATAAAGTCAGAATTGTGAGATATAAAGTCAGAATTGTGAGATATAAAGTCAGAATTGTGAGATATAAAGTCAGAATTGTGAGATATAAAGTCAGAATTGTGAGATATAAAGTCAGAATTGTGAGATATACAGTCAGAATTGTGAGATATAAAGTCAGAATTGTGAGACATAAAGTCAGAATTGTGAGATATACAGTCAGAATTGTGAGATATAAAGTCAGAATTGTGAGACATAAAGTCAGAATTGTGAGACATAAAGTCAGAATTGTGAGATATAAAGTCAGAATTGTGAGATATAAAGTCAGAATTGTGAGATATACAGTCAGAATTGTGAGATATAAAGTCAGAATTGTGAGACATAAAGTCAGAATTGTGAGATATACAGTCAGAATTGTGAGATATAAAGTCAGAATTGTGAGACATAAAGTCAGAATTGTGAGACATAAAGTCAGAATTGTGAGATATAAAGTCAGAATTGTGAGATATAAAGTCAGAATTGTGAGATATACAGTCAGAATTGTGAGATATAAAGTCAGAATTGTGAGACATAAAGTCAGAATTGTGAGATATAAAGTCAGAATTGTGAGATATAAAGTCAGAATTGTGAGACATAAAGTCAGAATTGTGAGATATAAAGTCAGAATTGTGAGATATAAAGTCAGAATTGTGAGATATAAAGTCAGAATTGTGAGATATACAGTCAGAATTGTGAGATATAAAGTCAGAATTGTGAGACATAAAGTCAGAATTGTGAGACATAAAGTCAGAATTGTGAGATATAAAGTCAGAATTGTGAGATATAAAGTCAGAATTGTGAGATATAAAGTCAGAATTGTGAGATATAAAGTCAGAATTGTGAGATATAAAGTCAGAATTGTGAGATATACAGTCAGAATTGTGAGATATAAAGTCAGAATTGTGAGATATAAAGTCAGAATTGTGAGACAAAAAGTCAGAATTGTGAGATATAAAGTCAGAATTGTGAGATATAAAGTCAGAATTGTGAGATATAAAGTCAGAATTGTGAGACAAAGTCAGAATTGTGAGACAAAGTCAGAATTGCGTGATATAAAGTCAGAATTGTGAGATATAAAGTCAGAATTGTGAGATATAAAGTCAGAATTGTGAGACATAAAGTCAGAATTGTGAGATATAAAGTCAGAATTGTGAGATATAAAGTCAGAATTGTGAGATATAAAGTCAGAATTGTGAGATATACAGTCAGAATTGTGAGATATAAAGTCAGAATTGTGAGACATAAAGTCAGAATTGTGAGACATAAAGTCAGAATTGTGAGATATAAAGTCAGAATTGTGAGATATAAAGTCAGAATTGTGAGATATAAAGTCAGAATTGTGAGATATAAAGTCAGAATTGTGAGATATAAAGTCAGAATTGTGAGATATACAGTCAGAATTGTGAGACATAAAGTCAGAATTGTGAGACATAAAGTCAGAATTGTGAGACATAAAGTCAGAATTGTGAGACATAAAGTCAGAATTGTGAGATATAAAGTCAGAATTGTGAGACATAAAGTCAGAATTGTGAGATATAAAGTCAGAATTGTGAGACAAAGTCAGAATTGTGAGACATAAAGTCAGAATTGTGAGATATAAAGTCAGAATTGTGAGATATAAAGTCAGAATTGTGAGATATAAAGTCAGAATTGTGAGATATAAAGTCTGAATTGTGAGATATAAAGTCAGAATTGTGAGACATAAAGTCAGAATTGTGAGATATAAAGTCAGAATTGTGAGATATAAAGTCAGAATTGTGAGATATAAAGTCAGAATTGTGAGATATAAAGTCAGAATTGTGAGATATAAAGTCTGAATTGTGAGATATAAAGTCAGAATTGTGAGACATAAAGTCAGAATTGTGAGATATAAAGTCAGAATTGTGAGATATAAAGTCAGAATTGTGAGATATACAGTCAGAATTGTGAGATATAAAGTCAGAATTGTGAGACATAAAGTCAGAATTGTGAGATATACAGTCAGAATTGTGAGATATAAAGTCAGAATTGTGAGACATAAAGTCAGAATTGTGAGATATAAAGTCAGAATTGTGAGATATAAAGTCAGAATTGTGAGACATAAAGTCAGAATTGTGAGATATACAGTCAGAATTGTGAGATATAAAGTCAGAATTGTGAGACATAAAGTCAGAATTGTGAGATATAAAGTCAGAATTGTGAGATATAAAGTCAGAATTGTGAGACATAAAGTCAGAATTGTGAGATATAAAGTCAGAATTGTGAGATATAAAGTCAGAATTGTGAGATATACAGTCAGAATTGTGAGATATAAAGTCAGAATTGTGAGACATAAAGTCAGAATTGTGAGATATAAAGTCAGAATTGTGAGATATAAAGTCAGAATTGTGAGACATAAAGTCAGAATTGTGAGATATAAAGTCAGAATTGTGAGATATAAAGTCAGAATTGTGAGATATAAAGTCAGAATTGTGAGATATACAGTCAGAATTGTGAGATATAAAGTCAGAATTGTGAGATATAAAGTCAGAATTGTGAGACAAAAAGTCAGAATTGTGAGATATAAAGTCAGAATTGTGAGATATAAAGTCAGAATTGTGAGACATAAAGTCAGAATTGTGAGATATAAAGTCAGAATTGTGAGATATACAGTCAGAATTGTGAGATATAAAGTCAGAATTGTGAGACATAAAGTCAGAATTGTGAGACATAAAGTCAGAATTGTGAGATATAAAGTCAGAATTGTGAGATATAAAGTCAGAATTGTGAGATATAAAGTCAGAATTGTGAGATATAAAGTCAGAATTGTGAGATATAAAGTCAGAATTGTGAGATATACAGTCAGAATTGTGAGATATAAAGTCAGAATTGTGAGATATAAAGTCAGAATTGTGAGACAAAAAGTCAGAATTGTGAGATATAAAGTCAGAATTGTGAGATATAAAGTCAGAATTGTGAGATATAAAGTCAGAATTGTGAGACAAAGTCAGAATTGTGAGACAAAGTCAGAATTGCGTGATATAAAGTCAGAATTGTGAGATATAAAGTCAGAATTGTGAGATATAAAGTCAGAATTGTGAGACATAAAGTCAGAATTGTGAGATATAAAGTCAGAATTGTGAGATATAAAGTCAGAATTGTGAGATATAAAGTCAGAATTGTGAGATATAAAGTCAGAATTGTGAGATATAAAGTCAGAATTGTGAGATATACAGTCAGAATTGTGAGATATAAAGTCAGAATTGTGAGACATAAAGTCAGAATTGTGAGACAAAGTCAGAATTGTGAGATATAAAGTCAGAATTGTGAGACATAAAGTCAGAATTGTGAGATATACAGTCAGAATTGTGAGATATAAAGTCAGAATTGTGAGATATACAGTCAGAATTGTGAGATATAAAGTCAGAATTGTGAGATATACAGTCAGAATTGTGAGATATAAAGTCAGAATTGTGAGATATACAGTCAGAATTGTGAGATATAAAGTCAGAATTGTGAGACATAAAGTCAGAATTGTGAGACATAAAGTCAGAATTGTGAGATATAAAGTCAGAATTGTGAGACATAAAGTCAGAATTGTGAGATATACAGTCAGAATTGTGAGATATAAAGTCAGAATTGCGAGACATAAAGTCAGAATTGTGAGATATACAGTCAGAATTGTGAGATATAAAGTCAGAATTGTGAGACATAAAGTCAGAATTGTGAGACATAAAGTCAGAATTGTGAGATATAAAGTCAGAATTGTGAGATATAAAGTCAGAATTGTGAGATATAAAGTCAGAATTGTGAGATATAAAGTCAGAATTGTGAGATATACAGTCAGAATTGTGAGACATAAAGTCAGAATTGTGAGACATAAAGTCAGAATTGTGAGACATAAAGTCAGAATTGTGAGACATAAAGTCAGAATTGTGAGATATAAAGTCAGAATTGTGAGACATAAAGTCAGAATTGTGAGATATAAAGTCAGAATTGTGAGACAAAGTCAGAATTGTGAGATATAAAGTCAGAATTGTGAGATATACAGTCAGAATTGTGAGATATAAAGTCAGAATTGTGAGACATAAAGTCAGAATTGTGAGATATACAGTCAGAATTGTGAGATATAAAGTCAGAATTGTGAGACATAAAGTCAGAATTGTGAGATATAAAGTCAGAATTGTGAGATATAAAGTCAGAATTGTGAGACATAAAGTCAGAATTGTGAGATATAAAGTCAGAATTGTGAGATATAAAGTCAGAATTGTGAGATATAAAGTCAGAATTGTGAGATATACAGTCAGAATTGTGAGATATAAAGTCAGAATTGTGAGACATAAAGTCAGAATTGTGAGATATAAAGTCAGAATTGTGAGATATAAAGTCAGAATTGTGAGACATAAAGTCAGAATTGTGAGATATAAAGTCAGAATTGTGAGATATAAAGTCAGAATTGTGAGATATAAAGTCAGAATTGTGAGATATACAGTCAGAATTGTGAGATATAAAGTCAGAATTGTGAGATATAAAGTCAGAATTGTGAGACAAAAAGTCAGAATTGTGAGATATAAAGTCAGAATTGTGAGATATAAAGTCAGAATTGTGAGATATAAAGTCAGAATTGTGAGACAAAGTCAGAATTGTGAGACAAAGTCAGAATTGCGTGATATAAAGTCAGAATTGTGAGACAAAGTCAGAATTGTGAGACATAAAGTCAGAATTGTGAGATATAAAGTCAGAATTGTGAGATATAAAGTCAGAATTGTGAGATATAAAGTCAGAATTGTGAGACATAAAGTCAGAATTGTGAGATATAAAGTCAGAATTGTGAGATATAAAGTCAGAATTGTGAGATATAAAGTCAGAATTGTGAGATATACAGTCAGAATTGTGAGATATAAAGTCAGAACTGTGAGACATAAAGTCAGAATTGTGAGACATAAAGTCAGAATTGTGAGATATAAAGTCAGAATTGTGAGATATAAAGTCAGAATTGTGAGATATAAAGTCAGAATTGTGAGATATAAAGTCAGAATTGTGAGATATAAAGTCAGAATTGTGAGACATAAAGTCAGAATTGTGAGATATAAAGTCAGAATTGTGAGATATAAAGTCAGAATTGTGAGATATAAAGTCAGAATTGTGAGACAAAAAGTCAGAATTGTGAGATATAAAGTCAGAATTGTGAGATGTAAAGTCAGAATTGTGAGATATAAAGTCAGAATTGTGAGACAAAGTCAGAATTGTGAGACAAAGTCAGAATTGCGTGATATAAAGTCAGAATTGTGAGACATAAAGTCAGAATTGCGTGATATAAAGTCTTACTCAGTCTGTGAGTTTATATCTCACAATTCTGACTATAATTCGCAATTGCATGTTATAAAGTCAGAATTGCATTCAGAATCTCAATTCTGACTTTATAACATGCAATTCTGTCTTTATATTACACAATCACAATTGCAAGATAAAAAGTCACAATTACCTTTTATATTTAGTGGCGGAAACAAGCTTCCATATGTAAAAGTACCCTTAGCCTGGTTTAAATATATTGTTTTTAAAAGAGCTAATAGAAAACCAGCAAAATATCTCATAACAGGAAATCTAATTGTGAACATTCTCCCAGCGGCTGATCCAAATAAAAATCACTAAATTTGAATGTACAGTAGGTGGACACAATTCCTTTTAAGTCAACTAAAATGAGGGATGAAATCCAAAAAGCTAATCTCCCTCAGGACTCCTTCCTGAGGAGACCGAAGCAGAATCTCAGTGACCACAAAAACAAATCCTCCACTTTTTAGCCAAAGCAAGCAAAGCGTGGGGGCCCTCGAAAGACTTCACATCTCCCTCAATGCTGCTGCTTTTACAGTCTAATCATATTAGTATTCGATTTGGAGAGTTGGGGTCTCAGGTGGTCAGAGGGGCCCACAGGGACTGTCCCAACTCCTGTTGTCCATCAGCGTGTGATCAATGTCTGTCACCCCAGTCCAAACATCCCCCACCCTGCCCTATATACACTGTTCAAATGGTCTTACTGTGCCTGATGACTAATTCATTTGCTCAGAAGTGCAAACACTAGATCAGAGAAAGTATGCTGGCCTAGAGATCGTCATTAAAAGAATATACTGGGTTTAATTTGCTCTTTTTTCTGTTTGTCACATGTCCTCCTTCGTTTAGTTTTCCCGTCTTTAGTTAGTTAGTCATTATTTCTGATTTTTTCAGGTGTGTCTTGTTTATTTCCTCATTAGTTCTTGTCTAAGTATTCCTGGGTTTTGTTCACTCTTTGTCCTGTCACTATTTGTTGTGGATGTGTTTACCTGCCATTTGAGTTATTATTAAACCTTTGAGTTCTATTTGAAACCCGCTTCTCCTGCCTTCTTCCTCCTATGGTCACATACCGTGACAGATGGCATGAGTCTGAACCAGTGAAATGTGATTTACCAACTAATGCTGATGTAAACAAAATGATCTTACACACGCTGACTGACAGATCCGAAGCCCGCGCACAAAGACGCCTCAGACAGCGCACGATCCCGATATACACAGAATTACAGTATTTAAAAAAAATCTGTCTTGGAGAGTATTCATGCAAACATTATCTGTTATTTCTTAAGTGAATGTTTGGTTAACTGTTGGAGAAAAAAATCTGATGTGTAACATTATATTAAATCCATTTGGTACAGTAGGTCTTAATATATATGCTGTTTCATTACTGTTAATCAAACATTTCTGGAATCATGGGAAAAAAAAAAAAAAAAGTTGATTAATTTGGTAATACCACCAAATTTGCTATTAATCATATCTTAAATTCCCTGGTAATACCAGCAAATTTAGGTCATATTTACGGAAGAGGATTAGGGCCAAGCAATAATAAAAAAATTAAATCTTGAGATTAAAGTTGTTAAATTTCGAGAAAAAAGTCTAAATAAAATGTTGAGAAAAAACTCGTTAAATTACGAGAATAAACTCATTAAATTATGAGAAAAAACTCTTAAAATTTCGAGAAAAAGGTCAAAATAAAATGTTGAGAATAAACTCATTCAATTACAAAAAAAAGTTGTTAAATTACAAGAACAAACTCGTTAAATTTTGAGAAAAAGGTCGAGATAAAATGTTGAGAATAAACTCGTTAAATTACGAGAAAAAAGTTGTTAAATTACGAGAACAAACTCGTTAAATTACAAGAAAAAAACTCGTTAAATTTCGAGAAAAAGGTCAAAATAAAATGTTGAGAATAAACTTGTTAAATTTCGAGAACAAATTTGTTAAAATATGAGAAAAAAGTCGAGATAAAATGTTGAGAATAAAGTCATTAAATTACGAGAATAAACTCATTAAATTACGAGAACAAATTTGTTAAATTATGAGAAAAAATTCGAGATAAAATGTTGAGAATAAAGTCATTAAATTGCGAGAAAAAAGTCGGTAAATTACGAGAACAAACTTGTTACATTTTGAGAAAAAAGTCAAGCTAAAATGTTGAGAATAAACTCGTTAAATTTCGAGAAAAAAGTCGAGATAAAATGTTGAGAATAACGTCATTCAATTACGAGAATAAACTCATTAAATTACAAGAACAAATTCGTTAAATCATGAGAAAAAAGTTTAAATAAAATGTTGAGAATAAACTCGTTAAATTACGAGAACAAATTCGTTAAAATTTAGCTTTTTTCTCGAAATTTAATGACATTTTTCTCATAATTTAATTCATTTGTTCTCAGAATTTAACGACTTTTTTCTCGTAATTTAATGAGTTTAATCTCGAGATGGTTTTATTTTTTTATTATTGCTTGGCCCTAATCCTCTTCCGTACGTATTACCAGGGATAATTTTGGTGATTTTGTTTCGAAACCTTCAGAAAACTTTAACTAAATTTTTCTCAGAATTGACTCCCAATCGACTTCAAACAGGTGCAGCTCAGTCATTTTTCAGATTCCAGTCAGATTCCAACAAATCATACATCATTTCGAAGGTTTTTAATAGAGAATGTGAGAATAACAATAACTAATTTTTTAAAATTTACTCATTGCAACTCATTTTGCCAGCACGGGTCACACTTTTATTCTTACAGTTGAGGAACACAGCAAGAGATTCATCTTAAGAAGGCAACGAACACGAGAAGTTTCAGTCATCGTTCAAGTTTCAGATTTAAAAGCAGAAATGCAAAGCTTACATATTTTATAAAAGCACATACATTAAATATAAAAGTTAAAACTTGCATATAAAAGTTTGTTCTTGTCATTTTTATGGTCTGTTAGGGTTTAAGGCGTTCCACTGTCATGGATTCGATATAATTTTACACAGAAAAGGTCAGTACGTCTTGTTACTGTACATCTTGTGGTTATACTTTTGAAACAGAGAGAATTTTAAAGTTTATGGACTGAGCATTAACTTAAGTGATGCTAATATTCTTTTAAGCTGAATTAATTGTTTATGTTTTATCAAAACTTCCAGTTATTAATACGATTTATCCATGTTTTCTAAAGCTGCTTTTGGACACTCAGTGACCTGTTTAAGTACCGAGAATCACCAGGAGGAATCAAAACAACAAAAACAGAGCAGTTTTATAAGGCCAAGATGAAATCCTGTGGGGGCGGATGGAACAGTCTGTTGTTCTCTAATGTCAACCAATCTTGTTATGAGGGTTAATATCTATAAGGAATCACTGTATTTATATCAAGAGTGCTGAAATAACAGCTGTTTATAGATGATAAATGTAACATCGCAAGCACTTTTCTGTAAAGCTCTGATCTTTCTGGCTTCATATGTGTTCTTTTGGATGTTCTGCTGTGTTTGTGTCTCTACACAGCAGGGAATCCTTTGATACTGGTGTATGACAGGAAGTGATGCGAAAACCTCTGTGTTCTGGACTCTGGTGGGTGGCTCATTCAGTCTTGACTCAGAGCCATAGCCGTCACAGAGAGGGAATTGTCAGTTAGGCCTAGTTATATCTGGGACTACATTCTCCTGTGGAATAAACAGCATTAATGCTCTCTGTTTACTGTCACCATGGAGATGGAATGTTCCAGGGAGAAAATTCCTATTTACTAGGACAAGTTACAGTCATTTCAACTAAGTTAACCCCAGCCAAGTCAATGTTCCTTTTTAAGGAATGTAAGTTATTGGTGGCCATCTTGGTGACGCCCATAGGCAGCTCTTTTCTTTGTAGTACAGCACTTATCTTCTTGCAAAAGATTACATTTTAATGTCTTGCTTCAAATCAGCAAAAAATCTAAAAATGGTATCATACATTTAGTTTGTTTTTTTTTTTCACAAAGCTAACATGATAATGTACACAAATGTTTGGGCTCAGGAAGATTTTTTTTTAAAGAAATTAATACAGTAATTAAGTAAAGATGCATTCAATTGACCAAAAGTGACATTTATAGTGTCACATAAAACTTATATTTCAAGTAAATGATGTGCTTTTGAACTTTCAGTTCATCAAAGAATCTTGAAATAAAAGTATCAAGGTTTCCACAAAAAATATTAAGCAGCACAACTGTTTTGAACATTGATAATAATAATAAACAGCAAAGCATTATCAGAAATATCAGAAATATAAGAATGATTTCTGAAGGCCCATGTGAAGCTGAAGACTGGAGTAATGATGCTAAAATCAGCTTTGATCACAGGAATAAATTAGTTTACAGTTATTTTTAAATTGTAAAAAAAAAAATTCACAATATTGTGCTTTTTTACTGTTTTTCATCAAATAAATGAATCGTTCCCAATACCTAAACTTAACAACTACCTTACTAACTATTAATAAGCAGTAAATTAGAAATTGATTGAGGGAAAAGTCATAATTAATTATGAATATGTGTTCCCCGTACTAAAGTGTTACCATAATTTCATAGTTTCATTTAACATAATATTAATATAATATAATATGTACTATAATTATTTTATTTATACTATTTTTTTTTCAGAAATAATCATTAAAATGATCAGTTTTTAATAAAGCATAGTTAAGAAACAGTAGAAGTCTTTCGTTTTGATGAAATCACTTACACAGTTTACTGTAAAGAGAAGATTGTGACATACTGGATAAAATAGTTGTGAGAAAACACTGCATTTTCTAACTGGGGTGGTTATGTAATTATTGTGAATGGGTTAATGTCAGAGACTAAAATGAAGTATGACAGTGTTTTTTTGTAATAACTGTAATGAATAGACAAGAAATGAATACAGTACAGTACAGTACAGGACACATCTGAAATAAGTGTGAACACATAAAAGAGTCTCAGGGAAAATGGGCCGTCTGGTCAGTGTAATTTTGACCTGCTGCATGACAGCTGCACTGAAAGCAAGTCCAGATTTCCGCTGACAAGAAGCTCTTTATCATCAGATGTCAAACCCATCTCAATCTCAATTTCTTCCTTTATATTTTGAAAGTGGTACATTCAGAAACAGTTTCATCTCTGCTGATGACAGTCCACTCTCACTCTTGAAGAAAAGGTTCTATATAGAACCTTAAAGGGTTCCATCAGGCACTTCATATACTGTATAGAACCTTTTACGGATTCCCATCTTGGAATCATTTTATGGATTTAGTTTTAATTCATTAACTTTGTTTTAATATATTTATCATTTTGATTACATTTTATGAATTAAAACATTCATAAACATCACTAGAAAAAAATGAAATAACCTGTTAAACATGATTGTATCATATAATATAAGACACATCATATAATTGATATCATTGACACATCTCCTTATATAGACCCTTTTTGGCATAAAGAGTTATTTAAAATTCAAGTCAAGAACCCTAAAGTTCTATATAGAAACCCACTGAACCTTAATTTAAGAGTGTATACAACTCCCATAAATCTTTACTACTGACCTTCGACCGTTTCCATGTACTATTACATGCACTTTCACATCAACTACTGCAACCAAGACATGTTCTTGCTGCTTTACTGCAGCAACTATTTTATATGCATTTGCACAGTATATACACAGTATATTTGGGAAATGCAGCCTCTATATATTATACACTAAGGGTGTGTTCACACTTGTAGTTGAGTTCTCTTGGTTCTTTTGGTCCAAAAAAGAAAATGATCAGTTTAGTCCTGGTTCACTTAGCTTATCATTTTTAACATCAAAAACAAAAAACAGCTTTTATGATGTATATTTCACAACGGAACTTGCAGAATATCCAAAACAATGCTGTGTTCTGGACTAAATGCGCTTGTTGTGTAAACATATGATGGTATTTTTGCCAGCTGAGAACTCATAAAGAGCATATAAAATGTGTAAAGGAGTCAAAACAGCACCAGGAATTCCTCCATTGCACACAAACAAAAATCTGCTGCAAGAAGACAGCGGTTCTGACACCTGTACCGAACTGTAATGGACAACATCGTAACTATGACGAAAAGAACCAGGTGTGCTTGAGCATCGTGTCCTGTTTTGGTTTGTTTAGATGTCTTTGGTCCATGTTGCATTCATATTTTAGTTGAACCACACCAGAGTTCGACTGAGTTGGACCAAGACCCCTTTGAATAAGTTGAACTTATTTTGACTTGAGCACCACGTTTTTAGAATGCTGTATCATGCGCGTACTGCTGCAAAAGACACAAGATGCGAGCGCAATGGTTAAAGACATCTGTCTACTGCATGTTTACAGTGAAAAACAATGGAAAAGTAGCACAGCGGAATGGTAAAATGTGAATGGCCCCTAATACTGAATGTAATACAGTGAAATGAAATTAAGGTCTAAGTCAGCATGGCAAACGTTAAGAACATCAACTACAAGCTCTCACCTTGCACAGCCAAAGACCTACGAGGACAAGTTTTCACATGACCTTCCCAGCTCGAATCTTCAGAATTCCTCAGATGTGTTATCACCACGTTCAACGAAAAATAAAACAACAGGGGAACACAATAGAAAGCAGAGAGCCAAGACAAAGACACAACAATATCAGCGTTGCTAGGTGGGAGGCAACAATTTACCTTGATACAATCCTGGATCCCTCCTGAGAACTTTACCACCCAAGAGAGCCTTTGAATAATCCTGGAAAAAAATTAAATTGATGTTAAACGGGATAAAAAAGCCAATCCTAAATATAAGATTTTGGTAGCAACATTATAACAAATTAAATGAATTATTTTTGAGATGCAGGGTTAATAATGAATCAGCTTTAATGGAAAGGTTTGAGGATGACTTCTTATCAGAATGGTGTTAAGTAGACACAAACAACAAGCTGATGGTCTATTATAGCGAATGGACAGAGATAGAGAGTTCAAGGATGTCCTATAGGCACATACCTTCATAAGGGGTGTCAGGGTCATGCTGTTTCTCTGAGGGACCATCATCACAACATACCTGGACCTGAGACAGCTTGACTTAGCCGGACATGTCCTAAGGGTTCACTGCAAAACATGATTTTCTACGGAAGAGGATTAGGGCCAAGCAATAATAAAAAATAAAACCATCTCGAGATTAAAGTTGTTAAATTTTGAGAAAAAACTCTTTAAATTTTGGGAAAAAAGTCGAGATAAAATGTTGAGAATAAAATTATGACTATTCTTAACATTTTATCTCGACTTTTTTCTCGAAATTTAATGAGTTTTTTCTCATAATTTAACGAATTTGTTCTCGTAATTTAACGACTTTTTTCTCGTAATTTAATGACTTTATTCTCAACATTTTATCTCGACTTTTTTCTCGAAATTTAACGACATTTTTCTCGTAATTTAATGAGTTTATTCTCAACATTTTATTTTGACTTTTTTCTCGAAATTTAACGAAATTTTTCTCGTAATTTAATGACTTCATTCTCAACATTTTATCTCAACTTTTTTCTCGAAATTTAACAATTTTCTTTATTGTTATTTAACGAGTTTATTCTCAACATTTTATCTTGACTTTTTTCTTGAAATTTTACAACATTTTTCTCGTAATTTAATGACTTTATTCTCAACATTTTATCTCGACTTTTTTCTCTAAATTTAACCATTTTTTATTGTAATTTAACGGGTTTATTCTCAACATTTTATCTTGACTATTTTCTTGAAATTTAACGACATTTTTCTCGTAATTTAACGACATTTTTCTCGTAATTTAATGAGTTTATTCTCAACATTTTATTTTGACTTTTTTCTCGAAATTTAACGAAATTTTTCTCGTAATTTAATGACTTTATTCTCAACATTTTATCTCAACTTTTTTCTCGAAATTTAACAATTTTCTTTATTGTTATTTAACGAGTTTATTCTCAACATTTTATCTTGACTTTTTTCTTGAAATTTTACAACATTTTTCTCGTAATTTAATGACTTTATTCTCAACATTTTATCTCGACTTTTTTCTCGAAATTTAACCATTTTTTATTGTAATTTAACGGGTTTATTCTCAACATTTTATCTTGACTATTTTCTTGAAATTTAACGACATTTTTCTCGTAATTTAACGACATTTTTCTCGTAATTTAATGAGTTTATTCTCAACATTTTATTTTGACTTTTTTCTCGAAATTTAACGAAATTTTTCTCGTAATTTAATGACTTTATTCTCAACATTTTATCTCAACTTTTTTCTCGAAATTTAACAATTTTCTTTATTGTTATTTAACGAGTTTATTCTCAACATTTTATCTTGACTTTTTTCTTGAAATTTTACAACATTTTTCTCGTAATTTAATGACTTTATTCTCAACATTTTATCTCGACTTTTTTCTCGAAATTTAACCATTTTTTTAAATGTAATTTAACGGGTTTATTCTCAACATTTTATCTTGACTTTTTTCTTGAAATTTTACAACATTTTTCTCGTAATTTAATGACTTTATTCTCAACATTTTATCTCGACTTTTTTCTCGAAATTTAACCATTTTTTATTGTAATTTAACGGGTTTATTCTCAACATTTTATCTTGACTATTTTCTTGAAATTTAACGACATTTTTCTCGTAATTTAACGACATTTTTCTCGTAATTTAATGAGTTTATTCTCAACATTTTATTTTGACTTTTTTCTCGAAATTTAACGAAATTTTTCTCGTAATTTAATGACTTTATTCTCAACATTTTATCTCAACTTTTTTCTCGAAATTTAACAATTTTCTTTATTGTTATTTAACGAGTTTATTCTCAACATTTTATCTTGACTTTTTTCTTGAAATTTTACAACATTTTTCTCGTAATTTAATGACTTTATTCTCAACATTTTATCTCGACTTTTTTCTCGAAATTTAACCATTTTTTTTTATGTAATTTAACGGGTTTATTCTCAACATTTTATCTTGACTATTTTCTTGAAATTTAACAAGATTTTTCTCGTAATTTAATGACTTTATTCTCAACATTTTATCTCGACTTTTTTCTCGAAATTTAACCATTTTTTTATTGTAATTTAACGGGTTTATTCTCAACATTTTATCTGGACTTTTTTCTTGAAATTTAACGACATTTTTCTCGTAATTTAATGAGTTTATTCTCAACATTTTATTTTGACTTTTTTCTCGAAATGTAATGATTTTTTTCTCGAAATTGAACAACTTTAATCTTGAGATGGTTTTAATTTTGTATTATTGCTTGGCCCTAATCCTCTTCCGTAATTTTCTTACTCAGTATGCCTTGTTTTCCAATACAAATATCTAAACATTCTTAAATCAAGATACATTTACTTGAGAAGCAAGATGACTTATGATATTAAGTCTTGTTTTCTAAAAAAAAATAAAAAAAAAAATAAAAAAATGAAGTGAGTTTGTGCTTAAAACAAGAAAAAAGTCAGTGGGCTGAGAAAAATAATCTTACTAAATCATACTAAATACATACTAAATCATTTTTGAGATGGTCGAAATAATGACATACTAAGTCATAATTATAAGATGAAAACTCAAAAGTATGACATACTAAGTCACACTGCTACATTTATGAGATAAAAAGTCAAAATTATGACATACTAAGTCCTTTATGAGATGAAAAGTCGAAATTATTGAAAAGTTGAAATTACAACAAGTCATTTATGAGATGAAAAGTCGAAATTAAGACAAAATTAATTATTCGGATGCTGTATGCAGTTGGGAATCATTGATGAAATGCAAGCAACGTGAACTATTGTAATACTGTGCATATGAGACATGTGATGATGAATTGACAAGAGATATAAATAAAAAGAAGAAAAGAAACTGTTACTTAACTGAACATTACAGACTTACATTTTGGCATGACCTTTTTGCTTATGCGGGGGGAAAAATGTGTCCACTAATGTTTGGCCATGACTGTGTAAAACAATCAGGGTAGAGCTTCACAGCCAAGTAGAGTTAAGATTCAAGTCCACATCGTGCATCCTCCACTAAATAAATCTTCATTGGAAATGTAGATGAGTTTCAGAGCATCTGACTGTCAGATCAATTCTAGTGGAAAGTTATAGTGATCTATGATCACATTACAGTAGATATTTGCATATTTTGTCCTTCAGAAGTTTGAAACTCCTTTGATTTGAATAGCGGTAGATTCTAAACAAACAACTAAATTTAATTTAAGGGAAATATACACCATGAAGAAAAGCTCCTGATTTGATCAACTGTCTGCCTTATGAAAATGTAATGCTCAAACTGTGTGATGAATGAACATTTTGATTTGGTCATCTTCAAGGAGGATCTTACTGAGGGAGCACAAATGGACTGCACATAGACATTGTGTACAAGCTCTATTGCACTATTACAAAGTGTCCTGTTAATTGGAGTGAAAGGAAATCAATAGAGAGGCTCTTTAAAGTCTCATGAGCAGATGCTCAGGCCCTTAAACCCCCAGAAAACAATCAAACCTGTCATTACACACTGAGCTCCACCTGAACCCCACAGAAACAAAGCACTCATCCTTAAATGTGATTCTTTAATGATTGTTCTGAATCAGTACAAACTGTTGCCAGAATATCATAATCATGATTATGAGTGGTCTATATCAATAAAATAGTGAGCTATTTTGACTTGGGCCAGTGAGCAACCCTTTAGCAACCACCCAGAACCCCGGCAATGGCATAGCAACACCTGGCAATCATCCACAATGCTCTCAGATTCATATCAGCCCCTTAACAACACCCCAAACAGCCTAGAAACTGCATAGCAATGTGTTAAAACCACCCAGAACCTTCTAGCAACCACATAGCAACACCTAGGGAACCACCTTCAAAGTTATATCAACTACATGTGCTATACACCACTCAGAATTCTTTAGTAACTGCATAACAACACCTTGGCAACCACCCTCAACACTCTAGAAACAGCATAGCAATGTTCTAAAACTACTCAGAAACCTTTAGTAACCACATAGCAACACATTGGCTACCACCCAAAAAATTCTAGCAACTGCATAGTGATGTGCTACACCACTGAGAATCCTTTAGTAACTGCATAGCAACACCTTGACAACCACCCAGAGCACCCTAGCAACTGTAAAGCAATGTATTAAAGCCACTCAGAACCATTTAGCAACCACATGCTGCATTGCAATATGCTAAAACCACTTAAGGATGATTTATACTTCTGCGTTATTGTTTTTATTGTTTTTTTTTTTTTTTTTGACCTGAGGTAAAGGTTCTAGTAGACCAATCACAGCACTTGCGGTCCACCTAGAACTGACTTTTGGAGGGTGCACGTCAGGCTATGCGTGCTACACACAGCCTACGATATAGCTACAGCATAGGTTCGATGCAGAAGCCTTTAGTAGTAGTTATAATTGGATTTAGCACATTGCTATGTGGTTGCTAATGTGATGTGGGTGGTTGACAAGGTGTTGCTATATGGTGCTAAAAAGTGGCTATGCAGTTGCTAGGGTGATGTAGCAGCCATATAGGGTGATGTAGCAGCCATATAGTAACGCATTGGCAACGACCCACAATGCCTTAGCAACGGCGTAGCAACACCTTGGCAACACCCCAACCAGCCTAGCAACTGCACAACAATGTTCTAAAACCCACATACCTCTTTAGCAACCGCCCACGACACCCTAGCATCATGATTGTGACCATTGCAAAGAGACAAACCTTTAGAGAGAATACTGATGAATGATAGTTCACCTAATGCATTTCTTTTGACATTCACGGCAAGCTGCCTTTAAACTGTAATGGAGAGGATGATGGGCTGTTTGTTCAATAACACATCATTCCCTTCATTCCCAGCCTCTCGCTTTGAGGAATGTGAGGGAGTTGTAAGCGAACAAGACTTAAACACCAGAAGTATGTTGGGAGAAGAGGTGGAAGTGAGAATGCTGACAGTGAAGAGACTACAGCTGGCAGCTGTGAGCTCACTAATGTCTCATAACCCTCTCAAGGCCAGAGGATAAGAGCCAAATGAAGACCTTATCTACCCCCTGGACTGATGTCTGAGACTCTTTCGACTATTATCTCAGCTGAAGCTGAGCTGTTCGATCTACTGAGAAACAGTGCATAGTCCTCTAAATGTGTCATGAATCTCACATTACTGATTTACATTAGGCTACTACGTTATTTAATTACTGTAAATTATACAATTTTAGTGAGTGGATGAGTCTGGTTAGAATCTTTTACACAGTCATTTATGTTTTGGAGGATGGGTAATTAGCTACACTGTAAAATAAATCCCAGTAAAATTTACGGTAAAAAAACGGCAGCTGTGGTTGTCAGAACTTTACCGTAAAAAATACAGTAGTAACGTAAAAAAAAATCTGTTAAATTTACGGTAAAATAACGTATTCCATTAACTGATATAATGTTAATTTCAACCTAATGAAGTACTAATATCTGTTTTGTACCTTTATAATACACTGATAGTCACCAAACACAGTGGTAATAAGAGTCACATGATGAATCAAAGTTCATCACAAGCAGATTTTCCACAAGCTGAGAAGGACAACACTAACATATAGAAGGTGCACACAGTGTCATTCACACACACACTAAACACCATCATGGTAACATGCATGAAATTTTAAAAATGCAATAAACATTAATTTAACAACATTAGATGTAGCATAAAACCCTAATGTACATAACTGATTAGAAAAAAATGAGAAAAGCTAAGAAGAAACAGAGTTATTTCAACGAAAATATATCAAATGTGAAGTGTCACGCAGGGAATTGTGGGAATGTCAATTTACATTTTTTTCACTGTAAATTTTACAATGAATTGTTATTTTTCACTTCCAAAAACTGTGAATTTAACGGTATTTTACCGTAAAATGACATTAAATGTACCGTTAAATCTATTACAGTTATTCACCGTATATAGTACGGAAACTTTCTGTAAACCAATTGACAGTTTTTCAATTGTTTTTACTGTTAAAATCAAGGTCATTTTTTACAGTGTAGACAACATGACCACTAACTGCAAAATAATATTTACAAATAATACTTACAAATAACATGCAATTATTATGTGTAAAATCTTATTAGATTATTTAAACCCCTGACCATAACATTTGTGCTGCAGAGATGAATAATAGCTCAAAATGGGTGACTTGTTGAGAAGAGCCGGCGTTGTTCTTTCTTGAATGGACCACAAAAGGAGATTTTTTAAAAATTGCCACACTTGCACTCATCCATATGATGGCAGTGAATATTGACCAGCATCATAAGCGTTTAAAAAAGAAGACTTAACATATCACAGATATCCCATGCAACATGGCAGTTTATTCCATCTGTTCAGGGGGTATTGGGTTTGGTGAAAAACAAACTGAAATTTAATGTATTAACAAAATTCCTGACCTCGGTCGTTGGTCTTGGCCAACATACACGTTCGTGAGACATACAAAGTTATGAGAAAACAAGATTAACCAAAAGTGAACTGTGTGGCGCTAAGAATTTCATTAAATAATACATTAAATTCAGGTTTTTTGTTTTTACATAACCATAATATCTGTGATCTGCACACTGTAGTAAGTGGCTGTGTGGAACCAGCTTTATTAGGTTGGCCAATTAAATTGTACCTGTATTTGGCAGGAACTCCACCCATATATTGGGAGCCTGGGGAAATTGGGCAGTGGTGATTTATGCAGTTCACTGAAATGTGCAGCTCATGCAGTATGTTCAATAAACACATAGTTAAATAACGTTGTTGTTCCCTCTTTTGATGTGTTGCACACATGACCAAGTTCGCCTTGTTTAGAGTGGTATAATGCCCAAGTTCAATGCACCAGCTTTCCCCTTATGAAAATTAACCATGGTTTAACTATGATGAATGGTGCGGGCCATTTGCTAACAATTTGCTCAGTCAAAACACAGCTTGTAAGATAGCCCAGAGTGGATGAAATCACAGACCACAATGATGTCTATGGAGACATTGGCTTGCTCAAATGTGAACCAGTAAAAATTGAGCTTAAAGGCCCCAATATAATTCAAACAAAATCAAAGAACGAACTGATATGATGTCATTTCGAACAAATTCAGGCAGAAACTAAATTTGTTTTGAGTTCGTTTTGGCAGTTTGAAACAGCTCACCAAAGCAAACTTTTTGGTAAAGTTTGCTCTGGCTCCTAAACACCTTTGAGCTACCATTGGTCCGGCGGCCATTACATAAGGTAGGTGTGTGCTGAGGTTCCGCCTTCTTTCACTCGGAAAATCTTAATTCTTTTGCGGTTTATTTATCCTCTTGAGAGGAAAGTGTGCAACATTTTTACATATCATTACTAACCAACACTCTCAGCAGTGTGGGCGGAGTCAGATGTTCGATTACAGTATAACTTCATTTTACCCCTAAACGAAGAAGCCCTTGTAAAATTCCCTTTCCCCTGTTGCCTAAGGTAGAACAGGAGCTTAAGTGCATGCATTAGGGATAATCTCTGAAGTCACTGAACCAATGAAATGGTTCGCTCCAATGGTGCCATAGCAAAAAAAGAATGGTTCTGTTAGGATTTGTGTTGACCTCAAACATTTGAATCAGGCTGTAAAACATGAGCACTTTATTCTCCCAACATTAGAGGATATTGCACCCAAACTCACAGGAGCCTGTGTATATCCCACTCTGGATGCATCCTCAGGGTTTTGGCAAATCCCTTTGGACCCAAGCTGCGTGAAGTTGACCACATTCATAACTCCAGTAAGACAGTTCTGTTTTAATAGACAACCGTTTGGGGTTACTTCAGCGTCCAAAACTTTTCAAAGAGAAATGAGTAGACATCTAATTGGACACAAAGGCACAGTAGCTGTCAAGGATGACGTAGCCTACTTGTTTATGGCAAGGACCAAAACGAGCACGACGAGAATCTTGAGGCTGTTCTGAGAACTGAGAAACTGTGATAAATGTCACTTTTAACAAATTTGGGCTGCCGTATTTTGGCCACACAATCGGTCATGAAGAAATTAAGCCTGATGCAACTAAGGTGAAGGCAGTCACCGATATGCAAACAGACCACAAACCTTTGGTCCCACTCATTATCTCCTATGATATTGATCATGCACTACCCACTATGGTGTCAGTGGTTATTAATGTGCCTCATGCGCTTCAATGTGAAAGCAGTGCATGTCCCTGGTAAATGTTTGGTGGTGCAGACACACTTTCTCGGAATCCTTTGAGAAGGCTCTGCCACATGAGGTGAAGGTACATGTTGATGCAGTCATCACTACTGCATGCACTTTTGTTCTAGTTTGGAAAAACAAAAATAGGTGAGATAAACAGATAAAAGTGAAAATGACACAAAGAATGTTATATCAAACTAATTTTAATTGTTTTGCATTGATTTGTTATTGTGTTATAAATAGAAAATAAAAATAGAATGTTCTTTTTTAAAAAAAGGGCGTAGAGATGTGTGGAACAAATTGTACCTATATTGGCGGGGACTCCAACCATATATATATATTGGGAGTCTGGAGAAATGGGCAGTGAGGATTTATGCAGTTCACTGAAATGTGCAGCTCATGCAGTTCACTTGATGTATAGTTGTTAAGTAACGCTGTTTCCTCTCTTGACAGTGGTGCTAAAAAGTATTTGGACACTTAAAGGGTTAGTTCACCCAATAATGAAAATTCTGTCATCAATTACTCACCCTCATGTCGTTCAAAACCCGTAAGAATTATTTTCATCTTCAGAACACAAATGAAGAACTTTTTGGGGGTGAAAACTTTTGAACAGGATGAATATGTCCAAATTTTTCTTATTTTATTGAAATAATTTTTTCATTTAGTACTGCCCTTCGGAAGACACTTGTATGTTTCCTGGGAGACAAATTAAGTACAATTTACCGTGATCTTCAAATTCAAAAGTTTTCACCCCCCGACTCTTAATGCATTATGTTTCCTTCTGGAGCATCAGTGAATGTTTGATCCTTTTTTAATAGTTGTGTTTGAGTCCGTCAGTTGTCCTCAGTGTGACAATATTAAGATCCAATGGTTCACAAATTTTGAATAGGGTTTTTTTTTTCTTCTTGTGGACTATTTGTAAATATCTTTTATGTCAAATATCTTACTCAGGACAGTACGTACAGTTGTATGATCTCTCTTGTTTTGTTACAATTATTCATATTTTCACAGATTCTGCAGGTGGTTCCCATACTTTTTCATGCAACTGTAGCTGCCTATGGGGGGACAGAGAGCTCTCAGATTTCATCAAAAATATCTTCATTTGTGTTCCGAATGAACGTTTTATGGGTGTGGAACGACATGAGGGTAAATAATTAATGACAGAATTTTCATTTTTGGGTAAACTAACCCTTTAAGAATCAAATACTAAACCAAATTATATCAAAGAAATATAGCACAAATACACTTTCAAGAAAAATGTTTAATAAAAAGATGTTTGTTAGGTATTGATATAACAATATATTTGGTACTTGGACACTGTCTACAATGTGATGAACTGTGGTTACTGTAAAGGACAGCTGTGTGAACTTGAGAACTGACTCCATACATCCACCAAAAATGACAACAGCAAAAATAATTGCAAAATTGGTGTCCAAATACTTGTTTGGACCCACTGTACAATGAAAAGCTTAATAGAAATGAAATCAAGGCACTTGCAGGTGGATGGGTCAGTAAAGAATCACTCTCTTGGAGAGAAAACCACAGATGCAGATGTTTCACACAACACTGCCCTCTATTGCTGGCAAGCTAAATGATTCGGCCAGAGTATAATGTCATTGAAGAAATTAGCAGTAATCCATTACTATAAAAAAAGGGGGAAATAGGGATGGCCAGAAAGTGGAGAGCAGACTGACTTATAGAGGAACAGGTCTTACCTTGTCCAAGCCCTGCAGCTGATTTGGTGTCAGGGATCATTCCCAACTGAACTTCATTCCAAAGTTGTGACATCCACTAACCTGCAGCCTCTCCAGACACTCTTCCTGATGACTAATGAGATGTAAGTGGGACAAGCTGTCACTAAACAATGTGTATGCAGGTGGAAATGACATGGAAATTACACTAATAGTAATGACTAATAGTTTTTGGTTTGCAGTCACTGAATGTTTATGCAGTGGCCTGAGGGAAACATTCTTGGAAAGACGGAAAACGAACCACTCCAGTGGGATGCATTTTGGGTCTATTTTATACTTTGTGGATTTTAAATCTTTTCAACAAGAGCTCTGACTCAACCTTTGATTACGTAACCCATGAATATAACTACAGTCCAACATGTTAGTGTGACAAAGGCGTGACAAACACGCTGCGACCCTGGCCGGCACAGATGTGCAGTTCTGACCCATTACACGCTGAAGGTCAGAGAACAGAATGGTCAGCTACGATCATAACATCTCTACTGACCCCAGCACACCCTATCATTAATGCATCTGCTCTACGGCCCAGGAACAGAGGTTGAGTAATACAGAGACATCAGAGCAGGTGGGCGCACGTTGAGCACTAAAACACACCTCGGACATTTACACAAAAACAAGCAGAGCACAGGAAATATGTTTGTGGGTTGATTCCAAGAAAAACTAAACTGTGTGGGCTGGGCACAATTTTATATGTGGATATTGCTTAATATAAGCATGTCATGTATGAACACAAAGCAACAGATTATGAAGTGAATGGTAAATGATGATGGAGAATTCATAAAAAGAGGTTGCTCACCTATTAAATTTACAGAATGACAACATTTTTAAGCATTAAAAGACTTAATGCCCTTTTTACAAGATCTGGTGTCCCCAGAATGCATCTGTGTAGTTTCAGCTCAAAATCCCCCACAGATCATTTATTATAGCTTGTTTTTGTGTGTGTCCCTTTAAATGCAAATGAGCTGCTGCTCCTGGCCGCTTTCCAGAAGAGGGCGGAGCTTTAACAGCTCACTCTTCGGTTGCTCAACAACAACAAAGCTGGAGAATCTCATGTGGCCAAAATGAGGATTGTCAGTAACAGTGTTGAGCCTTACATTGTTCAAACCGGATTCGACACTGATGGAGAGACTCAGGAAAGAAGTTACAACTTTTAGAATGAAACTGGACGTTTCTGAATGGTTAGTGGATAAATTTATGTAGTTGCTGTGGAGCTGATTCACCTCATCGACGAGCATGTGGCGTCATGTTGTACAAATACAGAATTGAATTGTTTGGGGTAAAATGACAGTTTTTACTGAATTTTGAAGAATGTCAGTAACTAAACAGTTGATGGGCCCCATTTCTTCCGTAGTCTGGAAAAAAATACTATGGAAGTCAATGGGGCCCATCAACTGTTGGGTTACCGACTTTCTTTGAAATATTTTCTCTGAACTACCCCTTTAAACTTAAATGTTCACAAATGTACCTTCCTGGCAACTCCTCTGCGGGTATGGTTCAGTATCTCTACCAAAAAAAAAAAAAAAAAAAAAAAGCAAAGCTGTTTTTCTGAGCACTGAGGACCTCTGTCAGGATATGATTTACAGTCACATCTGAAGCATTTGTAAACAGGGAGGTTTGGAATGCTGGAAGAAGGCCCAGTCAATATGTATTCTCTGCAGAGATTCATTGAGAGAATACAATAGAATATTCAATACACAACAGGAGGGAATGCTGGTATCTGTCCATATCACTCAGATACCAGCATTTTATAACTGCTTAAGTAAACACAAATGTTTTCTAAACACAATAATCCTCATTACTGAACATCTTTGGCTCCATTTGTTCTATAAAAAAATATATATGACTACAAAAATTGTGACTCCAGGAAGTCAAATTTGATTTAAAAAGCAACTTACCTCTAAAATCAAAAATGCTTGCCCGTTGCTGTTATTCATATCAAGAATGAAAATAAAAACCTTGAAAAAACTCATTGTCTGCTTTCAGATGATCACACATGCACCTGTGTCAACTAACGCTGGTTTAGTAAGACCATAACAACAGCTATCAGCCCTTAAAAGAGAACAACCTTGAATCTGCTGGCACAGGAGAACAGTGATGCTGTGGAAAATAGCTATAATTGTTGTGACCGGATAAAGTCAAAGCTTATAATGAAGCCAATTAGTCTGTAAATGAATGACAAGACTCAGGAGACCATGTGTGTGCTGGAAAAGTGTGAGAACTCTGATTCTGGCAGCATTACATTGTGTTGCGCTTTAACTTTTGAGTGACCTGACAACATTGTGAATCTGCTACATAATACACTAGTTTTAAAGGGTTAGTTCACCCAAAAATTAAAATTCTGTCATTTACACACCCTCATGTCGTTCCAAACTTTCGTTCATCTTTGAAACACAAATGAAGCTTTTTTTTTTAATGAACAGAGATTTCTGTCCATTGAAAGCCCGCACAACTTCCACGCTGATGCTTCAAAAAGTTCATAAAGTGATCATTTGACCATAAGAATTGAGCAGTTTAGTCAGACACAATTGCTTTATATGATAAACAGATCGAATTTAGACTTTTATTCACATATAAACATTGATCCAAACATAAACAGAAGCTGAACCGTACATTCTTAATGCGCAAAAGCAAAAGTCTTCTTGCCGAAGCTCAAACGCACAACGTATAAACCTCATTGGTTCTTGCACGTCAAGCAAGTGTGCTTGAGCTTCTGTTTACCACAACTGATGTGTAAGTTGATGAATGTTTACATGCAGGGCCCAAAATTAACACTCACCAAGTACCAAATTCAAGTAAAAACCGGTGTTGGTGAGTATATGAAATGGTGTCAATCGCCTGTTGGCTGATTGCATTGTTAGAATTCATAAAAATGTTAAGTTTTGCATTGCAAACATGAACGTGTACAACGCCCGGGACAGTCGACGGGCCAGTGCTGCATCATCTTGAAAGTTTAAGCCTTGCCGATTTAAATATTCAAGCTCAAGAAGATGCAAAAGAACTTAATTCGTTACTCACACACTGGGTCTCATTCATGAAACATTCGAAAATATACGAGTAAATATGTGAGTGATTTGCGCGTAAAGAGACCTTCCCGAAAACTCTCCTCCTGATTCACAAATACTTTGTAAACGTCAGAAGTGATAGTGAAATGTGTGTGTGTGTTAATGAATTCCAATCAGTCGTAAATGGGACGCGCGTGCACGCTCATTCTCAATTACCATAAATCCCGCCCATTAAATCCGACTGACAACTATATATGGGCATCATATTATGACACCAAACATAGGATTTTGGACATTTTATAGGAAACAATTTCCATAACAAATAAGGGGCCATTAGTTTGCCCAGCCGTATTGAAATCTATCCATTATTTGATTAAAGTGCTCCGTTTGCAGATGCTATTCATCTTATACCTCATCTTAAAAAAAAAAAAAAAAAAAAAACCTTCTTATTCCTATCCTTTCACTTCCTCTAATCCCTCTCTATTGTATTTTAGGATAATCTGAGCACTGCCTATAACTTATTATGAGCACTTCTTGTCTATTTGCCTCGTCATGACGACTCGCTTGTTGTATTCCTCACTTGTAAGTCGCTTTGGATAAAAGCGTCTGCCAATTGAATAAATGTAAATGTATTACTGGCTCTCACAATAAAAGTAAAAAGAAAAAACGTATGTAATTACTATATATAATATTTTTTCAAAATGCTGTGTAAATATGTACCTTATTAAGGTGAATTAAAATGCAGCCTTATTAATGAACAAAACGTTCGGATGTTAAATGCACTATTTACGCGTGGCTGGGAACAGGTGTAGATTTCTTTCGTACCAACTAACATTTGGAAAATACGAACATTTTAATGAATCCGAAAATTTACGCCAGAACCACTTTACACATGATTTACACAAAAATTCGTTCTGCTCGTGTTTCATGAATGAGACCCACTGTGTGGGAAGTTTTCTGTGTGCAAACGTCCGATGTGCGTGCCCAGAAATCCGCATCTCAGACAGCACTCGAATACTGAATTGAGTTCTCTTTCATGTCTTTTTGCGCTTGAACAGACAAATTCAAACAAAATGATGTCAAAATGCCTGTCTTGGCAGGTATCCTTAGTTATGTCTTGACTGAATGTAAACAGTTCAGAAATAAAACGCATGTGTAACAGTATATTGGATCCATGCATTCGTTCTTAAAGTGACAGCAGCCTAATATTCCTGCTGCTGTCTGAGTTTTTAATGTTAATCAAACAACAAAAGACAAAGAGAAATCACTCATTGCTCTTGACTGAATAGCTTTTGTAACTTTAAGAAAGGATTAATCTATGTTTTATGACTGGTAAAAAATATTAATGGCTTGTAAATTTAAGTCACTGGCCATGTGGCAAAAAGTTGGTTTTAGGTCCTGTTTATGTGAATAAAAGCCTAAATTAAATCTGTTCATCATTTAAAGCGATCAAGTCTCTTCAAAAAAATGTGCACTTAAGCGCTCGATTCATTCATTTTACGATCTCTTTATGAACTTTTTGAAGCGTCAAAATGGTAGTTGCGTGGGCTGTCAATGATTTCATTAAAAATATCTTTGTGTTCCAAAGATGAATGAAAGTCTCACGGGTTTGGAACGATATGAGGTGAGTAAATGATAAGAGAAGGTTCATTTTTGGGTGAACTAACCCTTTTTATCATTTTAAAGAGAAATCTTTGAGTATAAATAACAACAATATATAAACAACAATAATGTAACGACTTTTAAAAAAGGCAAAATAAAAATGTAACAAAGAACAACATAAATGAGCTGCGGACAAATGTTAACACACTCCGAGATAAACTGTTCCATCCTTTATTAAACATAGCTTGCAAGTGATAAATATTACAAAGTTATTTCCTCCAAAATTAGCTTATTTTTTTTTTTCAGTCAATGCATAATTGTTGTTAATCAACCGGCAGTAATCAAACAGCATTTTTTCATCTCCATTTTAGACAGTTAAATATCAAGGATGTGCAAAAGGTCTGGATTAATGTTCTAAATGAAAATAAAAACTTGACAAAAAGCACTTCTTTTCCTTGACTAAAATCAATAATCGTTTAAGCCAATCTCCAGTACTTTTTTTTTTTTTTTTTACTGTACATATTTTAATTAATCATTGTTTTTTTTTTGTTGTTTTTTTTTTACAAACGGATTTCAACATATTGCCATTTGCTTTAAAATTCAAACTGGGTAAATTGCAACTAAGTCTATTTAAAAATATATGAAAGTTCAGATGAAATTCAGAAAAGAAATGATGACCCCAAACCCTCTCTCCCACTTCAACAATAACAACAACAAAAAGACTTGTACTTGCAACAAATAAAAATCAGGGAGAGGGGGAAAAATGCAGAGAAAGTAAAAATGGAAGAGAGAAGTAAACCCCAGCGCTAGAACTCCAGAAAAGCTGATTGTCCAGTCAGAGAATTATGGACAGTGATTCCATGACATGAAACTAATAATGTCACAAACCTTAGGATCAAAACTTGCATGTGTGCAAATTGTCCATTTTTTTGTCTTATGATTTAAAGGCTGAAGGCAAGAAGCATTGGAACAGTCAAAAACAAACAAAAAAGTTTTTTTTTTCTTCATCGTATACAATGTATACAATCCTCCATGAAAAAAAAACATAAGAGCATTGTGATTTTTCCCAAGAAAGAAAAAAAAAAATAGGGATATACTGAGGAAAGTTTGTATTGTAAGCAATAGAAAACAAAATGTACACAATCTCCCCGTAGGGTTTTCTGCACCCAGTAATTTAGCTAAAGCATTAGCGTACTTTGATTTTATGATGATCGCTTTGGATATGGTCAGGTGAGGGTGTAATACTGTCAAATGTTTCGTCCAGTCCATGTTCTTGGTGTGGGACATTAGAGAAAAGAACTTATTCACCCAACATCTACGTAACTTCAATGTTTGAAATAAACGTGAAAACAAATAAAAGAGGTAACAAAAAAAAAGTAACATACGAGACTGTCCCATCATGTCTCAGTCCAAAGACTACAGAATGGATCAAACGCTCCACCAGAACAATGAACTTTTTTTTCTTCTGCAAATACTACATACTACAAAAAACGTACAGCCGGGGGAGAAAATGCATCTAAAGAGCTCATTCAAAAACAAGAGAAGTATAATCCCATACATTTTGCACATTTGTTACACAATAATACACAGTGATCACAAAACGAAATGACAAGCTTCACAATATTCATGGCTTTTTGTTTGCTTTTCTACACAATATACAACCATTTTAATTTCATTTCATTATTTTTAATTCAAGGGAGAAAAAAGCATATGTACAATAAGTCATTATTACTTCTGACCTAGCAAATATCGTGTCATCATCTGTTCATACATTTTTTTTTGTTTGATTAAATTTGATTTTTTTTCTCCTTTTTTCTTTCTTTTATTTTTTTTAAGAAACAGCTGAAATTAAACAACCAAACAAAAATGGAACTTAATCGAGGAGTCAAAAGGAAGTTAAACTTCAAAATCCAACTTTCTCGTACATATATGAACACAGGTATATGGATGCATCTAATATAGTCTACAAGAGAGAGCAGGAGAGAGAAATGAGTTATTATAAACACCCTACGTTCAATTCAAAATAACAAAAAACAAAATACAGATCATAAAATTGGAGCAAAGACTGAACAGAATGACTAAAAGGGACTGATTTATCATCATTACCAGGAAAAAAAAAAAAGAAGAAAAAAATAATAAAAATGTAAACATCCTATCATCTAATATTGCACCTGAAAATTTAATCCAAGGTAGCTTCAAAATTGTTTTGTTCAAAAGTTGCATCGTTCTACCACAAATTAGTGGCGTTACACAGGACACAGTTTAAAAAAAAAAACTGCAAACTGCAAGGATCAGTGACTATACACATGACAGAAAGATGCATGTGCACAGATTAATTTCCATTAATTCACCACTTCATAGCTTCCTCGCAGCTATTAAACATGACCTGCATGACAGACCTCAAAGTCTGATTTCCAAAAGAACCAAATGCATCATGGTAAATGCTTAGGCTGGGGAGGACAAAAAATGTTAAGTGCTCAACTTCTTGTCAACAAGCAGATGTTAAACCCTTCGAAGCCATTCGTGACCCACGTTACTGAAACACGGTGCACTGCCTCACTAACAGGCGTCGATGGAGCTAAATCTGAGTCATCCCTAATACTGCATATCGACTAAACACTGCTTATATTGTCGCCGTCGCCTCCAGGAACGCTTGCGTGTCTACTGAAACAAACACACGTACCATAACTTGAAATGCATTCATTCAACGTGGGGGGGGTCGAAAAAGCTGGTCTCTTTCGAAAAGATGAAATGCACCAAAAAATCTTTCTCCCAACTCTCTCCGAGACATCCGATGGCATCCATACCTTAAGCTGAAACATTCTTGTCCTCTATTGTTTAACAATTTTTTCCCCCACTTAAGAAGAAAAGTGCTCCTCCATAACGAGGCATCTCATGTGCATTGCTTTAACACGATGATTGATCCTTGTCAATGCCTTCTGTTAAAACTCATGCATAAACCGTTTTTTTCCCAATAATTCCACCTATTTGACATTTCAATGATTATCGTCTCCCGTGGCAAGTACCTTTAAGATACACGGCCATTTCAGATGGAGACGCCGCCCGATGAAAATAAAAAGTACAAAAAAAGACTGAGGGGAAAGAAAAGAACTCTCAAAAAACAGCCAAAAATCAAAAAGAGACAAAGTTCATGACAATGATACTCTCTGGCTTCATTCTCTGCTGTGCAGTGAAACACGACCTCACCACAAAAAGAAGTTATATGGCGTCACTGCACCCTGTGAAAGTGAAGGCATCAAGAGACACGGGAGAGATCCTGTTTGTGGACGCATACACACAAGTAACGGGCTTCTCCGTACATTCGCAGGTCCTTTCTGGCCCGTTTTAAGTTTGCGTGGCCTTCTCAACGTTGACTAGATCAGCGCTCTGCATAAGGATCAATCTGATCGATGTACATGAGTCGGTCTCGCTCTCTCTAAACCGGAAGGTTCTCCAAGGACTTTCCAAACGTGTAACGCTACAAAGATTCTGCTCTCTCTCTGCAGGTAAGAATGCCTTAATCATTCCAACTCAGAAACTGAACATATACGACGTGAGAGAGAATGAGTCTAATTTTACAGGGGCGACTGAGGGAGGAAGCTTTCAAATGAACCAAAAAACTTTAGATTTTTAGTAAGTGACCCTGCAATCTGGCATCCTCCCTCTGAAAAGAAAAACATAAGGGTAAGAACATAAAAAGATGCAAAAACCACTAAACCTACTAATAAGTGTAATAAGAGTAACTGTAACAGAAGCAACAATAATACTAATAATAATAACTGTGATAATAATAGAAGTAGCAATAACAACAGCAATAATAAGTTGAGATAACAATAAAGAGCTTTGCTATAGTAGGAAACCGAAGTTTGAGATGCACTGACAGTCTGGTGTTTATAGTCTGACTGATTGAGCTGTTCTTATGGGTTAGTTGGGTAGGCACACGGACAGGCACTGCATGCGATGGGGTGATGGTGTGCGTGTGTATGTGTTGGGGGGACGGGGGATGTTCTGATGTAGAACAGAGGGGTGGTGGGGCGTCCGAGGAGAGGGGTGGGGTGGGGGTTGGATTCTGCAGTCCCGTCGGGGCTCATTTCTGCCCGGTGATGGACTGGGATATGGAGCGCGGGGGAATCATGTCGAGCAGATACTCCCGCTGACGGTCCGCTAGGCTGGATGCCTTGTGGCCCCCGATGGCTCCCGGATTTAGATAGGCAATATTCAGACCTGCGATGGAGGACAAAGACGAAGAGAGGGGCCGGGATAAAGGAGAAAGGGAAAAGACAGACAAGTTGAAAAAGTTGAAAATAATAATAATAATAATAATAATAATAGGAAAAAAACACTCCAAAAATGAGTTCCTGACATACAATTGTCACAAAAAAAAAAAAAAAAAAACATGTTCTAATTTTTTCACATGTGATCCTATCTAACCCCAACAATCATGTCAGTAAAATAAAATAAGAGGTAAAAGTGAATAAAAATAGAATTAAATTAAAATAAATTGTTCAAATTAAAATACATATAATATTTTATATTATACATTTTTATTATTCAATGTATTTTAATTTGAACAATTTATTTTAATTGACTTTTACCCCATATTTTATTTTGTTGTTTTTATTTATTTTATTTTACTGGCATGATTGTTGTGGTTTGATAGGATCACATGTGAGGAACACATACTGGAGCCATGAATGTACAGAAAAGTGAATAATAAAAATGTATAATATAAAATATTATCTTTTCTGTACATTCATGGCTCCAGTATGTGTTCCTCACATGTGATCCTATCAAACCACAACAATCATGCCAGTAAAATAAAATAAATAAAAACAACAAAATAAAATATGGGGTAAAAGTCAATTAAAATAAATTGTTCAAATTATAATACATTGAGAAATAAAATTACATTAAATTGAATAATAAAAAAAAAAAATTATATATATATATATATAAATAAAATAGAATTCTTTTTTTATTTAAATAAAAATATATTCTGTATATTCAAGGCCCTAAAACATACTTGTGACAGACAAGTTTAATTGTGACTTTAAAAGTCTCCCAGTTTTATGATGAATTTAGTATTTCCCTTAATCTTCAACCCCACTGCACTGGTCACTTTATTCTAGTAAATCTACTTGGGGTTGTACAATCAATGAATTGAGGCTGGACCTCAAGGGTGGATGACGTTTGGAGTCATTACTCCTTAATAACCCACATAACATTTGCTACTTTAAAGTAATTTAGTTAAAGAGGACCTATTATGCCCTTTTACAAAGTTTTGATTTTGTTTTTGGGCTCTATTAGAATACGTTTTCATGCTTGAATGTTCAAAAAATAATCAAGTAATAATCTCTTCCCAGTCTGTCACTATGAAGCCCCTTCTTCTGAAAAGCACTTTGTGCTCTGATTGGTCGGCTGGATCAGTGTGGTTTGATTGGTCAACCACTTCGAGCATGCTCAGGGAAATGTCACACCCCTTACTATAACAGAGTTTCAACACACTACCAATTAAACTGAATTAGCTTTATTTTGTGTATGCCTAGAGCGGGAATTATTTAAATAAGGAATATAGTCACGCGTTTGTTCCCGGAAGAAAACTCAAGACTACAACGGAGGCGTTACAAGGAGTTCAGAAACAGTGCGCACTGATATAGAGAATAACTCCCGCTGCAGGGACTTTGTGCTTTGTAACTTTGAGAAAGCTGGAAATGGGTCCTCTTTAACGTATACTGTGCGTTCTTAATTAAAAAGCATCATCTTACCAGGGATGTTGTAGATCTGCCTGCGGCTGTCATGCTGGGCCCGACTGCTGCCGCCGCTGGAACTGCTGCTGCCGCCACAGCGCTTGCTTGTCATACCCAGCAGCCCACTGGCCACTGAGAGCTGGGAGGCCTGGGCGAAGTTAGAGAGGACACCTCGTGCTGAGCTGGACAGGCCCCGCTGTAGAGCGGCCTGCGGCTGGGGAGTCTGAAAGAGAGAATGAGAGAGAATCAGTGTTAAATTTCATGACACCTCTTGGTACCATTAAACATACTGATGTTCAGAATCATCAGTCATTAAAATCTGTGATTAGCTGAAAGGCCAGAATAAAACGGCCATTTCAAAATCCATAAAAATTGTCTCATGAGATCCCATTATTTGTGCACAATGAGAGAGTCCACCTGTCGGAGGGCATGGTGTCGGATCATGGTTTCCGCTTTGCTCACGCTGGGCACAGTCTGGGCGGAGCTGGGAGACAGAGCAGCCTGCTGCTGCAACCTCTGCTCTATTTCCTGAACGGACAGAGACAGAAAAATCCCAGTTAGGAATGTCAGTATTAAATCGATAATAATAATAATAATAATAATAGTGAACGAGTCGATATAAACAAATATTACATTAATATAAAAACATTGTTTTTGTACTTAATTGTATTTGTCTTTATTTAAACTTGAAGCAAATGTTACTTAATTGAGAAATAAATGTATGCTGTATGTCAATGTTTTGAATTAACTTGAATTAATTTTGCAGCACGTGTGTTATTTTAATAATAGTATTTATTAATATGTTAAATTAGAATGTATATGATTAGTTTATTTTAATTTTAGCAATTTTGTGTGTTTTTGTCATTTTTATTGGTCTTTGTTTTTTTTTTAATAATATATTTTATTATATATTTCAACTTGCACTTATTTCAGTTAGCTGCCAAAACAGTTTTTAATCTTTATTACAGCTTTATTTTTTACATGCCAAACACAAGGTCAATATTACAATGCATAAAATTCAAATTATTATATAAAACATTTGATGAGATATGATAGAAAATCTAAAATACATTCAGGTGACACATATCAGATGAAATATTCCATGTAAACATGCATCTGAATAAAAGCATTTTCTATCAGCATCATAAAAATTACAGTCCAACAGAACATGTTTATTTTTTAGTTTAGTTTCTAGTTAGTAGTGCGGTATTGAAACCTTTATCGAGAATCATCAAGTTTCATTGATATTGTCTGCAGAATTTTTGATGGCATGACAACTCTACTTCCAGCAGCAAAATGAAATCTCAGATATCGACTGACCTGTTCTTGCTGCAGAGCCTTAACAAAAGCGTTCTTCAGCCTATTGGTGTGCTCGGCCTTTAAGGCCTTCTTCTGATTGGACGTCATGCACTGCTCACAAAGGATGCGGCCACTTTTCTCCTGCTTCCAGTGTGGGGTGAAGTCAGTCCTGCACTGGGCACAAAAGAACGGCTCCACATGTGGCAGTGACCCCCGCATTTTACCTAATCAATTGCAAACACAGAAAAGAGGAGTTTAGTGATGAACAGAATTAGCTGCGAATTAGAGCTGCATGTTAACTGAACTGAGTGAATGTGGTTTAATAATTCATTTTTGGGTCAAGTGCACAATTTTTGTAACCCTTTTGAACATTAGAGCTGCTGATTACATTTATTTTGTGCTGTTTTGTTCTTTTAGGGTGTGTTCACACTTGTAGTTCAGTTCTCTTGGTTCTTTTGGTCCGGATCAAAAAAGAAGATGCATTTAGTCCTGGTTCACTTAACATTCACTGTCATTTTTAACACCAAATCTAAAAAAAGAGTTGTGACGGAGCTTACCGAATATCCAAAACAATGCTGTGTTCTGGACTAAGGCCATGTTGCCATCAAAGCATTTTTTTCCAGCGGATAGCATACTTTTCCTATTGTTTTCGATGGGAGTGCCGCGGGTTTTTTTTTTTAAACACCAGGAGCGCAATGAGGCGATGAGCATCATTTTCAAGCACTAGCCGTTTTTTACCAGCCACCTCGAGCTGAAGAATAACTTTGAATAAAACGCTGCGCTTCATCACTGTCCCTTTTTACTCATCAGTCCAATCAGAGTGGAGGAGGGGCGGGACAAATACAACACTGACCTGTCTGAACTGAACTGTCACAACATTTTGTGTACAACATCAACAACAAGCTTAGAACGGAACAAAATGGATGAGAAATTAATATTGCTGGTCTCCAAACACACCTAGCAAGTACTCTACATCGTGTCGACATTTTTTGGTTTGTTGCGAAACCCTGAAAACACGGGTCACGGTCCGCTTGTTTGATGCGCGCCCGGCTTCAGGTGACAGCGTTCACACTTATTCAAATGAACCGCACTAACAGAGCAATCAAATTCATTTTAATCGAACCAAATCTGCCAAGTGTGAAGACACCCTTAGTGTTAATCTTAGCAGCAGCAGTATGACATCTGATCTGATGTTTTTGATTGCGCAGCCCTAGTGTGCAAGGTTAAGAATCCTCTCTACCCCATCAATCCGTTTTTGTGGTGTGGGTTGTTCCTCTTGCTCTTACCCTGACTATCAATGACGCTCTGCACGACCTCTTCCAATCCCACCATGTAGATGAACTCAGAGTTGGCAGCAGAGGGCAGGAAGTGCAGCAGGGGCGCTGGAGGTTTAGGTGGAGGTATCTCCAGCAGGGTCTTCTCCAGCTGCTTGCGCAGGGCCAGTTTAGCGGCCGCTTGGCTGCTGGCCTGGTCGTTCAGAGAAGCGACGCTGGAGGCGCTGGAAAGGGTGGAGGGGCTGACGGCACCAACCCCACTCACACCCACCCCGACGCCAGCCACGCCAGCTGCTCCCGCTGCCTGCATGTGTGCCAGGTTCATGTAGATAGCCGAGGAGGAGCCCGAACGCTGCGAGACCCCCACCTGCTGGCTGGCAGCCTGCATCACACAAAGCAAAAAGGGCAAATCATCAGCAACTGGCATGATCCATTTTTATGAATGATTCACGTTGAGTCTGGGCGATTTGTGGAATATACGGCATATTAAATATGATTTTGTTGGCGATATAAAACTAAACAACACAATGAATATTGCTGTGATTTAATGCACAATTTTTATTTGGCTATTAAGTTAAGGGCTGTTCCAGTAGGCTTGTTTTATGCACCGTCCAGTGGAGGAGATATTTTAAAAGCATAATTTAAACCTCAGCAGCAAAAGAAAAAGAGGAGTACCTGCATTTCTCTTCATATGTTATAGTAAAAATATATATTAGTGTACAAAAATTACTGTTCATTCTGTGTTCATAGTGAAAAACATACCATGATGATTATTTTGAATTTGATTAACAAATAAACTCCCACCCTTTTAAGGCAATTCAGAAATATAAAAATACTACTTTTAAAATGTCATTTATTCCTGTGATGCAAATCTGAATTTTCAGCATCATTACTCCAGTCTTCAGTGTCACATGATCCTTCAGAAATCATTCTAATATGCCGATTTGCTGCTAAAGACACATTTCTGATAATTATCAATGTTGAAAACATTTTTGATCAATTTAATGAATCCCTGCTAAATAAACATATTACATAAAAATCTTACCCAAAACATTTGAACGATAGCGGATATTTTGTCAAAAGCCTGTAAATACTTTTTTCGTTATATTGTCTTTTGAAACGAGCCTGCAATGAATGTATTTAACAAAGTACAAACGTGACACAGCAACTCCCAGAACAGATTATGACCTTTAAAAAAACCTGAGCTGTTCACATTGTATAACTGCTTAAAAGTTCAATGTCAATAAACTGCAGGGAGAAAAACCACAAACCAAATTAGGACTAATGTGTTTGAGCTTAACCGTCTGACCGTACCTGCTGATAGCTCACTGCATTACCCAAACCGCCTGTGGAGGAGCGGCCCATGCCAGGCTTGGAGGGCACTCTTTGACCCTGAAGCTGAGCAGGATTGGGTGCAATAACCCGCTGTGACATCATCATGGGGGGCAAAGATGCATTGGCAGCAGACCTGATTACTGTGTGGCCCTAAGGGAGGGCAAAAAAACACATACAAGAGCTATTAATAAAAATGCAATGCACTGTATGTCCACTAGATGTCAGACAGACACTGTAGATCCAATTGCACATTGTTGACATCAAATGCTTTGTTTGCACTCAACAGATGGACCATAATTAAAAATGGTAACTGGTACCAATCTATACAGTTATGCTGATCTTAAGGTGCTGCTCCCATGGCAACCAACAGCAGGCTCTAACATGTTCGGACTAATATGTACAACATAATGAGCAGTATTCATGTGCTTGCTGTAGAAACCATCATTAATGCATGTAGAAAAAAAAGCTCATTTTAGAAAGGAATATTCTGGTGCGCATATCTCAGAATCACACACATAAAAAAAAATTATAAATAAATAAACGCGCACCTGTGCAGTGCGCAGGTTCTGAGGCTCAGACGAGTGCATGCCGGGCCGCACGGGTAGTTTCCCGAGCCCCTGAGAGCTGTGCATGGGTGACGGCTGCACTGATGATGGGGCATTCTGGACCACCGGCACCTGAGTGGAAAAAATGAGAGGTCAAAATCCATCTAGCAAAAACTCAAACTGTACAAAGACTGTCAATATAACTTACAACAACAAAAAACCTTATTGTATTAGTTCTCAACCAGGGGCCGGGGCCACTAGGGCCCTCAACAAACTTCCAAGGGTTATTATATACATCTTTCTAGTTATGCCAAGCTCCAAAGAAATTTTATTGGGAAGGAATTGAGAGTGGGGAAGTCAAAAAGGTTGAGATCCACTGTAGGAACTCAAGCAGCATTTTTCAGTTAAAGCTGCTGTGCAATTTCCACCAATTGGTAGAAGGAAAAATAGGCATTGTTTGTGATTTTACTGATTGTTTGGGGATTTTTTTTAGAAGAAAAATACCCAAACACTCCCCGTATTTCATTGTTCAACAATTGTCCTGTCGCCAACTCACTGGTTGAGGTCACTGATCGGATTTTTTACACAGCCTAGGGACATCACACAGACAAATGTGACTTTGCACACCTATTTTAGGGATGTCTGACTGGTAGAAGGGACATTTTATGCATAAAACATACTGAAAGAATGATTATCGTATTCATCTACCATGGTATTTCATCTAAGGCATTTCAAAGAATATAATACATAAACTAAATAAATATTAGTGATGTCGAAATTAGTGCATTAACGATTGTGATTAACTTTTTTTCAGTTTAATGCATTAAAAATATTTAAAGCAATTTTATTTTCTGTCGTTACATTATATAATCACGCACTTCTTCATGCATATGCTTTTAAACCATTCAAGCTCCACAAGACAAATGAGAATGCGCTGTCTGTGAATGTCATGTTGCAGAAAGATGTGTGCCAGAATCGAGTTCTCTTTCACGTTTGAACAAACAATAAAGAATTGTGCCAAAATGCCCGTTTTGTTGAGTATCCTAAAAAAAAGTCTCAAATGAGTTCAATAATGTCTTAAATGAACTTAAAGAGTTGTGAGAAAATGAGATGCGCCTCAGATCCACGTCATGTTCAGCAGAGGCAGCTCTTAAAGAGACAGTAGCCTAATAAACCAGTTGCTGTGATGTCTGTCATTAATGTTCATCAAAGAAACAAAGGTAAAAGAGAAAATTCTAGCTTTAATCTGCATTTCATTTACAATTAATGCAGTGAAGACTGTAAAGTGTTTGATAACTTTATTCAATTTCTGTATACTTCCTACCTGTTAGACAGGGAAGGCCACAGATAAATATGATATTTATTATAATGGGTTTATGTTAAGATTGTTTTAAGTTCACTTAAATTTAAATATCTTTTTAAAGCCTAATAAATGTTGAAATTGATAGCTTTTAGTTGGCCTTTATTCATAAAAAGATGCCATTAAACAAATGTGTGACCCTGCACCACAAAACCAGTCGTAAGTTGCACAGGCATATTTGCAGCAATAGCCAACAATACATTGTATGGGTCAAAATTATCGATTTTTCTTTTATGCCACAAATCATTAGGATTTTAAGTCAAGATCATGTTTCATGAAGATATTTTGTACATTTTCTACCATAAATATATATTGTGAGTGGTTATGCATTGCTAAGGACGACATATAGCATTAATCTCAATTTCAAAAAAATTGACCCTTATGACTGGTTTTGTGGTCCAGGGTCACATATTCAAGATATACTGTCTTTAAGTTGTTTCTTCATTAATTTGGAGAGTAACTGTGAAATTGTTACAATATAAAAATATATTGAAAATAATTAATATATTAAAAACAATGTTTTTAATCATGATTAATTACAGAAAAAATTGCGATTAATTAGTTAATTTTATTTATATATATATATATATATATATATAAAAAAACACATATTTTACTTTTTTATTATTATTATTGTGCATGTCCAAATTAAGTGCATTATCATGGGAAAAAAAATAATATCAAATAATTAAACGTACAACATTATAATACCTTGGTACGTTCTGGTACTTATTGTTAGCATTTCATCCTCACGAATCAAACTCAATTTAGCCAATCAAAATTTCATCCTCTAGTTCAAGAGCAAGCAAACATTGTGCATGAAGAGTGTTTTGTGGCACTTGAACGTCAGGCACGAGTGAGTGTTTATGGGCCATTCCTGTATCTAGACAGACACTGAGTTGAGTAGCAAAGACAAAACATCTCAATGCCACAGTTACTGGACAAACATTACACAGAGCTGTGATATGGTATCTGTGAGGTTATGGCTGCCCGTCTCACTCCCTGTTACCCCATTTCACCCCCGCTAGTAACTAACGTCCTTTCAACAATAGAACGATATACCTAGACAGTTTTTCCTGGCATTAATATAACACTCAGCTGGACACGAGGGGAGGTTATTTTGCTTGGTGTTACAACAGTGAAGGTGAATATGCTGTACAGAGGAGCTGCAGTGTAGATGTGGATTACAAATGCAGGCAGATTTACAGCAGACAACACTGCGACATTCAGTCAATGCTGAATTTTTTTTTTTTTTGGATGCTAAAGTACTTTCTCCAATTACAGTTTAATATGCAAAAGACAACTATAAGAGTCATCTGCAGGCTGATTTCACAGAAATCACACACTTGTGTAAGTGTGCAGAAAAAGTCAGAACAGTGGATGTAAAACGTAATACTTTACTTTAACAAGTTGATACCTACAATAAAAAATGATTTATAATATTATTTTTCTACTGTAACGTCGACTCTGTTTAGTACGTAGGTGGCAAAATGATTAATCATAAATACTAAGAAGTCTCATGAATATTAAATTTCATGGGATCAGCAAGTCAGGTGACTTAATATTGATAAGCCAGGCCTTCACAATAATAGGATTTTGTAAAATTGCAAATGGTTGCTGTCTGAATAAACCTGGTAATAAACACAAGCACTTTCTGTGAACTGCTGTTCAAATGTTTTGGGTTGGTAAGATCAAGTAAGATCATTCTAAAAAATGTTTCCCAAGTCTGAAAATGTCTTCAATATATAGAAGCTTGTTCCCGCTACTTTAAAAAAATAAAAAAGGTAATTGCGACTTTTATCTCACAATTCTGACTTTCGTTTTTAAATCACGCAATTCTGACTTTCTCAGAATTGTGAGTTTATATCTCGCAAATCTGACATTATAAAACACAATTGCAAGTTTATATCATGCAATTCTGACTTTATATTACAATTCTGACTATAACTTGCAAATCTGACTTTATATCACACAATTCTGACTTCATATCACACAAATCTGATTTTATATCAGAATTCTGACTATAACTTGCAAATCTGACTTTATATCACACAATTCTGACTTCATATCACACAAATCTGACCTTATGTCTTACAATTCTGACTTTATAACTCGCAATTCTGAGAAAAAAAAAAAAAAATCAGAATTGTGAGATAAAAAGTTGCAGTTACCTTTTGTATTTCATGGCGGAAACAAGCTTCCATACCAATACCATGTCCATCTAATTAATATAGTTAAAATTCACAATTGCACTTTTAGTTACTGGCCCCAGGACATTGAGTATGATTCTGACCTTTTGCACCACGTTCTCCTTCTGCATCTGACTCTGTCTCAGTTTCTTCAGGAGCACCAGCTTGGCCTCCTCCAGCCTGAGCTCCTCTCGGAGAGCTTTTATCATCTGCTGCCGCTCCTCGCCAGTCTTCCCCTGTAGAACAAACACACACACGAGTGCTCAGCAAACATGTTCGAATCTCACACAAAGATTTAATACCATTTTTAGCAACCAACTAAAAATCTGATTCCCTCATGGATATTGTACCTTAAACATCTCCAGGTTGGCCTGATGCAGTTTCTCCTCAGGGTGGGGCGTGCTCCGCGGGCTGGACGCCTCGTTGTCTGATAAAATGATAACGTCTGGGGACGGAGTGCGTCGCTCTCGAACTATTTCACTGCGAAGAGCAAAATCAGAGACGGGTGTCAAAAGCGATCACAGAATTTTTAAAGTCACCATGAAATCAAAATTGATTTCAAAAAGGTCAACTATGTAACTTTTGGTGATCTAGCAATTAATAAACAAAACTGCATTAATCTTGCAGAAGAATATTGTAGCCGGAGCTATTTCTCTCTGTTTATGACTATGATGAGTCACGCAGGTACTGGGCTACACTGACCAATCAGAGTGCTTTTCAGAAGGAGGGGCTTCATAGAGACAGGAGCTAAACAGAGCGTTACTGACAGACTGGGAAGAGAGGAGCTGAACAATGCCAAATATGGGAAAAATAAGGTGTTTTTTGAACATTTAAACATGAAAAGAGAAGCTATTCTAGTAGAGCCAAAAACAAAAACAAGACTTTGGAAAAAGAGCATAATAGGTCTCCTTTAAAAGGATTTGTTGTGGAAAGAGGGGAATAAAAAAAAAAAAAAATGTTTATAGTGTCTGTAAATGTAATATTTAAATACGACTCATATGCCAATGCAAATTTTTCCTCTCAACAATGCAATTTTAAACAGTCATATAGTTATGTGCAGACTGATGTTGAACACTCCCGAAACCTCACCTCCTTCTGGCACTCATGTCCACTGGTTCATCTACTATGTTTTCCTTCCCATTCTTGCTGGGACCTCCATGGCCCCCGACTCTCAAACTTCCATTCATCTTTTCCTCGTAGGGCACAGCTCCCATCAGCCCCTGGCTGCCACCGGGGCCTTTGCCCTCTGCCATGGCTGCAGCAACTGCCGCCCCCTCCAAGGCAGCCAGATCCTTGCGTTTGAGGAGGGCAAGCATCTTCAGCCTCTCCATGGCCTCGTGACCCTCCATCTTCAGGCGCTTGGCCAGAGCTTCCTCCCGCTCATCCGGCGCCTCCAGACCCCGCTTTAGCAGGTTCAGCCTCAACGCCTCCTCAGACATCCGCTCCATCCTGTCAGAGACAAAGAGAGTGTGAACACACCTGTTTTCATCAGTGATAAAAGTTGATAAAATAAAATAAAAAATTAATTTTAATAACTTGAGGCACTATTTACATGAGAAATAAAAATATTAACAAGTTAAAGGATTAGTTCATGTCAGAATTAAAATTTACTGATAATTTACTCGCCCCCATGACATCCAAGATGTTTATGTCTTTCTTTCTTCAATCAAGAAGAAGTTAAGGTTTTTGAGAATTTTTCTCCATATAGTGGACTTCAACAGGGTTCAACGGGTTGAAGGTCCAAATTGTAGTTTTAATGCAGCTTCAAAGAGCTCTACATGATCCCAGACGAGGAATAAGGGTCTTATCTAGTGAAACGACTAGTCATTTTCTAAAAAAAATAAAAAATAAAATAAAAATACATATACTTTTTAACCACAAATGCTCATCTTGCACTGTTCTGTGACGCACCAGGCATTGCGTAATCATTCTGAAAAGGTCACGCATAATGTAGGTGGATGTACTGTGGTAAAGCGAAAAACATCAAATTTTCTCCTCCAACTTCAAAATCGTTTGACATCGTTTTACCTTTTTTTTTTTTTTGTAAAGGCTGTTTCTTCCGCACTTCCGCCTATGTGATTTCCAATGTAATTATGTAATGCGTGGAGCATCGCAGAGCAGTGCAACAAGCATTTGTGGTTAAAAATAATTTAATTAATTTTTTTATTTTTTTTTAAGAAAAAAAAAAGAAAAAAAACGATCATTTTACTAGATAAGACTCTTATTCCTCATCTGGGATCATGTAGAGCTCTTTGAAGCTGCAGTGAAACTGACATTTGGACCTTCAACCCGTTGGTCCCTGTTGAAGTCCACTACATGGAGGAAAATCCTGGAATGTTTTCCTCAAAAAACTAAAAAAAATTTTTAAATGAAGAAAGAAAGACAAACATCTTGAATGATATGGGGGTGAGTAAATTATTAGGGAATTTGAGTTTTGAAGTGAACTAATCCTTTAACTTTTAAATTAAAATGAACGTATTTGGTTTAAGAGTATATTAATTAATCACAGCCGTATCAAGAGTTGTTACTGGTGTTGCTATCGACTACTGAAATTTTGGTATCGCGACATCCCTAATCTGTAGTAATCGGTACAAATTCCCTTGCTTGAGACGAATGCGAATCACTTAATTATTCTTTTACAGTGAAAGAGCTGAGAGCAAGAGAGAGAGTGAGCAAGATCTACTATGACTCCTCACACGCCCACAGACTTTACAGAGCCATTAGTCTGCCTCGTGCTGAGGCTGTGGACTACAGTGCTTGAGAACCAAGGCCTCTCCAGGCTTAATTGATAAATTACATGATCATTACATACAAATCAGTGTAACTTTCATGGTTTGACTGAGGAAATTTGCTTGGGCTGCTAGTAGAGAGGGTCTCTCTACCTCACATTAGGAGCCTGTTACGACAAGAGTCATTTCTGAGTTCAGACGTGCAGCTGAGCGGAGCTTCCCAAAACTCCTGCTGACAACGTCACAAAGCGGTCACTGAGAGGGGACGACCTTCCCCACTTGTGGGATCGTATTTCTGGCACCAAATTACTGTGACTGACGATTCAAGCCTTACCCAAGAACTATAATTAGGACTTTTTTTTTTCTCTGATGAAGGAGAGTTCTGTTACCATTTTATGTATTTTTTCATTAATTTAAAGCACCCCTATTATGCTATTTTAAAGGTTCCTAGTTTTGTTTTAATGGTCTCCTACAATAGGTTTACATGCATCCAAGGTCAAAAAACACTTTAATTTTCTCATCACATACATTGCAGCATCACCTCATTTCTCAGTGTCTGAAAGCAGTTTGTTCAAATATTCAGGCTCTCTAAACTCCTTTCCACACAGACTACTCTGCTCTGATTGGTTAGACGGCCCAGTCTGTTGTGATTGGTCTGACGCTTACAGTGTGTGTCGGAAACTAAAAGCCTATTACCATATCTGAATTTCATCTCCAGAGGCTTCCTCAGCACTTGATATACAGACAGTGATATGAACAGTAATGATGCTGTTGTTTTTTTCCATATCAATTCCTTTTGAAGTGCATCAAAGTGGATTCGTAGCTCAGAACACGGCATCTTCTCGACATGTCGGCAACACGAACCAAACTCAGTGTATGAGGGCGGGTCAAAGTAGATGTAGTTCAGGGGCAGCCAATGAAGACCATAGGCTGGCATTATGCATACGTGTTACATTGTTACGTAACAGGAAGTATGACTGGAATTGCTGACGACTCATTTCAGTAGTCTGGAATCGAGTCCGTCTTTTAGGAGACAAAAACATTATTTGTCATGCACTTTGATCTTTAAAACTTTGCAGACCTTTTACATTCACAAACAGCTATACTACACACTGCATTAAAAAAAAGGTAATATTCGAAAAAGCATAATATGGGCACTTTAATGTTGACAACTATAAGCAAATCTATTATTTTGTGACACTAGCAGTGCAGAAATGACTCGCTCTTCAGCTTTGGAAGTTTGTGAAATCCATTACAAAAATTCTAAACCAAACATTTTTGGAGGGCCAAAATCACTGGGTCTCATTCACAAATAATAATTGTGTGGATTATTCATCTTCATATTATCCAACTATGCATTTCTCTCGAAAAATTCACAACATGTGCATGTGCACATGAATTTGTTCTTAACCTTGTTCTAATGTTAATGAACTTGAGTGTTCTAAATGAGCTATCATGTGCCCAAGGTTAGTAATTTGCATAAAACATGCCTAAACATCTCCATATAAAGGCTTTCAGCACAACCATTACTTCACAGCCTTTCATCAATATTTGCTCACACAACAAGACCTCAACCTTAACCTATATGAAATATATATTTGATTAAATATCTATGAATAATATTTCATCTTAACATGTTTATAAAGCATCCTAGAATAAGTTATTTTTGTGTATGTGTGGTTTCGGTTGTTCCAAAATTTCTCTTTAATATAGAATAAATAGAAAAGTTATTGATGATTTTATTATTATGTTCTTATGTTTGTTAAACGTTTGCAAGCAGATTTCCCACACAAATTCATGCGTATGCATGGTTAGTGAATAAGACCCCACTGACCAAAACAGTGATGCTCCGGCAGCTGTTTTAGCAACTTTTTTTTTTTTTTTAAAGATTTATTTTTGGCATTTTTGCCTTTATTATGACAAGACAGTAAGTTGACAGGAAGCAAAGTTGGAGGGGGGGGGATTGGGAAAGGTCCAATAGCCGGGACTCAGACTCAGGACGCCCAAAGTGCAACTACGCTATATGGTAGTGTTGCCCACAAGGCTATTGGCGCGGACTGTTTAGCTACTATTTTTAAATTTAAAGAACGTGGATAAGCTACATCATGTAAACACGTCAGCAGTATGGATGCACTTCATAGTAACCAAAAATTATACTACAGTAGCAATTCTTCATTGCCGAAGAACTTTACTACAACTGGTTTAATTTAGCACCTGAGAACATGAACAGAACAGATTTAAACTTCCCAATTATCCGAAATGAATTATCAAAACTGTTTTCGGTGGTATGTACTACACAACAGCTCTGTTGCAGGATCTAGTTTTGAAACACAGCGAGTACGTTTTGGAGAGAAAACTGTAGTGCAGTAGATTGATAAACAGCACAGTCTTGTTAAAGAGACAGTAAAGCTTGGAAGACATCCTCACAATTCACGAGAAAGAGTACTCTGTACTTTATGGTATAATGAGACACATCAGGACCAGAAATTCTTAAGTATATAGGTAAAACTCCAAAATGATGCCCTATATAAAATAGTGTAATACGTGTGTGATTTTAACACATGGTTAACCCGATAAACAGTGTAAACCAGCAGTGACATTCATTTACTGAAGCCTCAGATGAGCCAATCTCTACTGCTGCATTCTTACAGTCAGCCATTAACTTCCTGTTCTCCCCTCCGGACAAAAGCACAACAACACACCACACGGGAGCCCAACAGCCAGTCTATAACGTGACTGAATCACTCTGCGTGTGTGTGTGTGTGTGTGTGTGTGTGTGTGTGTGTGTGTGTGTGTACGCTCCCATGCGAAGTGCATGCATACACCGCGGGGTCATGCGTGCTCAAGTGCACATTTGATTGTGTGTACACATAAGGCTCTGCCGCGCTCTGAACATGTGTCACGTACTGTAGATCTAAATGATCATGTGTGTGTTTGCTCGTCTTTATTAGTTAGGCACGCTTGGGCGGACCCTTCATGGCCAGAGGGCAGAGAGAGGCTCTCCCCCCTCCCACATGCACACACACGGGGAGTGTCTGGACAGTGAATGTGCAGGACTCTATGCAGGCTATTGTTTGTGCTGGAACCTCTTTATCTGTCTGATGCATTTGTATTCTGCTCGGAGCTGCAGACTAAAGGTAGAACATTATCAGGTGCTGCTGCTCGCATTTTTTTGGACCTTGTATATAGTAAAAGAGTAAAACTTTACCATAAAGAGCGGTATAATATTAGGGCTGTGAGATTAATCTAGATTAAGTTTCGATTTTGGCTTCCAATGACTATAAAAATACGATAATCGAGATAAAACTATTATTGTGCCCCATTCCATCCCTTCCCAGCACTGCACTTTCACTGAAACAAATGACTCTTATGAACCAGTTCTATTAATAAGTAAAAAAATGTATATATGTTACCGTTTGAATCTGCCTGAAACACTGCCCTGTAAAATTTAAAGCAATCTATAGCAAAAACAGAATTTCTTATGAAAACCAGACATTATGAAAGAAATCTAGCCAAATTGCCTGGAATTGAATCAAAATTGGAGACTAATCGAATCAAGAGCTTGTCAGTAAGAACCACATCATATCAGATTGAATTGGAATAGCATCGAGAGCTGAGGAATCAGAATCAAATCAAAATTGGAATCTGATCAAATTGAGAGCTTGTGAATAAAAATCTAATTGAACACGTAATCTGATCGAATCGAGAGTTTAGGAATCAGAATCAAATACAAATGGGAATCTAATGAAATTGAGAGGTTGTAAATGAACACAAACAAATTCATAATCTTATCAGATAGAGAGCTTGAGAATCAGAATCAAATCAAAATAGGAATCTAATCAAATTGAAAGATTGTGAATAAGAATAAAATCGAACTTGGAATCTGATCGAATCGTGAGCTTAGGAATCAGAATCAAATCAAAATGGGAATCTAATGAAATTGAGAGCTTATAAATTTATCAGATTGAATTATACTCTTATCAAATTAAGATCTTGAGAATCAGAATTTAAATCCAAATTGGAATCTAATCAAATTGGAAGGTTGTGAATAAGAATAAAATCGAACTTGGAATCTGATCGAATCGTGAGCTTAGGAATCAGAATCAAATCCAAATTGGAATCTAATCAAATTGAGAGCTTGTAAATTAATCAAATTGAATTATAATCTTATCAAATTAAGAGCTTGAGAATCAGAATCAAATCAAAATGGGAATCTAATGAAATTAAGAGCTTGTAAATGAATGAAATCAAATTAATAAGCTTATAAAATTGAGAGCTTGAGAAACAGAATTAAATTGAACCAAGAATCTGATCAAATCTAGTGCTTAGGAATCAGAATCAAATCCAAATTGGAATCTAATGAAATTGAGAGCTTGTAAATGAATCAAATTGAATTCATAATCATTTTAAATTGAGAGCTTGTGAATAAGAATCAAACTGAACTCGGAATCTGATCTAATCGAGAGCTTAGGAATCAATCAAATCTAAATTGGAATCTAATGAAATCGATAATGAATTTGATCTAATGTAATCAAATTCATAAGCTTATAAAATTGATAACTTGAGAATCGGAATCAAATCCAAAGTGGATTTATATTCAAATTTAAAGGTTGGTGAATAAAAATAAAATCAAACTTGGAATCTAATAGAATTGAGAGATTGAGAATTAGAATCAAATCCAAATTGAAATCTAATCAAATTGAAAGCCTAGCCTATAAGTCAGAAGCAAATGAAATCAAATTTAAAATCCAATTGAATAGAGAGCTTGTGTAATCAGTATTGAATCTGGAAATCTGTATGTTTAGCTGGAGTACGTCATACTCATATTGCTAAAGTATGTAGAGGCAGCAACATATAAACCTTTAAACACAAATTTAAATGCGTTTAAATATGAATAAAAGGATACAGCATGCACATAGGCCAAGACAACTTTTTTTTTATAGTGTGAAGCAGACAAAATAAAAACAGAAGCTCTTCACTTCTGGAAGAAAGCACATTGTGAATGCTCATAGTTCATCTCTGACACCTCTGAGCACCCCTCTCTGTTTGAGGTCATGCAGAATTCAAACATTTGCCCCAGGACTCCTTAACTTTGATTTTAGAGTATCTGCAAGCGAGGGATTGTGTTTAATGTGATGTGCCGGAGCGAAGAAGGGATCAAAGGTGCATGGACACATGTATCGGTCAGTAGAAAAGCAGCATGGTACCACCCTGCCACATTAATAGACCACAAAAACAGTTCACAGATGAGAAACTCTCCTCCTCTGTCTGTCACACAGGCCCTGATACAAACACAATCAGCATTTACATCAGCTAAATGCTTTTGTTTGGCTCTAATTAATATTAGTTAACATCCAGCTCCTGGAAAGCTCAGCCTTACCCATCCATTCCTATAAGAAGTGACTGATCACGAGCAGTCATGGTGACCTTGCTGAGGTATAATGTTAAGAAAGAGAGTGCTAGAAAAGTGTGTGTGAGCTTGTGGGTGAGATGAATCTGTATTCACTAAATAGACAAGTGACACCTCCACATTTATGGTTGCTGTGAAACTAAGACCTCTGTGACCAATGACAAAAGGCTCATCACAGTTGTTACTTACTGATTCTCTGATGTTGCCATATCATTGAGAAAATGATTACGGTCTTATATTCTGCTAGTCTAGCAAGCCACATTATCCTGAAAATTCAGTTGAAGTTCAAAACAAAATATGGCAGTCGCACAGCTTCAAGACCATCTAAGTCAGGGGTATCAAAGTCACGAGTCCTGTACAATATGTCAGGAATGATTGACAACGACGGAAATATTTTGCCGTTTTTAATCCTATTGTTTAATACTATATTTTTTTTGCTTGGTTAGTGTCATTGTGGGTTTTGGTTCTTTTGCTGTTGTAGGCTATAAGGACCTTTGAAATAACTGAAATAATTTGGCGAAGTGATATGGACATTATTTCCTTGAAAATAATTGTGAGCATTCACATTGCGAGCATTCAACAGCCCCATAGTATAAAATATTTATTGTGTTGGTTTAAAGGTGCCCTAGAACGTTCTTTCATAAGATGTAATATAAGTCTAAGGTGTCCCCTGAATGTGTCTGAAGTTTCAGCTCAAAATACCCCATAGATTTTTTTTTATTAATTGTTTTAACTGCCTATTTTGGGGCATCATTAAATATGCACAGATTCAGCGCGCGGCCCCTTTAAATCTCAAGCTCCCTGCCCTCTATACTCTATATACAGTGCATAAACAAAGTTCACACAGCTGATATAACCCTCAAATGGATCTTTACAAGATGTTCGGCATGCATGCTGCATGCATGGATCGGATCATGTGAGTATAGTATTTATTCGGATGTTTACATTTGATTCTGAATGAGTTTAATGAGTCTCTGTGAATACAGTAATAAACGATGGTAACTTTAACCACATTTAACAGTACATTAGCAACATGCTAACGAAACATTTAGAAAGACAATTTACAAATTCCCGAGGTCTTTTAAACAAATGAGATTTACATAAGGAGGAGGAAACAATGGAGTTTGAGACTCACTGTATGTCATTTCCATGTACTGAACTCTTGTTCAGTACATTGTCTAGAAATTTTTGATTCTAGGGCACCTTTAATATATTCATACTACAGCAAGATTTTCCAGCCAAATCTGACAGATGTCCCAAGCAAAACCAGTTCATTTATCCACTCTGAAATGTCACTTACAGCAATAAATCACACCAATACTAAGGGGAAAAATTGAATTTTACAATTATTTCCAAGTCACCAATGTACGATTATTTTTGAAACGCAAGGGATAACATGCCGAAGGTCATTATCAAAAATAAACTATATTCAAAAATTTGGGGTTGGTGAAATTCTTTAATGTCTTTAATCTCTTGTGCTCACCAAGGCAATTATTTGATCAAAAATACAGTTAAACAGTACTATTATGAAATATTATCAGAAATCAATCTAATATGCTGAAATCTTTTTTTCAGAATTCTTTGATGAATAGAGCACACTTTGTCAGAATAAAAATCTTTTGTAGCTATATAAATGTCTTTACTGTCACTTTTGTTCAATTTGACATTTTCATGCAACAAGGATGCATTAATTTCTTTCCAAAAAAAAAAAAAAAAAAAAAAAAACCCTTACTGACTATACACATTACTGTCTTTATGGGGACATTTGGTCCTCACAACATAGGATTTACCAGGTACAGTATACACACAAACACGACACACACACACACAAGTATTTACGACTCTCAAACTGAAATAAGTTTGACGGGTTTATTTTGTTTTGTTTTTAAAACTAGACAAATGACAAGTGTTGCCTCACAAACCTCAGCCCCAAACGATAAAGCTACACACAAGTGACCTTACAGTCACGTTCAGCTGTAGTTTCTACGAAACGCACAGTACTGTAGTTATTCCTAAACCCAATTAAGCTCCCGAGACCCACAAGCGACTGGTCTTAAAATGCCTTATTGTAGGGACATCCCCAATTACAAATTAAATTGAGCTGTAATTGGTCCCCTGATGACTTCATCATCTCTCTATCATCCACATTATTTTTCGTGTCATCATTCGCTCTCATTCTTCTTCTTGCATAGTTTAAATCATACATCCACCGTTGCGTTGCATCACAAAGTCTAATTTGCGAGATTGGCTTTACGAATGCAAAAACATTCGGTTAGGAGAGGAGGCCGCATAACGTCCATTAATATAAAACAACGTTTAAGGCATTGAGAAGCAAGCACATGAAACCCTGATATATAATGTCGTACCTTCACAACAAACCACCCACCTTGCACAAATGAGTGCATGAAGGGGGAAAAAAGGGGGGAAGAGGGTAAAGAGTGAGAAGAAAAAACAGTGCGAGTGACTGAGACAGTAGAACGGAAGAGCGAGGGAGTGCGTGAGCTATAAACGCACAAGCATACACATAACCAACAATAGCACCAGCCAGCCAATCAGAAGGTCTGTGCAGTGCACGTCAGTCTGACCCCCCCACACCAATCACACCCCCCCCTCCCTTTACATAATATAATGACTGTTTCAGTCAGCTGCTACAAAAACCAGACTCTCTTTACTCGGCCCACTCCTCCTTTATCCACCCCCCTTTTTGCATATCGACGCACACACACACCCCAGCCACCCTCCTCCTCCTCCTCCTCCTCCCCAGAAACCTGCACACGCGCACTCCACGACAGACTCACTGCTTTGGGCACTACGCCAGCCAACGCAGCAGCAGCAGCTCGGAGATGAAAAGAAAGAGAGCGAGAAAAAGAAAGACAGAGAGCGAAATGGTGTGCGAGTACACAGAGAAGCTCAACTCCGAATTAGATTATCCGCCGATCTCGCCCAACGACCCCTCACAACACCCTAAACCACAACTTTCAAATCTCCATTTTATTTAATCAACCTTTAGTCCCGCCGTACAATCCCACTGATCCTTGGTCCCTGGATAGTTACTCGCTCAAGAGTTCCTGGCTAGGTAGGGAACGGGCCTAAAAATGGGGAACAATGTGTGTGTGTGTGTGTGTGTGGTTTCACGGGCCATACCGACACAAGACTCACTTTGTGCCCTTCAGACCCGCCATTCTAATACAGCTGTGCCACACACCACAAAGCAGAGCAAAAACTGACCCCTCCCTTCTCGCTCTTCACCCCTCCCCCCCCTTTCCAAAAAAAGTATTCCTTTTTTTCCTCCCTGCGTTGTAAAAATAAACACACACGCTCACTTTCTGGGGGCCCCTTAAAGGTACGGACGACCACAAACTACTTTTCTGATCTTTCCTTCTTTCTCTTTCTTTTTTTTTTTTTATAGATTGTAACGTACACAATGCACAAGATCTTCATCGGTTCAGATGGGGGGCAGAGTTGGGGGTTAGGGAGGATGGAGGATGAAGAGGACGAGATTGAGACGAAAAAAAAATGAAATGGAAGAAGAAGAAAAAAAAAAAAAAAAAAGACAGCAGCACTCTCCTGACACGCTACCCTGTCATAATGCCAACCCTTAATTCCCCTCTGCCCATCCCCCACCGGCACACCATTTTCTTTATGCACACGCCACTGCTGCCTGTCGATCAGATCACTGCAAGCACAAAAATGTCCTCCTCCTTCTGCCCCCACTGCAAACACCATCACACCCTGAACCGGTATACACGCGCAAAGAGACCCTTGCCCCCCTACAAAAGAGAACCGATTCGGAAAAAAGTGCATTAAAAAATTGCCAGCTAAAAGAATTGATGATGATAATATGGCCAGTTTGCAAGTGCACGATGGAATCCGCAGCTCATTTCACGCATGATCTGCATCATGACAATTCATTTGGCTGACGTAACCCGCTGCCCCACCTCCCAGACCAAAGCGCTGGTGGCACTGCATCCCTCACCCACAGAGGTACAAGGTGCCTTGTTTTAAACAGCACACTAGCACTCCCCCAGGACCGGGGTGATATCTGAACACTCAGATTCCTTCATGCAAGAGTAGCGATGCATTCTACTAATTTCCCAAGTTTCGTCCTAAGGCGCAGTAGTTATCATGGAAGACCAGGGGTTTGCACCCATCTTCGCTCACCACCCCCATCCCCCACCCTCGGAGCCTGGCTCATCTCCCAAATCTGCCTGTTCGCATGCAGCCCCTCTGATCACCCACCCGCTCAATTGGCTAGATTAAGCCTTTTCCTGTTTGCAGCATCTGATGCCGAGCGCGGAGACCTCAAAATGGCTGCTACACCATCACTAAAGGTGTGCGTGCCCACCCAGATGAATAAAAAAAACAAAACAAGACATATTGGGTAGGAGCAGCTCTGGCCGCTCGTTTCGTTCCAGGAAGTATCCGTTTGGATGGAAACACAGTTCTTTGGGGTTTAAATGTAAGGAGAGTGATTTATAGTGAAGGGCAGGCGTTGACGCAGTAACCTAGTTAAAGCTGGAGCGAGCAGGCTTGGCATAGGGTCATACAGGGTGAGCGCCATGAACGCTTGGGAAACGTCGGCAATGGCTGATGTCTGGATGCAAACTTCATGATAAGTTGTCCGCTTTAGTCGGGGAAGCATTTGGGTGGCTTTTTGGCAGCTAATTGATTATTGTCTGCAAGAGGTGAAAGAGTATGGATACAGTGGGAAGAGATAGTTAACCCAAAAACTCTCCAAACCTGTATGACTTTCTTTCTCCTGTGGAAACACAAAAGATGATATTTTAAAGAATGTTTTGTCCATAAAATGAAAGTCACTGGAGTGCAAAACACAACTAGGTCCCAATGACATTCATTGTAAGAATTTTTTCAAAATATCATCTTGTGTTCCACAGAAGAAAGTAAGTTATACAGGTTTGGAGCAACATGATAGTGAGTAAAATGATGAGCTAACTTTAAATTTTGGGTGTACTGTCTCTTTAAGCAGACTTCTGTTGACTTCGGAGTAGAGGAGGATGAAAAGATTTTTTTTTGTTGTTTATATTATTTGTGAAGAAGGGTTCGGATTTGACATTTATCATGTCAGAACTCTCGGTCTTGAATAAACACTTCATAACCCGAATAAACATTCTGCTTACTTTCACAGCAATAGATAGAGAGGCTAAACGACGTCAGATGAAAAATACAACCATAACAAGAGTGGACTTTAATTTACAGGGTTATATTTTCCAAGCACATTAGCTTAAATATTTAAGGCAAGGGATATTAGAATAACAAAAATCTGGCACCTTTAATCTACTATAACTCATACATTGATAACTATGATGGGAAATGATGGACGACTTGGCCGCAGTTGCTTTTAAGGTGACCATGTAGTTGACCACGTTTGCTGCCAAGCCTGCAAAGTTTTAAATAATTACAAACAATTGTATAGGACTAAAGGATGGAATACCCTACACAACTTAAAATCTGAACAGGTTTTAAAACTCAAGGCATCATACACTTGGCGACATTGTAAATGGTTGCAATGAAAAAACTGGGGCCAGTTGCATAAACACAGGAATTACGTTAAGACAAAAGATCATACTTTGAAGAATGCTGGTAACCAAACAGTTTCTGATCCCCTTTGACTTTCACAGCATGTTTTCATACTATGGAAGTCAATGGGGTCAATTAACTGTTTGGTTACCCATATTCTTCAAAATATCTTGTTTTGTGTTCAGCAGAGGAAAGAAATTCATACAGGTTTGGAACAACTTGAGGGTGAGTAAATGATGACAGAATTTTCATTTTTGGGTGAACTATCACTTTAAGTACTAGTATGACCAACCAACTAACAATTAGTCAGTTACTTTTTGGTATCAAACTAGACCAATCTACGTTTTTATGTAACTGACTTAAAACTGTTATAAACTGTCTAAAAGGAAAAAAATGTGATGACTAACTTGTAAGACTTGTCTTAGCAGTTTAGGCAACCAGCCCCTGGGTATCATTTACTATACCAGTGATGACCACAATACCAGACTTTTACGTTTTTCCTAACCCAAATTTGAGCAGAAACATGTCAACTGTGACTGCCCAAAACCTGCAGACTGGCTCTGACTTTCGGCAACTAGCACTGGCATGTTCAGACTGCAAAAATCAGAGCAAAATCATGTAGTGTATTCCAAACATAATTTTGGACAGCGTGGATGCCCAATTCCAAAACTGCCGTACACCCAGGCCCTTCTGGCATGTTGCACAACGAAATGTCAACAAGGTGACGACCCTCCATTTGCCATTAGGAGGTTTATCTTCAACTCCTCAGCAGCTGGCTGCCACTCCGTGAACTCGCTTTCACAAGCGACAAAGCACCAGCGAGAGTGTGACCTCCCCCAGGGCACGTAAAGCAGAAATATGACTTGAGCAGCAGACCCAGGCCTCATGATCTCATGCCGCAGCCATTTCTGCAACCATGACTCCAGTGGAGACGCAAAAGCAGGTGACAACACCTGTTTGGTCAAGACCTGCCTGATTTCTTTCATTCTGCTGTCACTTTCGCTCTCGCTGATCCTCACTCCGGTATCCACCACCTGAGGATCAGTTCAACAGCTAAGATGAAAAACAGCTGAACAAGGTGGTGAGAAATGTGAAAAAGATGAAAATGAACAAACACAGCACACCTGACCACAAAACATGCACTCTGGACCATGGAGATGCTTTAGGGTCTAACTAGTTCACAACAGTTACTTGTCACCTTTCAAATTAGTCTTCCAAGTGAGTAGGCCTTCTGATCAATATGGACTGGCAGAGCACTTGGGCTTAAATGTGTGAAAGATGTCAACAGAACAGCTCCCTAAAGCCCCGAAGAACATGAATCAAATGACTTTACAGAACACGGCCTTAGATTAGACAAGCTTTTTTTACTTTCCTGAAAGCTAGGCTGGGTTTAAAAGGGCTTAACATGTTTTTTTTTCCAGGTACAGGACAAAACTGATCATGTGCTTGTCCAAAATACTTTTTAGCATATGAAATTAGTAAAATTGGACAAAGTATCAGAAACAAAACCAAGCATATAGTGATTGAGAATTTGAGCACAATTTGGACTAGTGTCCAGCCCAGATGTTCCTTGTGTTGCTATCAAAACAAAGCTCTGTTTGTTGGAGCATCCAGACGAGCACAACGCAACAACATTGAAAGGTGGACTTTGGGGTAGGACTATCGAATTGTTTGACCAATAGTAGATGAGGAAAATGTTGGGGAAGCCCATTAAAAAAAAACTTGTTAAATGATCTATTTCTGGACCACAGTGTAGGCCTATATTGTAAGTCTTGGAGGGCCACTGTCCTACAAAGTTTAGCTCCAACAGCAATTAAACACACCTGAACCAGCTAATCAAAGTCTTAAAGGGGACCTATTATGCCCCTTTTCACAAGATGTAATATAAGTCTCTGGTGTCCCCAGAATGTGTCTGAAGTTTCAGCTCAAAATACCCCACAGATCATTTATTATAGCTTGTCAAATTTGCCGGTATTTGGTGTGAGCAATACTTGCCATTTTGTGTGTGTCCCTTTAAATGCAAATGAGCTGCTGATCCTGCCCACTTTCCAAAAGAGAGCGGAGCTTTAACAGCTCACGCTTCGGTTGCTCAACAACAACAAAACTGGAGAATCTCACGCAGCCAAAATGAGGATTGTCAGTAACGGTGTTCAGCCTTACATTGTTCAAACCGGAGTCGACACTGATGGAGAGACTCAGGAAGAAGTTAGACTTTTAGAATGAAACTGGACGTTTCTGAATGGTTAGTGGATAAATTTATGTAGTTGCTGTGGAGTTGATTCAACTCAACTAGCATGTCCAGTCAAGAGTTGCCCCACAGTGAGTGGAAACGTGTAGATTAAAGTTGTCCTTTTCCCTTTTCTGGGTTTGTAGATGCACCGGGGACCTGATATATCCCCTTTAATAAGCATACTAGAAACTTCCAGGCAGGTGTTTTGAGGTAAGTTGGAGCTAAACTCTAGAGGACAGTGGCCCTCCAGGACCGAGTTTGGACACCCCTGTTATAAGTGAACCAGATCGGCAAAAGGAGTAAGAGCTAGTGAAAACTTTGCAGATTCTCAAATGTTGACTTGGTGATTTTAACAACAACAGTGTGATATACACAGTTTACCACGATCAAAAATGCTACAGATAATAATATTTGACTAGCTGACGCATACTCAGTTTCTTTATCTGGATGGCTGCAGTTTTCAGTCTCTGCAGTTCCACATGCAGCAAATCTGTAATATCAACATTAATTATTAGAACTGAAGCTCAGGGAAATTAAAAGTACAGCACAGCAATAAAGTGATAAGAACTTAGAGGGCAGTATACCATGGACTGATACAAGCACCAATGAGCATTTGAGATTAGTATCAGTGCATCTCTAAAAATCATAACCAATGAGAGTCCCAGAGATATAATGTTGGGCATCAATGCTCAAAGCATCTTTGCATTTGTACAATGATGATTCTGTTGATAAACAGAACTTTTAGTAAAAGAATGGTCAACCAGAGTAAATCAGAGTATATAGTATCTAAGTAGTATATATAGTATCTAAGCTTAGTGGTTAATTCGCTAATTGGAATGTTGTCCTCACTAAAAAAAATGCTGTAATCAAAATATAAAAATGAATACATTTTCCAGATATTATTTCAAGGATTAGCTTTAGTACAATGAATTAAAGCAAATGAATGATTAATAACAAATAAAAACATTAAAGTAATTAGATTTACAGTATATTTTAGGACAGGGATTCCTTCCAAAGGGATCATAAAATTTGGGCATTGAAAACCCCTGGCTTATAGACCTTCTTAAAACTACAATTTCAAAGCAACATCCTGCAAATCACATTCAAGGAATCTCACTAGAGCTCTACAACTATTGTATTCATAAGATGCTAATGAAAATCCAAATTTAAAAAAAGCTTGTTGACATATTTATCAGTATAAATCATTTCTCGCATCACACGCAATCCAGCTGCAACGTGATGCAAGCCTAATTGAGATGTTGTAAGTCAGCTGTGCAGTGATGTCACAAAAGTAGGTTGCAGCGGGGGAATTTCAGGACAGGCGTATTAGCATACCGTCACCAAACGGCACGTTATGCTCACGTTCCTACACTGACAGGAATTTCAAAAACACTTCTGGGAGGTTGAGTCGAGTACAGTATCTGAGCTTAATGGTTAATTCGCTAATTGGGCCGTTGTCCTCACCGACGACCTACACAATGGCTAACTATTACTGTATATTACTCAGAGGAGAGATCTGCTGGGAATATGACCAAAATTTGCATACGGCCAGTTTCTGACACTAATGAGGCCAATTAGGCGGATGGCGCCCATGGCAACAGGGTTGTAATTGGTTGGCTTGATGCATACGGGACGACGTATGGGTAACAGGATGTGGGTAGAGTCAATAATTTGTTTTGGAGCTGCCAGCGTATGATGCATTTGATGCCTTAACTTAATGCACCTCTGCAGATCCAGCAAGTACCTGAGGGTGAAGCAACCAGGATGAGACTGCGACAAAGCAGATTGGTAATCGTACCTGCAAAGCCACACAACACACCCACACGAGGAAGACCATCCTGCACGTGCACACATATATGCACACAAAAACCATCTGCATATTGCACACTTTTGACAGAAGGGACGAGATCACAGTTAATATCTCCGTCCCGGCATTTGTGCACACCTAGCCAGAAATGGCGTCTCCCGCTCACTGTACTGTTCAGCCACAACACTTAAAATCTCGGTCTTCATTAAACAAGACAACAGCTCATTGTGGCCGTTGCCATGACAACAGGCCCTTCTATTTTTAAGCCGTGCCACTAATCAATTCCTGTTCTGCTGTCGCCCGAGGGAGGGAGGGGCGGTTCAGGAGGAGGGTGGGGGCAGTAGCAGGGGGCAAAGGGGAGGAAGTGTGTGGGGGAGTGAGGCTGAAGACAAAGAGACCAAATAAAGACAGCAACAAGATCTTTAAGATACCGAAGGAGGTAGTAGACGCAACAGCGGTTAAAACGGCCTACAGTGAGGAAATGTGTCTCGAACGCAAACCAGGTTTCCTCCTCGATTAGACCTGTGAGGAACAGTGCTAACCAGAGGCCCGAGACAGTACACAGGTACAGAAACCACACAGAGCTGCAAACATGTGCAGGAAATACATAACGAAACTGAAACTCAACTCTCAGTCGAACCTTGAGACTCTGATCCAGACCAAATTGACCAGTAGGGATCGTCTCTCGGACGTAACAGGCCCAGTTCCCTTTCTGCTGCTGCTCTTCCTCAGAAATCCTCACATCCAAACTTCAGCTCAAATACGTCGAGGGGTGAGGAAGAACCCTCAACAGGAGGTTTTCTAACAGAGGCGGCGACTGTTGAGAGACGAATGGAGAGGATCTGAATAAAGCTACAGGCCTATTTATACAAGATACAGACAGACTTCAAGGTTAAGGAGGAACACAATCTAATACTCATGCCAGAAGAGAGAAAATACACAAAGAGAAGAAACGAGGATGGATATTTCTATTCCAAAAAAAAAAAAAAAAAAACACTGAAGAAGATGAATCGCTGATAATCCTAAGAGGCTGAATGAGTATTTGAAAGATGGTCACAATATAATAACGTAATTTAGTCAGAAGAACCATTATGAGAAAGAAACGAATTGCCGTTGTTTTTATGCCAGTCAAGATCATTTCATTCATAGGGGAGAATGGGGCAAGTTGTCACACTTTTTGAAGGTATGCTCATTTTTAAAAATGAATCTCTGTATAGATTCTTGGCTACAAAAAAGCTACTGAATATTTCTATTGTTACTGCCCAGGAGAAAAGACACTTTTCATAAAATAAACACTGACTTTTTGTGACAACATGCTCCAATGGAACATGCCATTAAACAGCCTATTAAAGGCTTTCTAGCTAAATTTCAACAGTAAAACATGGAAAATTAAATTGCAAATTTATAAAAATCCAATACAATTAAATGTAAAAATCAACATTAAAATATCAAACCATTGTTTTGGACAATAGATTTTTATAGATAAGATAATTAATAAATTGTATATATTTATAATATTTAAAATATGTCAACTTGCCCAACCTGACATTAAGAAACACAAGTTTAATCTTTTAGTGAAAATCTGCCTTCATTATATAATTGGCCCTTGTTAGAATGTGTCTGCTTTTATTATGTACACCTACATGTTTTAAACAATTTGAATACATACACAGCTAAAAGATAAAATACACACATTCCAGGGCTCGACAATAAGGACTACCTGTAAATGTCGGTCAGGTCATTTGATGCAACTGTCACTTGACTGATCAGGCCAGTTCTGCATCAAGAAAGTTTATCATTTGTACATTTTTAAGCCTTGCCAATTTAAATATTCAAGCACAAGAAGACGTGAAAGAGAACTCAATTAAATAGTGTGAGAAGTTTAGTGCACACACATCCAAAGCGCACATCCAGAAAGCCGCTTCTCAGACAGCATGCAAATGCTGAATTAAGCTCTCTTTCACGTCTTCTTGTGCTTGAACATATTCACACAAAATTACAAAATTTTCAAAAATGCAGGTCTCGGAGAGTACCCTAGTAAACAGTCTGTTATATCTTAAGTGAACACAAACAGTTGCATGTGTAACAGCATATTGGATCTGTGCAGCTTTTAAAGTGACAGCAGCCTAAAAAACCTGCTGCTGTCTTTAATGTTAATTCTTATTTTATTACAGTTTACTTGTCTAACAATATTTGAATATGTTTAATATTTAATATGTAATAATTTATTAAAGGCACAATATGTAATTTTTCACTGCTAGAGGTCACCAAAGGCGTAGCTTGATGACGGCGAGATTGAGCGCGGAATCATGGGAGATGTCGTCTTCACCACACAGCTGGTGGAAAAGAATCGGGACTTGGGCAGAAATCATGTTCTGTAATATGAAGTAGAGCAGGGCCGAGTGCTGTGGGAGCAGAACGAACTGTGCAAACACTTGTTGCTCATTGCAGTAAGCTAGATCGATATTAGAATATCATATTAATAAATGCTGGATAAATGGCATGCAATTCATTTTAAAACAGATTGCATGAAGGAGAGAATGTTGTATTACTGTTACTAAAAATAAAGCTGCATCTGATTATGCAATGTTAGCCACTTAATAGTGTTTTTCTCTGAGGCATGGTAAAAGCATGGTACTCATGGAAAATCGAGAAAACGAGATTCAAACAATAAGACTAACAGTGTTGTTGAGCTATATAACATGATTGGATACATTTATAGACAGAAAACTAAACAGTTGTTCCCTTGTCTAATAAAAAACATAATATATTAAAGCATCTTTGGTGTTCCCATGGTTTCTAGAAAATAATACCAGAAATCAGGTAAGGTAACGCAGGTATGATGTCATTGATAGGCAACGCAAGAACATGGTCCATGTCCTGGTTAAAATTGCTTATTTCTCTGGATTCTTGGAACATTCTTGGAAACATCTGGGATCATGTAAGTACACAAGTCAACAAAATATATAACACTGTTCTAGTGGGTTTTGAATATTGTAATCTAAAAATCTTACATATTGTGCCTTTAATATTACTGGTCAAAAACAACAAAGACAATAACTAGTCCCATTTTATTACTTTTTTGTGGTGGGATCAGTGAAAATTTTGGCAGGTCAAGAAAAAATCCTTAGCATTGAGCCCTGCATTTGTACAATTGGACTTTTTGCAACTGGATAACGCATGTGCAAAAGTGCAATTCTGAAGCCTGCATTATTGTGACTAAGGAAGATAATTAATGCAAAAAAAAAAAAACATCTTTCCAATAATCATATTTCAGAACAGAAGTTGTGCAGCATGGTTTGCCTGGTCGTGCTTTTATGGGTATGAGCAATCCTTGTAGCATGCATAAATGCATAACATGTTTGTTTTAAGCATTGCCGACTGAACTGATGTCATTCTCGGTGAGAATTAGTCTCCTGTTCCTTTAAAAAAAAAAAAAAAAAACAGGGAGTTACAATATCTTTTTTTACCCAGGGTACCCAGTGGAGTCAAAATGCGAGAGAGCCAGTCTAAGCCGGTTTGTAACCTCAGGGTATGGAATTATCTCTTAATATGTAGCCGTTAGTGGTCAGGACGTCACACGAACACACAGAGAGAGAGAGAGAGAGAGAAAGAAAGAGAAAGACAGAATGAAAAAAAGACAAAAAAGGAGGGGGCCAAAGGGGGCAGTAAGAGGAAAATGTACTTCTTATGAGACGCTGAATCTAAAACCTGGCACCTTGTCAAGACGGCTCATTGCGGAACTTCAGACCACAGGGTGGGGCATACGTTGTTTAAACAAAAAAAAACAAAAAAAAAAAAAGGAAAAATGCTGGAACGTGAGCCATCTGGAGAAAGCGAGGTAGCAAAAAGATTTTAAAATGGGGTTGAATTGAGAAGGAGGCAGTGAGGACAGTCGAGCAATTAAAAAAACCCTGCCATATTCAAATCAATCATATGCAAAACACACACACACACACAAAAAAAAAAGACACAAATATCCCCTAATACACAATCCGCACACACTACCTTTACACACACCGACATGACCAGTGCTTTATCAAGTTGAGATAAAATCTGCGGAGGCTCCCTTCTGACGCTCAAAGTAATGGGCACAGACATACACTCAGGGAAAACACGATTTCCACCAAGGAACCGGCACTCTGGAAAAGCAGATAGGCCAGGAGAGATGGACTACGCACGGGACCAAAACTTCAAGAAAACCCAGCTTTCCGTGTCCGCATGAGCTCCATCCTCTGTACCGTCTGAAGAGAGACCAGGCACTCCTTCTGATTCCAACAGAATGACCCAAGAAACAAAGACCTGTGGCTTAATGGAGGGATATGGAGAGGATGCTTAAATGTGCTAAGGTTCAATTTGTTAATCTGCTAAACACAGTAATAAGACAAAGAGGCATTTGTGGAGGGATTATGGGAATTGAATCTTGCGGTTGTGCATGTACAGAGAGTCAGCTATAATTCTTATCAAGGTTAACTACCACAGGTACAGCAGCTTTCACAGATTTCCTCAAAGGTGCTGGCTGAATTATTTTTGTTTTCTGTTGTGATGTTATGTTTATACATTTTAGTTAGCCATTTCCGCCGAAGCTACTCTATAGATCCAACAATATCATGCTAAAGGAAACTTTTACCCACTAAAGGGGTCTTAGATTGTGATCCTCTGTTTTGATTCCCTTTATTTTATGTATCAGGGATATTTATCTTTAACTAGACTTCCCTTATTTTTGTATATTCAATATTCCGTGCTGTCGTTTCTTGTTTTTTGGATCTTTGTTCACTGAAAAGTTTGTCTTAAAGGGTTCCTTGATTATGATTTCGCTTTTTTAACTTTAGTTAGTGTGTAATGTTGCTGTTTGAGCATAAACAACATGTGCAAAGTTACGACGCTCAAAGTTCAATGCAAAGAGATATTTTCTTTTACAGAAATTACTTTTTAAGGACTACAACAAACGGCTGGTAGGGACTACAACGAGCTTCTTCCCAAGTTGTTGACATCACAAACCCTAAAATTTACCTAAACCCCGCCCCCAGGATCACGCAACAAAGGGGGTGAGGCCGTGTGGAGCTACTTTAGAGAAGAGTGTTGTTACCGTGCTGTCATTTTACCCCGGACTGCTTCACAAACGAGGGTCAATTAAACGCTGGATTTGCACAAAAGATTAACATGACGGCACATGCTAGTGGATGAGTTGAATCGACTCCACAGCAACTACATAAATGTATCCACTAACCATTCAAAAACGTCCAGTTTCATTCTAAAAGTTGTAACTTCTTCCTGAGTCTCTCCATCAGTGTCAACTCCAACAATGTAAGGCTGAACACAGTTACTGACAATCCTCATTTTGGCTGCGGGAGATTCTCCTGCTTTGTTGTTGTTGAGCAACCAAAGTGCGAACTGTTAAAGCTCCGCCCTCTTTCAGAAAGCGGGCCAGTAGCAGCAGCTTAATTGCATTTAAAGGGGTTAAAGGGACACACACAAAAACTGCGTGTTTTTGCTCACACCCAAATAGCGGCAAACGGACCAAAAAAACAACAACCCAAAGTTGGGTTGAAAATGGACAAACCCAGTGGTTGGGTTAAATGTTTGCCCAACATACTGGGCAGTTTTATTTAACCCAACTATTGTTTAAAAATTACTATATGGCTGGCTTAAAATGAACCCAAAATAGGCTGGAAATTAAAAAAATAAGACAATTACTAGAGGCAATGTTCATTTATTAAACATATAAATAAATGTTAATTTCCAACATACTTTGGGTTAATTTCAAGCAAGCAATACAGTAATTTTTAAACAATAGTTGAGTTAAATAAAACTACTCAGCAGGTTGGGCAAACATTTAACCCAACCGCTGGGTTAAAAACAATCCAACTGCTGAGTTTGTCCATTTTCAACCCAACATTTTATAGACAGTGTATGTTGCAATTGGACACAGGTTTTGGCTGATGTCACAATAATAAAAGAAAAGTTTAAGACTGCATAGTCAAAACAAAAACAACATTTCTAAGACTACTTTAGCTTAAATAAATGATGCAACACGATGCACAATGTCAGGTCCATCAACTTTAATAGACAAACTAGCCCCCAGGCCATGAAAACTAAGAAGGTTCCACAGAGAAATGCTTCGGATGGGTTCTTCTAGCTCTTTCATCTTGCACTGAATTAAGTGTTCCAGCAGTCCTTCGATCAGCTCAACCCATCACACAGCTCTCTCGCTCCCGAAACGAGCGCAGCCGGAGAACCTCGCGCTACAAGAGCCACCTATCTGGGGACTCGACGCCTATACCTCCATCTGTAATCACAAAACAGGTCTATGCGCTTCATATTCACTCACAGCTTCCGTCTCGCCACAATGTAATACATTGCAAAATGATGAAAACAGCTTGGCCTGAATCAATACTTTTAAATTTTTCAACCAGAGCCAATACCTGGACCTGCTGCAATTAATGCAGTCCACACCTCATCTTCAGAGAAATCCCACTTGAGAGACGTCGAGCAAATTAACAACAATCCAGAGCTCTTGTGACGGCCAAGACTCGTGAAGCTTGAAAAACTCATCTATTTCACGATTGGGATGGTCAGTCACCATCCACGAGGGGAAAAGGAGAGGAAAAAGATAAAAAACGGCAACAATCCGAATCCTAAACCTAAAAACATCTTCGTCTCTGACTTCTCGCTCTTCACAAACACGCATTCTTCAAGAATCAACGTAAGAGACCCGTCATGTCGTTTCTTGCTGCTGTTTATCCAGCTAAAGCATCAGGGAGGCCCTCTAATTAAACTTCACAGGAAGCCATTCATCTGGGCTGATTGTTTCTGCGTGGGGTTTAATAAGCCTTGCATGAGGCCCGCAGAAAGCAGCCTCCCCATTCAGGTGTTAACAAGACCAGCGCACCAACATACATGCGACGCATTACAGTCGACTGAAACATTCCCTCTCTGTACCTTCTCGCTGTGCCCACCTAAGATCTCACAACTAAAATGGTGGAGAATAATTAATCAGCAACTGACAGAGCAGAGTGGAAAAAGCTCAGGAGTCAAAGGTCCCTGTGCAACCGTCGACCACCAAAGGGTTTCAGATACCTCTAAAGCATAGCACAGGATAACAGAGATTCTTAAATGAAACGGAGGCTGACATCTTGCCCAGAATGGTTTAGAAAATCAGTTATTTTAGCTTAGCCATATGCACCTCTTCATTATGAGGAAAAATCAAGACTGATCTTTAAACCTGGCTGCATCTATACAGATTCGTCCTATTTCAATTTGAAATGGACCTTCTGAAGATTTAAAGGGATAGTTCAGCATAAAATGAAAGACTTAAAATCATTTCCTCACCCTCCAAGGTCCGACCCTGTGTTATTTTAGTAGTGTTTTGTTTTTTTAAATCTATATAATTCAAGGCAGCATTTCTAATTTCATTAAGGTTTTCAAGTTTTTCTATCAGCTTTGTTTCATTTAACGATTTAAAAAAAAAAAACAGTTTTAAATAACAATAACAACACTATTCATTCGACACCTGTATGACTTTCTTTCTTATACGGAACATAAAAGATAGTTTGAAGAATGTTTCAATTTTCTTGTTTTGTCCTTACAATGAAAATCAATGGTGTCCAAGGTTGTTTTGGATCGCATTGACTTTCATTGTATGGACAAAAACAGTTGAAACCTGTAAACTCTCTCTAAACTATCTTCTTTTGTGTTCTGCAGAAACAACAAAAGTCAAACACGTTTGGAACGAAGTGAGGATGAGTAAATGATGACAGAGTTCTCATTTCTGGGTGAACTATACCTTAACCCTTCACCTTTATAAAACATTTTCTACCGAACACTGACACAGATTGGTATCAGGCCAAAAATCTGTTTGACATACTTTTCTTTTTATTTGTACTTCTTTCACTGATCTAGATTTATCAAATTCATTAACATCCATATCAATTAGTAGCATGTACAAGCAACCGACAAGACTTCTCACCCTCAAAGGATTTTCACTGGGGAAGATTTTTAAATAAACTTAATGTTTCTGATTAAGGGGTAATTATGCTAATTTCTTTCTTTTCAAAACATTCAGGTCTCAGTTTTACATAACTATGGGTCATGAAATGAGCACTGATTTTGAGTGGGTATCAATCAGACCTGCTCTATAGCCAATAAAAAGGGAAGACATGGAATAAAGACCGACTTTTATCAAAGACAAAAGACAAAAACTAGAATGAACACCACTTGATTACAAATTTAACCATAAGGAAACCATTTAGTTCAAATACTGAATGCCTAATGAATATGGATAGATCTGCACAATTATTATCGAATATTAGAAACGCTATTAAGATTTGTAACCTTGTAACTAAACTTCAAACCGCAAATCAAGTCAACATTCCTGCGGGTATCTGTCCAAATCATTTCTCTATGATATCAATGGGAAGGTCTGAGGTAATTATGTTGTTCATTACGCTTTATAAAGCCAAAAGACATGTGGTCATATTGTTTCCTAGACCCATAAGCCTTATCTGGGGAAAGGGCAAACAGCAGCCCCTAGCTTACCCAAGAGCCAATGAATCAAACCCTTTTGGACCTGACAGGTCAGTCCTGAGGGTCTTTTTTAAATCCGCTATCACACAAAACCAAAAATCTACTGGACGTGTACATTTTCTTCTCATTTTGACCGCTTTAAAACAACACTACAGACACTGAAGGTGCGTTGAAGGGTAGGAGATCAATGGGAGGACATCTGAGTGTCAATGCCCCGTTCTCGCCTCTCAGGACTGTCGCAGTGAGGGTTCGTTTTACAAAACTAGCACAACTTCGGTCCACATCATCATATTGCACTGCCGTAAATCTCATGGCGCATGTTTACAGAGCAAGTCGTTTTGTTGTGTCTACTCAAAGCGTTTGCCAAAGGGGCACTGCTAATTCTAAACACTACCTTTTCTGACCATTCAGCAGTCCTGAAAGCCAGCCAAGTCAAGTACTCTTTCTGATCCAAGAGTCAATATGCAGTTCTAAATGTGATTTCCCTATCAAACATCTTCTTCAATGGCATGGTCTCTTCTTCAAGATGAACTCATGATTGCACATCTGATCTAACATAGATGGATAGTCATGAATTTAGGTTGTCAAAAGTAATTCGGCACTTAAAATCCTTGTAAAAAGGGATAGTTCAACCAAATATGAAATTCAATCATCATCTATCGATCCTCATGTGACTTTCTTTCTTCTACAGAACACAAAAGAAGATATTTTGAAGAATGTTTCAAATGCCCATTCAATATTATTTTGGAGCCCAAACAGTACAGGGACAAACATTCAAAATATCTTCTTTTGCGAGTCAAAGAAGAAAGAAAGTCAAACTTTTTGAATGACATGAGGGTGAGCAAAGCAAATGAAAGAATTTCAATTTTTAACACAGCACAAGTCTTTAGCCTTGAATCATTAACTGCTAACCAATTTGCATTAGTACACTGTAAAAAACTATTTTCATGATTTATCACAAAATTTGCCTTTCTTAGATAATTAATGTGGTTCAGATAACATAATATTTTGAGTTTCTGTTGATTAAATCAATCGCCTTCAATGTATTAACTCAAATTTTTTATTTCAATGAACTCAAATTTTTTTTTAGGCAACTTTACTTTTTCCAAGTTAAACCAACAGTTTTTTACAGTGTATAGGCTTATATTTCTGGTAAAAATCTATGTGTTCAGCATGGAAATGCCAATGCTGTGCTGAAGCAAGATCTGGGGTGAAGCAGGTCTAGGCAGAACAGGTACTCGAACAGGTACCTCTAAACCGTGACAGATCTATGATGAAATCTACATTGATAACTTGAGCTTAGAGTCTTTGCTCAGCTCAGTGTATTCCATCTTATCATCTGGCACCGCACTTCACAGGTTTCGTGGGCTTAACAAAACCAGACAGTCACTAGCAATAAGGTGCCCATGCACCATGGAAATTAAAGAGAACAAACAGCATGAAATCCTTTCACAGGCGACGGCCATAAGCTCGGGTGCACCGACTAAAGTGATGAATAGCGCAAAAAAAGGTAGAAAAATAAATACCAAGCTGCCAAGTATCTTCCGCCTGAGGGGGAGGAGGGGGAACAGTCCACACAAAATGCCTTTGAGCAAAACAGTCAATAAGAACATTGTTTGGACCCCTCTTGAGGATGTAATACTAGTGGGGCGCCCCTCACAGTATGCAGTAGCCTTTATAAAAAATAAAAAAATTAGCAGAAAACACTCCAGTTGGCTCTCATTAGATGTGCTACTTGCTAAAAAAAATATTTTTCCTTCACAGTTCTGTTGTTTACACAGATTACTTACATCAGACATTAGTATGATTTCACTAAGGTAATTCTTAGAGACGTACATGTTCAGTGACTTCTGAGCAGACCTTTCTCTCCGCACAATAAGTATAAATGGCTTTAATAACAGTGGGTGGAGAGACTTGTCAAACTGGGAAACTTTTATAAGCTATAAAAATATCTAGGAGTACATAAGCCTTTGAGTTAGTTGCTCAAGTAATTCCTCGAACTTAAAAAGGTGCACTCAGTAGGTTTTGGTTTACATTTAGCTGGCATTTATTCAGTGGTTTTAAACATTTTGCTGACACCTATTTGCGTGGATGTATGAGGTTTATACCCAAGCTGTCGGTTGATCTTTTATTTTGTTTATTTTTGTGCCTTTCTCCAGGTCATGCTATTTGTATTTACTACATACATCCGTATAATGGTCATTCTTGAATTCAAATTCATCCTGTTTGTTGTTGTGTCTATTAGTAGTAGTAGTAGGAAAACAACTCACTTTTTCACCGGCCTTAGTTCCGAAAGTATTTTCCCATTCGTATTTTACAGTAGGGGTATTTAACGTCTTCGTTAAAAAGTTGTAAGCCAAGAACCGAAACCAACCAGCTACAAAGTGAATCACAACATTACAAATTTTGATTTGAAGCAAAAAAGTATTTGAAAATTGGACAAAATGACAAACGTACATAACGGCTTTAATTTAGGTAAAGCGCTAATCCTACACAGCACTGCAAGTGACAATCAAAATAAAAAACTTAAAGATGTTGATTGTGGTTTCAGCATAAGCATATACCATTGATATAGCTCACAATAGGTCCGTCTTTAAAGGTTTAAGTTATCATTAAAAATCAGTTCCCCTATGGAGAAAATGAATGGGAATTTTACTTCCGGTGTGGTGACAAATCAGGTCCTCCTCAAAATCGGGACTCTGTTAGGACCTCAAACAATCCCATTGACTCAAATTTCTTTTAATAGGCACTCTCTTTAGTGCCTGATTACAATTCCTACAAAATCATGTAATGATGAACTACGTTACAATGAGCATTAATGTCTGTATTAGTTAGCTAACGTACTAAAATAACATACAGATACCCGATTAGCCGGCATTTGCACTTACCCTACATGTATTCACAATCATCGTTAAAGCAGTTCCGATGATGTCACTTAATAGCCTATTATTATTATTATTTTTTAGTTTTAGTTTATCAAGTGAAACAAATATTCTAATTATGCACTATATAGTAACCTATACATATTTTAAATTAATATCATTATACTAGTACATATACTTAGTATAATCATTAACTGATCCGATTTGTCATGACACCAGAACCGGACTGTTGCACTCTATTGCATGACACAGCAGGTCATGTGATTATCTCAACATGGCAGCACCCATGAGCGGGAGACCCGCTCCATGTAGTGCACATTTCTTTATATGTAAAACTTTAGCAAAAGTTTACCAAGTGCACGTTTAAAAGACTTTAGGGTGGTAGGAAAATATTAATTTGCCCTTATAGTGGAATTATCTGTCAAGTGCATTTTTACTTTTTTTTTTTTTTTGATTTTTTTTCTCCACAAACAAACTACTGTCATCTAGCTAATAAATGCACATGCAAAAAAAAAAAAAAAAAAAAAAATCTTGAGGGGGCCAAACTCTGCAGAATCAGATTGCTAGAGTAAACCTCTCACTATATAAAGCCTATAAAGTAAACCCTGTCTCACTTTGGACTTGTCTGCAGAGAACGAATAATATATCATTGATCAGAGTTTCTTTCTAAACGTCATCTCCCCCCGATTATCAGTGACTCCCTGTTGGCTTCGATCAATACCTGCATTCACGCTGGAATTAGATTTCACTCTTACGTCTGTCAAGTGTTGGGCAGCCATTTGCGTGCATATGGAGCAAGTTGAGAGAACGTCCTCACTTACGTAAATGGCTGATGCATTTTCGACATCTTTTTTTTCTAATTGTACAGGCTCACCGTACACTATCCGTGCGCCCTCGGCACAGCAGAGAGAAATCCCGCTCCCCAGAACAGCCCTAAAACACTCACTAAACAGCCCGTTTGAGCTGATATCGTTGGAATACGAGCATTAGATATATTTAGATGGTGCTGTGTGTGTGTATATGTTGGGGTTTTTTCATTGTGTCTGAGCTGCTACTGCACTACTGTAGCCACAGCCGGGAGGACGCGAGGCTTTCTCCGCCAATCTGGGTTAACCCCTAGAGACACCAGATGAAACAATGAACGCCGTTTCACGCATATAAAATGCTGCTTTGGCTAGTAAACTTGTCAAAGTTGCTTGCTAAATATGACGGGTTTTCGCGGAAACGCTCTTGAAATAGCCGCTCGATGTGCGATACGCCACGGCGCAATCCCGAGCTCATTTTAATAGTATTAGCCAGCCACTTTGAACTGCTGCGTGTTAGAAGCGCTTTGCTTTCCACGCAAAATCCGCTATGCTATTGTCTGGCTGCTCAGCAGACTCCCTCAAAACCATTTTTAACCGTTTAGCCCATTCATTTAGAGTGAATGACGGCCGATTCGCGTGTGGCTACGATTATAAACCATATCGCTCGCAAATTCCCCAATCCGAGCTGATACCGGCTAGGCCGCGTTTGAATCCCCGGACTCACCTGACTCGCCTTTACCCTTCAGGTTCCACTGGCTCCGGGTTCACTCTCCGATCCTGAAGCGCTGCTGTAGCTCTTCACGACCAGTCCCCGGCACCGGCAGGCAACACAAAAGCGCTGATTGGGCCTCGGCGAGCGCTCATCCCCTTGGTCTCTGCCCAGACAGACGGGTTATTGGTCGGCGGCTGTGTCGGAGACGCGCCCCTATTAAGGTGTATGTTGTTGTCTGTGTCTGGAGGGGAGGGGACAAGAAGCTCTGAAATGATGGGAACTAAATGGGTTGTTATGCGCGTCGTGTCGGCAGCACAAGGCGAGCTTACTACACTGACAGATAAATTGTGGACAGCCATATTAACTCCCTCTTCTTTCCGACCGACTGGAGCATTTTGAGGAACATTGTGGTGCGAAACCGCCGCGATTCCACACAACATTTGGACATTCTTCCAGCCGTTTCCAAAACTTACAGACCAACAAAACAGACTGCACTTTTTCGCAATGACAGATATGTGGTTTTAGAGGCCGCATTGGTGGACTGGAGAGATTCGTACGAAATGTCATCTGCCATTGTGTGAAGCACCAAGGGTTAGGAAATGATTTTTTTCACAAATGCCGAAGGCTATTGTTCAGATCTGGATTATGTTGCAGGCACTGATATGACTTCTAATGCAGCTATAAATGATACTAATCAATAAAAAAAGCGATTTTTTTTGCGTTATTTATACTGTATGTCCATTACAATGCATTTTTGTTCTGTTCATAATAACAAATGTAATTATACATATGATAATGCAAATAAATACATTTTATGCAAAATCGTGGTTTTGATTTGTAAACCTGGTGCAAGCTAAATTTTCTTTCAAGTGCATTTTTACTTAAAATTATGTCAGATTCATTTAACATGACATCCTGAAAATGATCATAATTTGTGGCAAAAGAAAAAAAAAAAAGAAAATAGCTACTAATTGCATGTGAAAAAAATAGGGGTCAAAGTCATTGTCCACTGAGGTTTTTTTGATGTGCATATTTGTACACAAATCAAATATATATGGTATGCAATATTGATTTTCATTGCATTTCAAAACAGTGAGTGTAACATGGCAAACGAAGATGATAAATATCTGTGCATGTTCATTTACTGCATAAACAGTCCTTTAGAGCAGTGATTCTCAACCTTTTTTGAGTAATGGACCCCCATCATATTTGGAACCATCTTCAAGGACCCCAGAATAAAATTGACTCAATGGTATCATTAATGACTTTGTGACAACCAAATGTAATAAACTATAATTTACTACTATGTTAGTTGATTTGTCCTATATTTTGTCATATAGTCAGTTATATTATACATATATTATCTTCTTTTATGGGAACATGTCAATGTCAATATATACAAAAATTCATATTCAGATATTTTATAAGGACCCCCTGGCTTTATGTCAAGGACCACTAGGGGTCCACGGACCCCTGGTTGAGAAACACTGCTTTAGAGCATGTCCCATGCTCATGGGTGTTATAGTAATGACTTTTATGGGATTCAAACCTGCAACCTTTTGGTGACCAGCTCAGGTTTTATCACTCCACCACGACTTGTTGGCATGTCTTCAAAAAGACAAGTCAGTGCAATGAACTTGTGTTGATTTTATAAGCAAACATTTTTGCATACAAAACATCCATGTGATATCATTTGTCAAGGAATGGAATTAAGGTAATCTGACTGGGATTTGCAGTAGAACACCATATCCCCCCTTTTTTTAAAATGATTTTAACATCCACTGACAATCATGACGAACATATTCCTAATTAAAATATCTAAATGTAAAATCTTCAATAGGATATTATGACTTACTGTGTATTGCAAAAGTCACCTTTTAGTCAAACTCTTATCAATGTATATTAACAGGTACAATTATGACTCGTGCAACAGTTTAAAAACATAATTGTGTCAGAAAGCAATGATTAAGCAATCTGTGCCACTAAAATGACAAACATCCAAGAAAAGTGACATCCTCTGGAGTCTCAAACAGATATCAGCAGCAATAGTTTTCTGCAGCAACATGCACACATCATTTGCAGTGCGCGTGAGAGATACCTTTCTTTTGCTTGCTCTCATTTATTCTTGTATTCAACACACTGATGGGGCAGTAGCACACACTGACTGAACAATACGATTCTCCTGACCTACTTACACATGCATGCATTGTTGCAGCCCAGAATACTAAGAGTGCAACAAAGGTGTGAAACTCTGTAACTAAATGTTTCACGGAGAAAAAATAAAGTTGGTTTTCGTTTGCACATGCATATACAGTAAAATCATTCCCTGTAAAATCGCAGCGGTTTTTTTTTTCATCCGGGTATTGTTTACACTCACTGTTATGATACTGTATCTCGCTCGTCATATACTGTAGTATCTATATGGGACCGCAGCGGCTGTCCTGCGTTCAGTCGCGCGAGGAGCAGCTCTGGCTAACTAGAGCTGTCTTTGTGTTGTAGGCAGGGAGGATTAGTGACAAATCTTAACATTTGTCCACCATAAACCCGCAAATCGTTTTAACCGAAGCTGGGTATGTATTGATGTTCACATAGAACTCTTTTATTGTTTGTCAACACTGACACTGAGACCTCTAGCGGCGGTTTGCGCTGTTTACGGCAGATTTACAACGCACGAGCCGAGTGAGTCACTGCAATATGGAGTGCATTAATAACTGTCTACACCTACCACAAGGCTCTGAATTACTCCATGCCACATCTTAGCACTGAATCTAAAGGTTTACTTCATTAAATACACGAAAAACCATAAGGAAATTGTATAGTAGGCTACTTCATAAAGAAATGACAAACTTAAAGGGACAGTTCACAAAAAAAAAAAAAAACATTCTATCATCTTTTACTCACCTTCCAGGGGCGTTTTCTCCGAGGAGGCAAGGGAGGCAGTGCCTCCTCAAAAAAAAATAAATAAATAAATGAAAATAATCCATATTGCAGATAAAACAACACAAATATTACAAATTACGACATTAAAAAGAGTGCAAGTCACGCATATTTCTAAAGGAACACTGCCCAACAGCGACACCCGCAGGTAAAGTTACAGCAGGAGTCATGCCTCCATTTGCTCTCATAGAAAACCATAGAAAATCATTAGATCCCCGCCATGCAGTGGGTTTTGTGGGGGGTAATAAAATATATTGTTTAAATTATTATTGCCTTTAGTTATTATTTTGGAATGAATGTAGAAATGCTTAAAACACTAACTTGATGAGATTGACTTGGTTTTGATAAATAGAACATTTATTACAATACATTGTTAATGTAAAATTACAAAATCCTCATTTCAAAACACCACTGCACGCCACTGTCACCTTCATATCGTTAATGACTGTTTATTCCCCTCCAGAAACACAAAAGACGATATTTTGGAAAACATTTTCATGTTTTTGTCCATATACACTGAAATACAGCTGTTTTGGATGCCTTTGACCTTTAGAAATGTTCATAACAACATGAGGGTGAAAATATGATAACAGAATGGTGAACTATCCCTTTAAATTTAGAACACTTGGACATTCATCATTATGAACAATTAAGAATTTCCGGTTCTCCAAAAACAAAAAAAACAGTAGGATTTCTATGAGTCATATGTTCAAAATAACCAAGAATCAAAGGAAGTTCCTTATCTCTGTCAACTACATACATCTTGTAGACAAAAACACCAATGTATGGATATAAAACAGAACTGAAACAAAGTACAATGTGACTTTTGTAAAGTCTAAGTTGTGAAAACCGTGTCTGCTACACACATTTTGTCAAGCAACAGTATTATTTTGGCAGTTATATGGAGTCAGGTGATGGCTTAACTGTGATGACTTACTTCCACTGTTTCTCAGAACGGCTTTTATGTGTAACTCATTTCAGTGAGGAGGGCCTGTTGGATTTAAGAGTACAGATTAGTGCTAAATATTGCATGCAGTGATTCTCTGAGCTAATCCAGCATTCCCTCCACGGATTGGCCATTTGCATCATCACTCGCTAGTCCAATGAACACTAACACTCACTTTATGAAATATCAACAACCCAGTTTTTTTAGGTTCAGTGACTAAAGCCATATTCCAGTCTCTCTCTCTCTTTCTATTTGTATAGGGTCTTGCAGTCACATGGTGTCATGTGGCAAGTGTATGAGTGCAAAGTCACATGTTAGGTACTGTAACTTTCGAAGCAGGTTCACATTTAAATCTGTCATCTTAAATGCTGTTTTGCTTGAGTTTCCTATCAGATTTGTGTGTTTATTTGATTGTGTGGTATGTAAAAAGCCAAATAGATCTTGAGATGTGTGAACCGAAACCATGTAAGCTTTATATATATGTGATATTTACACTAAAATGGTGTGAACCGCCTCATTTCTTCAGTCATATAGTTTTTGCACCAGTGTTACTTGTGATATTTCCTGTAATCCCACATTAGAAGTGTGCAGAAACACATTACGAGATGGTAATAGCTTCAATATTTGGTTCATTAGAGAGTCCCAATGTAACTGGACAAGTCAGCAGGGGTCTGCATTAAAGACTAAAACGAAGCAGGCTAAGCGGTTTAACTCACGATTAAAAACTTTGACTTAAAAATCATTGAGAAAACAAAAACAACAACTACTTCCTTGATGCCATCAGTTCCTTAAGCTTTTAAAGGAACACTCAATAAAAGTTAAGTTCAATTGACAGAGACTTGTAGCATCATGTTGATTACCACATTAACTTCCACTCCTTTCTATAAAAGCAAAACACAGTGAGGCACTTACAATGGACGTGAATGGAGACATGTCAATTGTTAAAATACTCACTGTTCCAATTGTATAGCCACAAGACTTTGTGATTTTAGTCATTGGCTGCATCCAAAATAGAATACTTCCCTTTACTATATAGTAGGTGAAAAACAGCATGTGACAAAAGAAGTATGTCTGTATGAAGTATGAAAAGTACCCAGATGGCCTACTAACCAAGACCAGTTTGTCAAGACCAAGTCAAAACCAAAACCAGTGTGTGCTGAGACCAAGACAAGACAAAGACCAGTGTGTGTCGAGACCAAGACCAGTGTGTGTCGAGACCAAGACAAGACCAAGACCAAGATGAGACCAAGACCAAGATGAGACCAAGACCAGTGTGTGTCAAGACCAAGACAAGACCAAGATGAGACCAAGACCAGTGTGTGTCAAGACCAAGACAATACCAAGACTGAGATGAGACCAAGACCAAGATGAGACAAGACCAGTGTGTGTCGAGACCAAGACAAGACCAAGATGAGACCAAGACCAAGATGAGACCAAGACCAGTGTGTGTTGAGACCAAGACGAGACCAAGACCAGTGTGTGTCGAGACCAAGGCGAGACCAAAACCAGTGTGTGTCGAGACCAAGATGAGACCAAGACCAGTGTGTGTCGAGACCAAGACGAGACCAAGACCAGTGTGTGTCGAGACCAAGACAAGACCAAGATGAGACCAAGACCAGAGTGTGTCGAGACCAAGGCGAGACCAAAACCAGTGTGTGTCGAGACCAAGACCAGTGTGTGTCGAGACCAAGACCAGTGTGTGTCGAGACCAAGACAAGACCAAGACCAAGATGAGACCAAGACCAAGATGAGACCAAGACCAGTGTGTGTCGAGACCAAGACAAGACCAAGATGAGACCAAGACCAAGATGAGACCAAGACCAGTGTGTGTCGAGACCAAGGCGAGACCAAAACCAGTGTGTGTCAAGACCAAGACGAGACCAAAACCAGTGTGTGTCAAGACCAAGACGAGACCAAGACCAGTGTGTGTCGAGACCAAGACAAGACCGAGATGAGACCAAGACCAAGATGAGACAAGACCAGTGTGTGTCGAGACCAAGACAAGACCAAGATGAGACCAAGACCAGTGTATGTTGAGACCAAGTTGAGACCAAGACCAGTGTCTGTCAAGACCAAGACAAGACCAAAACCAGTGTGTGTCGAGACCAAGACGAGACCAAGACCAGTGTGTGTCGAGACCAAGGCGAGACCAAAACCAGTGTGTGTCGAGACCAAGGCGAGACCAAAACCAGTGTGTGTCGAGACCAAGATGAGACCAAGACCAGTGTGTGTCGAGACCAAGACAAGACCAAGACCGAGATGAGACCAAGACCAAGATGAGACAAGACCAGTGTGTGTCGAGACCAAGACAAGACCAAGATGAGACCAAGACCAAGATGAGACCAAGACCAAGATGAGACCAAGACCAAGATGAGACCAAGACCAGTGTGTGTTGAGACCAAGACGAGACCAAGACCAGTGTGTGTCGAGACCAAGGCGAGACCAAAACCAGTGTGTGTCGAGACCAAGACGAGACCAAGACCAGTGTGTGTCGAGACCAAGACAAGACCAAGACCAAGATGAGACCAAGACAAGACCAAGACCAAGATGAGATAAGACCAGTGTGTGTCGAGACCAAGACAAGACCAAGATGAGACCAAGACGAGTGTGTGTCGAGACCAAGACAAGACCAAGACCAAGATGAGATAAGACCAGTGTGTGTCGAGACCAAGACAAGACCAAGATGAGACCAAGACGAGTGTGTGTCGAGACCAAGACAAGACCAAAACCAGTGTGTGTTGAGACCAAGGCGAGACCAAAACCAGTGTGTGTTGAGACCAAGACGAGACCAAGACCAGTGTGTGTCGAGACCAAGACGAGACCAAAACCAGTGTGTGTTGAGACCAAGACGAGACCAAGACCAGTGTGTGTCGAGACCAAGGCGAGACCAAAACCAGTGTGTGTCGAGACCAAGATGAGACCAAGACCAGTGTGTGTCGAGACCAAGACAAGACCAAGACCGAGATGAGACCAAGACCAAGACGAGACCAAGACCAGTGTGTGTCGAGACCAAGACGAGACCAAGACCAGTGTGTTTTGAAACCAAGACGAGACCAAGACCAGTGTGTGTTGAGGCCAAGTCAAGACCAAGACCAAGATGAGACCAAGACCAGTGTGTGTCGAGACCAAGACAAGACCAAGATGAGACCAAGACCAGTGTTTGTTGAGACCAAGACGAGACCAAGACCAATGTGTGCCGAGACCAAGACAAGACCAAGATGAGACAAGACCAGTGTGTGTTGAGACCAAGGCGAGACCAAAACCAGTGTGTGTCGAGACCAAGACGAGACCAAGACCAGTGTGTGTCGAGACCAAGACGAGACCAAGACCAGTCTGTGTCGAGACCAAGACAAGACCAAGATGAGACCAAGACCAGTGTGTGTCGAGACCAAGACAAGACCAGGATGAGACAAGACCAGTGTGTGTTGAGACCAAGGCGAGACCAAAACCAGTGTGTGTCGAGACCAAGACGAGACCAAGACCAAGATGAGACCAAGACCAGTGTGTACCGAGACCAAGATGAGACCAAGACAAGACCAGAGCAAAACTCCTCAGATTCATTTAAAAGATCCACATTTACTGCCTGAGAAATGTCTTACAATTAGAAGAATAAGAAACTGTATTTAAAGTACTCATAAAAGAGTAGGCAAAACGTACCTGCTACTTCTGGTGCGATCTGACGGACACTTCGGCTGCTTCCGAAATCACATACTCACTTGAGTAGGTATTTTGAATAAGTAATTACTTCATGATCACTAAAAAGAATGTTCCATATAGTATGAATGTAATCTGGACGTACTACATTCGCCATGTTGCCATTCACAAATTGCCTCCCGTGGCCTAATGGGATAGTAAAGTATCAATCATATGGACACACACTGCCAGAAGTAGCAGGTCATTCGGATACTTTTCGCCTACTCTTTTATGAGTAGGATATAGCCATCTCTTTACATGAGACCACAGGAGAGGATTTATGGATGGCAGTGAATATATATATATATATATATATATATATATATATATATATATATATATATATATATATATATATATATATATATATATATATATATATGTATATTTATTGCCAAGACAACATTTCTAACTTTTCAACTAAAATTTATATTTTATTTTTCCAGCTTTATTTAAATTATCAGAACTGTTTTAAACGGTTTTAGTTAACGACAATAACCCTGAAATTAAGAACAAGTCGAAATATTTTTTATAGAACTCAACATTATGCCACAAATGTTGTAGATTGAGCTTAACCCTGAATATAAATCAGTGCACATTTTGTGGGTTCTGTGATGGTTACAGAGTATTGTTGTTGTGTTAGGGGTGTCTATAAGTACTGTATAATTTGCTATATATATGGCATTTCATTGTCCTTTTTAGGGAGTTAGTCTCCCATCTGGTGGTCATTGTGTTAAATGCCATCTAAGTAGGACAATTCTGAAAGACAAGACAGCAGTCTTTATGTAATTCAGGCACAAAGAGCATTGATAGAGCATTGGTTTCGTCTAGGGCATTCAATAAATGCTTCATAGAATCAGAATACTTTCCTTGTGTTATTTCTACATTCTCATTTTAATATAGCATGAATTTTAAGATTTGAACACACATAATACAGAGATTTCTGTTTGTTGTAATGCATGCTTGATTTACTACCACTGATGTATGCTTGTTGTTCTTCGATCAAATGGTAGAGATTATTTCTCATTGCTAATTAATGTTCAGAATTAAGAGGTAGGAAAACAGCAGACAGGGAGTAATTAAGCTTCATGTTAATGAGTTACAGCTCAGTAAGTTTCGAATAACATTAAGTATTAGACACAACTGGAGGAGGGCTTCCGGTGTGTGAGCTGTCAACTCATTCAAAGGTCTGCATGTTGATTATAAAGAACATTTGGATAGAAAACACTTCATAATCAATATTCAGCATCAAATACAGCACACGAGAGGTATTAAGATATTAATATCAGTATCATCAATAGCCTATCAGATATGCGACATCAATATTAGAGACAGAGTCAAATCCGTTCTTAAGCTCACAGACGGGAGATGTTATGTAAATACTCAAAGTGCATATTAAATAATCTCATGAATGTTATGCAATCTGTCAACTAAGACTGCAGTGTGCGCGCACACACTTCTGGTTCACTATCCTTGTAAGGACTCTCCATAGACGTAATGGTTTTTATACTGTACAAACTGTAAATTTTATTCCCCTACACTAACCCTACCCCTTAACCTACCCACCTACCTTTCTGCATTTTTACATTTTCAAAAAAAAAAAAAATAATATTAATAATAATAATAATAATAATAATAATAATTTTGTATGTTTATTAATCCATTTCTCCCATGTGGACTGCTGGCTGGTCCCCACAATTCAGGTTTTACTATCCTTGGGTACCATTTGGTCCCCACAATGTAATATAAACCACACACACACACACACACACACACACACACACACACACACACACACACACACACACACACACACACACACACACACACACACACACACACACACACACACACACACACACACACACACACACACACACACACACATTGTGTTAGACAACAACATAATCTAAAACATAACATAAAATGAACTAATATCAGAGATCTTTAAATTGAAATTAATATGAAGAAATAAAAAAATATAAAAATACAGATTAATTGTCATTTTATGGATAAAACTTATTCTAATTTGGTTAAAATAGTGTTTTCTTGTGAGAGTGAATTCTTTATTCTTTAAATAAATAAATAATAATAATAATTCCAGAGAGACAAATATTTATTATTAAATTAATGTATTCTGAGACGCTATTGGTTGTTGCTGACTCTTTGGTTTAATGTAGAAATCTTCCCAGCAGAGGGCAGTACAACCTAAAGAGAGATTGCGGGTCAAACACACACTTTTTTTTTTTTTTTTCTTTCTTATTTTCTTTGTTTTACTTAGAAGTTATTTTTATTGGCATAACTAGCAATATTATGTTTTCTTCTGCGGCACCATGACATAAATGTAACAGATTGTTGCAGATTATATTTACATTATGTGACCCCATAATCAGGATTTCTCATAAATTTCAATCTGACCATGAATAACAATAGACATGTGAATATAAGGCAAGTTATCCATAAATCATAACTTTCTAAATTGCATGTATTACCTTTGAGCATCACTCTCAGAAAAAAGGTTCAGTGGGGTTCTATATAGAACTCTAGGGTTCTTGATTCAATTTTAAAGAATGCTTTATACCAAAAAGGTTCTATATAAAGAAAAATGTACTTTCAAAAATGAATTAAAACAAAATTAATTTGTTAAAACTAACCCCTGATCCCATGATGGAAACATCTTAGGACCTTTTTGCACCATGTCCTCCACCACAGGAACATTGGCAATTTAAACACGCTTTACATTCACTCTGTATTAAAACTAGCTTTTTATTATTTAATTATAATTATTAATTGACTTAATCAGCGGAGCAAAAAGAATGGATCGGAAGCCTCAGCATGCATGACATTTAATCTCGAACTAAATCAAAATTTGCTGTCAAAATGAACACTGCTCTGAAGCAGTTAACCTTGGAGAGATGTGACAGCGGTTCATCAACAACATTCTTGGCAATTAAAATATCTGAGACAGATTTAAAAGGCTGTTGCATTTGAATGCCTCTATTAACATATGTGTAATACAAGCGGAGGGTGAATACAAATGAGACTTAAGAAAACAGACTCCTTTATGACATTTAACACAGGAAAAAGAACTCTGTAACCATCTGTTGCAGTAAAACCAGCATACTGTCCGAGAATCCGATAACGATGTTAGAAATAAACTGTTAATTGCAAGACACTCCTTGTTGTTAGAAAGTCATGCTATATCAGAAAAAGGGTTTTTATTTCTCCCTCTCATAATAATTGGCTAAACATTTCTTTCATTTGTTTTTACAGACTGTTTATGTATTTTATTAACAGTAATAATGATGCGCATGCTTTACAGTAAAAATACACTGATCATTTTAGAGGCTTTACAGTGTGGCATTTTACTGTATATGCAATTAAACACACTGAAACAAAACAGCTTGAATGTTAACATACCAGACTGTCTGAGCCATTCAGACTTTTTTTTTGTCTAAAATGTACTGATAACAATACAAATGGTGCAATGCAAGGCCACATTACTTAAAGTTAATCAAAATTGGTCTCTACAGCAATTCAACAGAGAGTCAAATGTGTTTTGTTGGTAAAACAGCGTTATGTATCTGTAAACTGATGTATCTTTTGTATAATGTGAAGGCTATCTTATATATATTTGTAGTTATTCTGTGAAGCCTATGTTCATTCTCCTATACAGTAGTGGCCAAAAGTGATGTCCGACACAGGAAAATTGGTTTATTCAAACTTTTCATTGAATATTTTTTAAATATTTTGTATGCATGCAGTGAAGTTGTGCGTGGAGTGTAAATAATGTATGCGTTCCATGTTTCATGAGTTCACGTATAAGTCTGCTGAATTTATACCTTTTGACATTGGTTGAGTTGATTAACTGAATGCTCTCCACCTGTGCTAATTAGGTTAATTATCTGAACTTGCTCCTCCCGAATTTTGTTAATAAAACATCATTTCAATTTTATCATTTGTCATGACGCAATAAACATGCCGAGTTGTGTGGACGTCATTTTTGGCCAAGTGGTCAGCTTTCACTCATTATTCCCAGCCTAATTCAATAAATAACTATGTATTATTGTTATTTAGATGTTATTTGGTGGGTTTTAGTGAAAATGGGCAGATGGAAGGAGCTGCCCTCTGCAACCAAAGAGGATTAGTCAAGGAAGACTAGTGAGCATTTTGACAGGAGGATGAAACCTCCAACCTTTCATTGTGAACTTTAAGACAACATCTATGAGAAGCTGAGAGGTTGTGTTCAAGTAAAGAAGCCATTTATTATTTTTATCTACTGCAAAAACCCCTTGCATTTGCCAAAGAAAATAAGGACTGGAGTGTGGAAGATTGGAGCCGTGTTCTGCACTCTCTGACAAGTCAAAATTGAACATTGGATGGTGTTAGGTATATGGAGATGTCTGGAGTGGTTTAATAACAAATGCATGTGTGGCTCCATTAAGCACGGCAGGGGAAACATAATGGTATTGGGGATGCATGTCTGCTGCAGGTGTTGGAAGGATCTACACAGCTGAAAATGGAACAATTCTTGGGAATCCTGCTGACCAAAATGTGGCCAGTTATGGAGGATCTGTTTAGAGATCAAATGTGTATTTTCCAACATGATAACAATCCCAAACACACAGCGAAAAATGTTGCATGCAATGAAAGTGTTCATGCTCAGCATTTTGTAGTCTTCAAGTGGCCTCCTCAGTCCCCTGACCTTAATGGCATTGAAAACCATGTGATAAGTCATGCAGGTTTTCCAATGCAGCTCAACTTCAGGAGGATTGGAAAAAAGTGAAGCATGACACATGCGCAAAGTTGAGTGAGTCAATGCCCTGGAGAATGGCTGTTGTAATTAAAAATAAGGGACAACCAACAAAATATTAATAACTGATTACATTATAGTCAATGTATGCTTTATTTCCTGTGAGGTTTTTTTTTTTTGCATAATAAAATAAAGCCAAATAATTTTGTCATTTTAATATCTTAACCACATTTAGTGTATTCTTCTTCCCAATTTAGCATACTCCTCATATTTGATTGCTTAATATAACCCTGAAGTGTCATTAAAAGCAAGTATTGTGCAAATATCACCTCCATATCACTTTTGGCTAATACTGTACATGAAATTATTTGTTTATTCAGCAAAGTTGAATTGTGCAAAGACATAAAGATAAAATAATGCAACATGCATAAACTAAATACACTGTAAAAAAAAAACACTGTAGTTTTTACAAAATAATTTTGGCAGCTGTGGTTGCCAGAATAATTGTGTAAAAAAAAAAGAAAAACTGTACACATTTACAGAACAAACTGTAAATTTTACAGTATAAAACTGTAATTTAAGAAAATTTATTTGTAAACCAATAAATTCAATGCACACTATTACTAAAATCTGTTTTGTACCTTTAACAAAAAGGTGCAATGAGTCATTCACGCAAATGCGAAACACCATAATGGTAACCCACAATACTTAAATAATGCAATAAACATTCATTAAAGGTGCTAAAGAGGATCTTTTTGTCGACTGAGAAACCAAAGACTGTTAGTGAGTTTTTGAAATGAGCGCATGCGTAAGAACAACCCCCCTCCTTTCGAGGGAACGCCTCCCAAAACTCATGCCACGAGTATTGGAACACGAGTGTTTACCACCGGCATTATCTGTGTCGTGTTAGTGGATTCATTATGTCAGACTCACCGCAGGTAACTCATAATCTGCAGTTGTTACTCCTGTCTCCGGACAAAAACATTGCATGCGGCGCCTGTGGAGTGTGGAAAGTTACTGGAGCGCGCAGCCGCGCACGTCTCTCACAAGGAACGTCACGGCAGTGATTGACAAGCCAGAGGGCCAATCGATTGGCTGATGTTTTTAAGTTCCTACCTCGTGCACAGATGATGTATATTAATAGTATTCCTTTCAGTGCACCTAATAAATAGTCTTTTATCAGTTAGTAAAGACAGTTTCAAGTAATATTGCAAAAATGTATAAAACAAAACATCCTCTTTAGCACCTTTAAACAACAGATGATGTAACATAAAACCCTAATGTATATAACTGATAACAAAAACTATTAAGAAACATGATTATATAAACAAAATACTTTCAAATGTGGAGTGTCACACAGGGAATTTTGGGAACATCAGTTTACAGATTTTGACTGTAAATTATACATTGATTTTGCAGTAAAATTTACTGCATTTTACTGTGAAAATTGCATAAATGTCTGCTTTTACAGTTTTTCCCTGTATATAATACGGGAACTTACTGTTAACCTATTTAATTTTTTTTCCGTAGCGTTTTTACAATATTTTACCGTTAAAATCACATTAATTTTTTACAGTGTAACATAAATGCAACATAAAACATTCTAATACTAATAACAACAACAAAAATAAACTATTTTTTACTTAAAATCTGAATGGAATTCTGTACATTTCCTATTAATTCATATTAAATATTTCAGCAATTGTACAGTAAAATTAGTGAGTGTTTTACAATATAAAAATAAAATAAAAAATACAACGGTAAAAAAGGCGCGATGGACTCCCTCTATCTTCCAGTTTGTTTTTCCACAGTATGAAGGTAAGATCTTACGGATTTATGAATGAACCGCTCGTTTTAAAAGCTTCCTGGGCTACTGACATTTGTTATGACATCCTTCAAACATTATAATGCTCATGACAACTTTCTCTTCACCAGCTAATTACTCTTAGACAGCAATGCCACAGAAATATACAGAGCTACTGAGAAAAGACAAAATTCTAAAGATGGCTGCGCGCTTTATTATCTGGCATATAAGATCTATCGTACTCTATAAAGCCACTATACTGTATATGGGAAGCTAAATTACAGTTAACCAACTGTTTTCGTCATTTCGCTAAAATGACGAATATTTCACAGCGTGTAAGAGTGTAGTGACGCTGAGGTTTCCTCACTGTGTGTGTTGTGCTGCTGTGCGGTTGATGAGTGTCTGAAGGTGAAGCAGCGCTGCTGCTGTACACACACTAAAGCTCTTGTCTTCCTCCACTGGAGACTCTTCAGAACCTGGACAGCTCCGCGAGTCCGTTTAACAGTCGGCTTTTTGGCAAGAAGTGCGAATAAAACAACATGTAGCTTCTTAAAAAGTGCCGTACTACTCGAAAGCGTCCTGCAACCAAACTTTTGCAACGGGAGAGAATCGCTATCACCCTGATGAGTGGATTACCGTCGACTGCGGCAAACTGTTCCCTACAGGAGTCCATGGTGCCGTCAAGCTCATGCGGGGGTTGGAGGAGAACGAGACTTCTCGTGGATTTAACCGCGTAACAACACGACATGTTAATGAACTGCGCTTATTTTCTCTAGAGCAGCATATGTCCAATACATAAATAACTGAGTGACATATTCATGGATTAATCTACAAATCACATATTGCAGCAAACAGGTAAGTCTAACTCTATCATGTTCTATTTAAGAGGCTACTGTAATGAGCTTACTGAGGAGACAAAACCTAGTTTTCTATGACAGCATTTCTTGGCATCATGTGCATGATCATCAATGTTATGTTAATCAAAGTATGATAGATGGCTCACTAGGTTTGGAAACATAGACAAAAGGTCTAAGTTTGGAATTGATTTCAGAATCACTTCTGTTTTAAGAAACTAAAGTAAATGGACGAAAAAACTTTCATTGATGAATCCTGCATGTATATCAGGTGTTTTCATGAAACTTTTTGAGGCGAGCCAAGGAAAACAGTATCATTGATATAATGTAGATTAATTTTTAATCATATCGCACCAATATTTGGCATACATTAACTAGTCAATACAATTTTTTTGCTATTATACATGTGCTTCATGACACTTTGTCAGAATCTTCTAGACTTTGCTGACTTCTGCTAAAGTAAACACCTAACAAAACTATCCAACAGAAAAAAAAAATAGCCAAATGTGAGAAGTGGCAGTATCATTTCTTTTTATTTTCTGTCTCTTCTCATAGGTCAGACTATAAAGTCTTCTAAGCCACTGCAAATATCAGCCCACTCGCACATGAATTTGCCATCAAATCTTAATATTCTCATCACCGCTATCTTAATTAACTGGCTCCAAGTCATTAGTCATGTGAGCAAGAATATGAATATAATTAAGCAAATTCACAGGCAAAGTTCCAGAGATTATGATGACAGTGATCCCTAAAGAGGAAGTGGAACGTTTATGGTTTCCTAAACAGCAACTATTGTATGATGAATCCCCCCAAGAAAACACCATTCAGAGTGTAAAAGAAAGTAAGAAAGAAATCAAAGTCCAGTAGTTTTCTGATTTTGCATTTCTAACAGCCCTTAAGGTTTGCATATTCATGACAGCACTTATGCTATATTAAAGAGTTATGATAGCAGGCACTCTTCCTTGCATATTTTTGCATAATGTTTACCAACATTAAGAGGCAGGAGTGCAAATCCGCCATGATTCCATCGGGCGGGTGTCCAGCAATCATTCAAGCGATCTGACAGTGATGCCAAGCATATGATCTATTGTAACAGCTCTACTTCATATACATAGGCTCATTCATCCTAATATTCTTCATGAATTTTTTTTTTTTTTTTTTAATGCATATTGATTTTGGAAGAGGCAAAAATAAATATCTCCAGGTCAAGACATTTTCTACTCTTTGAAGAATATATTTCATGCCAAGCATGAAGAACAATTGCAGTGACAATGCAGAGATGTATTACTGACACGTGCAATTCGGTGTGGAGGTGCAGAAAGAGGGGAGGATGGTGCAGAGGTTGTGTTCACTATAGGATTCTCGCTATCTATCACCTCCATGCTGTTTACCTGACTACAGCTATACAAAAGACAATATCACTTTCAGAGCGAAGGGAAATTCTGACAACAGCAATTTGTCAGCATGATAGGGCATTTATATCAGAACCAGAGCCCACATGGGAAACCTCAACCATTAAACCATTGTCTTCACGATGTTATCAAGAACGTAAGCCATGTCGATTTATCTTATCGCATAATCACTCAATTGAACTCATTTTTATTAATTTAATTCAAATCTTATCATAAAGGTGTAGAGTATGTTTAACCAAGTGGCCAAATAAGATATCAGAAAGAATGATGAACAAGGCAGTACGTGTGAATTACTTCATTGTGAATCTCATTCTGCCTGTGCATAATCTCAGCGCAGAGTCCCGATAGTTGTGTCGGAGGTTTATATATAGACCTTTAAAAACCTCTGAGGTGTAATCTATCTCTCTGCCATTTAACCAAGGTCTCCCTATTTGCCAGAGGAGATCCAGAATGAATAAAGGCCCCTGGCAAGAGTTTCTTATCTGTAGATAGATGAGATGGCAGATGGGCATTGAAAATGCAGAGGATGTTAGACTGCGGGGGCGATAGACGTTTGGGTGAAAAGTCATGAGGCTGAAAAATGCCTCTGTGGTGACAGTAATGTAATGGGAATCAGGGTCTCTAGGTGATGTGATCTGAATATTCATGTCTGGATGAATGTTTTGCTGAATTTCAGAAAGGATTATTAAGTGCACAAAGCAAATGCCAATAATGAACAGTTGAGCAAAATTCAGAATTGAATTAATGAGAGTCAGTCTCATGAATGTCTGTCTGTCTGTCTTTATCTATCTGAAACTAGAAAAGGAAGGTTTGTCACAAGACAAACTGTGAACGATTCCTTGACAAAGCCTTGCTTGGAAGTTTAAAGATGGTTTTATAGACCTTAAAGGAATGAAATTTTCCTGATAATTTATTCACCCCCATGTCATCCAAGATGTTCATGTCTTTCTTTCTTCAGTTGAAAAGAAAGGTTTTTTAGGAAAATATAGTTTCATATAGTGGACTTCACTGGGGTTCAATGGGTTGAAGGTGCAAATTTCAGTTTCAGTGCAGCTTCAAAGAGCTTTACATGATCCCGGACGAGGAATAAGGGTCTTATCTAGAGAAATGATTGGTCATTTCCTAAAAAAGCAAAAATAAACACGTTGGAAAGGTCACGCGTGACGTAGGTGGAATTCCAGAGCAAGTGTTTACAAAGCGAATGTGCAAAGACTAAGTCAAACTCCTTTTACAAAAAAAAGGTAAAACAACAATGTCGGGCGATTTTGAAGTTGGAGAAGAAAATGAGATGGAGTTTTTCGCCCAATTGTGGTACTTCTGCCTACTGTGGTACTTCACGCATGACCTTTCCAACATGATTATGTGATGCGTGGCGCATTGCAGAGCAGTGCAAGATAAGCATTTGTGGTTAAAAAATATATACATTTTTATTTTATTTTTTAGAAAATGACCGATCGTTTTGCTAGATAAGACCCTTATTCCTCAGCTGGGATCATGTAGAGCTCTTTCAAGCTGAATTTGGACCTTCAACCCATTGAACCCTGTTGAAGTCCACTATATGGAGAAAAATCCTGGAATGTTTTCATCAAAAATTTCTTTTCAACTGAAGAAAGAAAGACATAAACATCATGGACATGAGGGGGGTGAGTAAATTATCAGGAAAATTTCATTCTGAAGTGAACTAATGCTTTAAATATGAACAGATCAGAAATGTCACCTATAGAAATGCATACTTAATTTACATTTGTTTAGGGTCATTTAAAAAAATACTTCAGCAAGGACACATTCAATTGTTCAAAAGTGACTATAAACGCATTTGAAATGTCTCAAATAAATGCTTATACTTCAAATAAATGCTGTTCTTTTGAATTCTCTATTTATCAAATATCATCAAAAAAAGGTTTTGACAAAAATATTAAGCAGCACAACTGTTTCCAGCATTTATCATAAATGTTTCTTGAGCATTAAATCAGCAAAATAGAATGATTTCTGAAGGATCATGTGACACTGAAGACGAGTAATTATGCTGAAAAAATTCAGCTTTGATCCCAGGGATAAATTACATTTTAAAATGTATTAAAATAGAAAAGAGTTACTTTTAATTATAAAAATATTTCACAATATTTCTGTGTATTTTGACCAAATAAATAAGAGACTTTTTATTACAAAAACACTATAACTGTACACTTCTTCATATTTAACAAATTTATTGAAAAAGATGGAAGAACACTTAATTACACAGAATGCCATTACTTGTAAATTCCTAATGTAATTCCAACTTATGAATTGAAAATGAGGCAGTTTTTCAATTCTGAATGTCACCCAACCCTAATATCCACATGAGACTGAAATGTCATAGAATATTACTATTATACATTTGAGTATCACAAAAAGCCTTAACCAAAACAAGTCTTTTTTCCGCCTTTACAGGATGTCAGTAAACGTGTCTCTCCTGTCAGCGAGTCCCACGAGCATTTGGGAAAACTCCTCTCTGCTGAACGCCTCCTTTCCTCGATTTGCCTCTGACTGGGAGACACCGACATTCACTGTTGCTGCTCGCTTCCGTGTGGTGGCCACCCTGGTGCTCTTCATCTTCGCAGCCATCAGCAACCTCTCAGTGCTGATCAGCGTGACCAGGGGACGAGGACGCCGCCTGGCCTCCCACCTGAGGCCGCTCATTGCCAGCCTGGCCTCCGCTGACCTGGTCATGACTTTTGTAGTGATGCCACTCGACGCCATATGGAATATCACAGTGCAGTGGTATGCCGGCGATGCCATGTGCAAGCTCCTCTGCTTCCTCAAGCTCTTCGCCATGCATTCGTCAGCATTTATCCTGGTGGTGGTGAGTCTGGACAGGCACCATGCAATCCTGCACCCACTAGAAGCTTTGGATGCCGGTCGCAGGAACAGGAGGATGCTGCTGGCTGCCTGGATCCTCAGCATCCTGCTTGCCTCTCCACAGGTAAGTGAACAAGATGTTATATTAATTGGAGTTGTCACGTGTGTGACTTGTCTTGCAATGGAGCAGCACAAAACTGTCCTGGAGGATTTATAGATGGATGATAATATTTGTGTTTCAAAACACTTGTTAAAGGTCTTTTTTCTAAATGAAGGTCTTTTTTCATTAAAATACTTTGTCCAATTACAGCTTAATATGAAGAGACAACTACAAACAGGCCCTTCTGCTAATTTGAATACAAAGGCTTTCAAAACTCTGTTTGCTAAATTTCATAGATTTTTACAAAAAAATCAGATTAGTGATGTTAAATTTGGCCAAAAGCACGTCATCTATGATGTCTAAAGCTTCATTTGGCGGTAAAAAAAAACCCCAAAACAATTATTACAAAATTGCTTACAGATTGCTTTGGCAACTAACTGGTGTTAAAGTTTAAGTTGAAGTAATAGAATTACTAACACTGAAATAATAAGTTAAAGCTATATAGATAAAAAAATAAATATTAAAAAATAAAATAAAAAATAATAAAAATAAAAATGACAAGCTTATAAAATTACTAAAACGTAAAATTGAAATGATAAAAATAAAATCTAAATAAAAATATTAATAAATATGATAAAAGTATATAAATAATACTAAAATGTTCCTTATAGGAATGCAAAGGGGTGGAAAATGCCTGGTACATTTCCAAAAACTTTCCAGGCTTTTTGGAAACTTTAGGGAAATACTGGAAAGTTTCTGGAAATTTACTTTCTGCCACTTTGCATAGCTATTCCTTACTCTACACTTTAACCAGTTTCATATCATAATTCATATGTGAATCCCACATGAACCTCGCCTTTGAAATAATAGTTGATGGACTGTGGCTTGGTTAAAAAAAAATAATAATAATAATAATAATTATTAATATTTTAAATACAATTTGTAGTGCCAAAATACCCAAATGACTTCATAGCTATGATGACACTGACTTAATAAGTCAAATTAAATCAACTGTTGCAGTCTAAAGGGTTTGCCTCTTTGTCGCCATCTCTGTTTGAAACCTGCAATTGCAGTTATTTGCAAAATTATCATCTTTACATGGGTTGTGCATCGGCACGGCTCCTCAGCGCGGATGAATCTAATGTTTTGAGTATGTGTGGCTGTCAGTCACCACACCTTTGGATATCGTACTTCTGAAAGACTAATTGTAGTCTTGGAAGTATGACCAAAATAAGAATTTTCACCGGAAAATGTCATCAAATCTGCCAAAAAAGGCATTACAATAAATCGCACTACCAATGGTGATTAAATCTAACGATCACTTAGCTCATATCACATCAAACCACGCAAATTATTACTATTGTTATACTTTGTTCTCAAATTGTTAATGTTAACAACATCAGCATTGCGTGACTACATGTATTTAGTTGTATTAGCGTTACCTGTAGATTTCAATTTCTGTACAGTCTAATCCCTAATTGTCCATTTGTCATACCATACATTCCACCATCAAAATAAGTTTAATTATTCCAGCTGCTGTGAGAAAAGGCTATAAATGATCCACCACCTACAGCATCCTCCACATGCCTTATAGCCTACTAGCTGGGACTCCTTCTTTATGTAAACGGCCATGGCGTAATGACGCAAAGACAAACGACAGCATGCTCGAATTTCCCACGGAAACCTAATAAGTACCACTCAAATTAGAAAACATTATTACAAGCTTAACGTTGTGAATCGGGCTAAAGTAAGGAGATAGTTTTGAACACTGGCTGCTTATGTACTTGCTCAGAAATTTTTAACCAAAAAAATTACAGACTGCAGCTTGAAACAATCACTTGTAAAACCAAATGTAAAACCAGCGGTACAAAGCTGTTTGCTAGGTGCTTATTCATCCTTTTGACCACAAGATACACATGTTTGAAAAATGGACCATGTTATCATATAGTCGAGAGGAAAGCCTCAGTGCTTCAGCTTTAGCAAGCTGATTTCCCAAAAAAATGCAATGTATCCCAACTATTCCAACATAACACTGATTCAATAAAGTAGTATGAGGAGGTGGAACTGCTTGTTTATCCCACCAATGGCAAATGGATTAAGTGTTCTGGAAACCTGTTTGAAAACAGAAGTGCAATTCCATTTGCTGATGTTAGTGGTGCACAAATTGAAGTAAAGTGGCACATTGCCAAACTGAACCAAATTTAGTTTTAGCTCAAACTGAATTAAATTGAAATCATGTATGTTGTTTTTTTAGGGAAATTGCACTTTCAGTCTACCTCACACATTTCCCGATAGCCATCAAAGCTCAAGCATTTCTTTAAGCAATCAGTTATAGCTTAAAGTGGTGCAATAACTGACCCTGGATCAGTGACTCTTCAGTGAGCACTTGCTGCATTGATTATAGATCCTATTTGTCAAGCTATACTAGTCCCAGAGCATTTTCTATAACCTTTAAAATGCCTGACTGAAACTTGTCAGTGTGTCTCTGTTTCCCTCCACACACTTAATTCCAGTAATGTCATTTTTAGCAGCCTGTGGATGTGACCACAGCATTTAAAATAATTACAAGTGAGATAAAGAAGCCTGTCTGTGACAAGGTCAGTTAGGCAGCCATGGATAATTGGAAAGAGATCCTACTGTAAAGACAGAGTGGGTGGTGAATTGTGGGTATCAATATATCTTTAGCTCCTTGCTCCTGTATTCTGTTCACACACCTCCCCCAGAGAAAAAAAAAATGGGCTTCCCTCTGTCACACTGTGTGCTACCTGATAAATTGTGCAGGAGAATATAGAGAAATATGTCACATGAAAAAATAATGCAGCCATGGAACAAATTAATTTCTTTTATCTGAAAGCACAAGGTGATAACATGACAAGAATATATGATATTTGGAGATAGCAGAAAGTGTTTCCCCTATTGAAAATCCATTTTACATCCCATAGAGCCCAAATGTAAGGGAAACACCTACAATGCAGCAAAACTGAAGAGATTTTTAACATCCCAAAACAAGCTGTCATGACATGAAAATCCTTTGTCTTGCTGTTGCAAAATGTGTAAAATGATAAAAAAATAGGTATATTTGGATTCTTCGAAGGTTTACAGTTCACACACTTTAGATATTCCATGCAACTTGCATGGAATAGCTACTTTGATGTTGGTTGTCTGAAAGTATGGAAAATATTTGAAAAGCTTGACATTTTTTTTCTCAAAAATATGTTTAATTTTCTCAATAAAATGTTGTAAACACGTTCTAACACATTGTAAACATGCAAGTTAGCATGAATTAACATATTGCTATCAATGTTTTAACATGTTTCTAGCATGATTTCACACATTGATAATGTTTTAACATGTTGTAAGCATGTTTTAACGTGTTTCTATCATGTTGCTAATATGAATTATCATGGTGCTTGCATTATTTAGCACATTGTTAACATGATTTAACATATTGCAAGCATGATTTAATATGTTGCTAGCATGTTTTAGTATGTTACTACCATGACCTAAGCTAGATGCTAAGCTTTGTTAGTGATCAGTACTTGGTGGATGAAGCTTAAATACTCCATTAGAGTTACTGTACAAAAGTTTTGACCGCCTCAATGAAAGTTTATGCTATATTCCGTAGTCCATTCAACAAAAACCGTACGTTTTCCAGCTAGAAAAGCGTAAGAACAGTCTGAAGGTCTGACCTGAGTTTGGTGGTTGTAGGTTTAAAGCTCTAGGAGGAGATGCAAAAAGGATGCAAAGAATTTAAAAAATTTAAAAAAATTTCATCGCATTTTGTAGGTGAAATAATATTATACTGGATTGGAACAAGTAAATGACAACAGGATTTAAATTTTTTAGGCAAACTATGCATTTAAGAAACAAGTGTCCAGGGCGGCATTTCCCACAAGCATCGTGAGCCTAAACTGATTGTAAACCAACTGCACCAAAGGTTTCTATGATCAAGTTAGACTCACAATGCTTTCGAGAAGTGAAGCTTAGACAATATAAAAACATCTCTTATTATACTTTTCTTTATAAATTGCTTTTTTATCGTTTCAGTTATTTATTTTCAGAGCAATTAAGGCTGAAGGAGTTGACTTTGTGCAGTGTGTAACACATGGAAGCTTCCAGCAGCGCTGGCAGGAAACAGCCTACAACATGTTCCACTTTGTCACCCTCTATGTGTTCCCTCTACTGGTAATGAGCTTCTGCTATACCCGAATCCTCGTGGAAATCAACCGCCAGATGCCTCGTGGTAAAGGGAAGGGTAATTGACTTTTGCCCTCTTCTGACACGGTCCCTGTCATTGATATACAGCGTAACTCCATCCAAATTCCCATAGTTCCATTTGTATTGAATTTGATGAAGAACTTTCTTCTCAACCACTAATGATGTACAGTAGTGGCCAAAAGTGATGTCAGTGACCTTTATTCAAATATTATTAATAATTTGTTAAAGATTTTATAAGCGTATCGCTAGTTGTGCTTGGAGTCAATAGTTTTATTTATGGGAACGCAATAAACCTTGCCAAATTGTGATATAATTTTTGGCCTGGCTGTCATACAAAGAAATTATGACCACATACACAAATAAGAGAGAACAAATTAAATATTAATAACTGATTATGTTGTAGTCAGTGTATGCTTTTTCATGTGAGCTATTTGTTTTTCTATGCAGTTTTTCCTGAGTAAATACCATAACCAAGTTTAGTGTTTAGTATCCCCTCCAGACATCACTTTTGGCCACTAGTGCAAATTCTTTCTTTTCAAATTACTTCAGTTTTATTATGAATTTCTAAAAATAAATGTCTCTTTCATGTGTTGTGATAGATCACTGTAGCTGCCTCAATTCAAACGGCAGTACAGAGTTTGAGTTATTACTAATTCTTTTATTAAAATCTGTGAATTGTTTGGATTTTTTAGTACGGAAGAGGATTAGGGCCAAGCAATAATAAAAAAACTGAAACCATCTCGAGATTAAAGTTGTTAAATTTCGAGAAAAAACTTACGAGATAAAATGTTGAGAATAAATTCATTAAACTATGAGAAAAAAGTTGTTAATTTACAAGAACAAATTCGTTAAATTACGAGAAAAAAGTCGTTAAATTTCGAGAACAAATTCGTTAAATTACGAGAAAAAACTCGTTAAATTTCGAGAAAAAACTTGTTAAATTTAGAGAAAAAGATTGTTAAATTACGAGAAAAAAGTTGTTAGATTATGAGAATAAATTCGTTAAATTACGAGAAAAAAAGTCGAGATAAAATGTTGAGAATAAATTCATTAAATTATGAGAAAAAATCATTAAATTACGAGAACAAATTCGTTAAATTACGAGAAAAAAAGTCGAGATAAAATGTTGAGAATAAATTCAATAAATTATGAGAAAAAAGTCATTAAATTACAAGAACAAATTTGTTAAATTACGAGAAAAAAAGTCGTTGAATTTCGAGAAAAAAACATTAAATTTAGAGAAAAAGGTTGTTAAATTTTGAGAAAAAAATGGTTAAATTATGAGAAAAACGTTGTTTGATTATGAGAACAAATTCGTTAAATTACGAGAAAAAAGTCGTTAAATTTCGAGAAAATGTCGATAAAATATTTAGAATAAATTCATTAAATTATGAGAAAAAAAGTCGTTAAATTACGAGAACAAATTTGTTAAATTACGAGAAAAAAAGTCGTTAAATTTCGAGAAAAAAACTTGTTAAATTTCGAGAAAAAAGTCGCTATATTTCGAGAAAAAAGTCGTTAAATTTCGAGAACAAAAGTCGAGATAAAATGTTGAGAATAATTTCATTAAATTATGAGAAAAAAGTTGTTAAATTATGAGTACAAATTCGTTAAATTACGAGAAAAAAAGTCGCTAAATTTTGAGAAAAAAGTCGTTAAATTTCGAGAAAAGTCATTAAATTTCGAGAAAAAAGTCGAGTTAAAATGTTGAGAATAAAGTCATTAAATTATGAGAAAAAAATCGTTGAATTACAAGAACAAATTTGTTAAATTACGAGAAAAAAAGTAGTAAAATTTCTAGAAAAATCTCGTTAAATTTTGAGAAAAAAGTTGTTACATTTCGAGAAAAAAGTTGTTAAATTTTGAGAAAAATGTTGAGATAAAATGTTGAGAATAAATTCATTAAATTATGAGAAAAAAGTTGTTAAATTATGAGAACAAATTCGTTAAATTACGAGAAAAAAAGTTGTTACATTTTGAGAAAAAAGTCGAGATAAAATGTTTAGAATAAAGTCATTAAATTATGAGAAAAAAGTCACAAGAACAAAATTACGAGAACAAATTTGTTAAATTACGAATTTGCTCTCATAATTTAACGACTTTTTTTCTTGTAATTTAATGACTTTAATCTCGAGATGGTTTTATTTTTTATCATTGCTTGGCTCTAATCCTTTTCCGTACTTTAGAGACAACTTGTTTTTGAGAAAATGTTCATGACAGACTGATTGATTATGTTGACAACCGTTTGGAAGCATAATTCTTATGTAAAAAATAATTGTCTTACTCAGTATTTTTGCCTTGCTTTCCAGTACAAATATCTAAACAATCAAATCAAAGTACAAGAACTTGAGAAACAAAATTACTTAAGAAAAAGATCATCTGTGCTTTAAACAAAGGGGGTACTGTTTGTTGGTTTAAAAAGAATAATAAAAGTTTATTTTTCTGACCCCTCTGGGTTTGTTTTAATCACAAACTCACTTAATTTTGATTTTTTTTTTTTTTCAGAATACTTAAAGGGATAGTTCACCCAAAAATGAAAATTCTGTCTTCATTTACTCGCCCTCAAGTTGTTCCAAACCTGTAAAAATGTCTTTGTTCTGTTGAACACAAAAGAAGATATTTTGAAGAATGTTTGTAACCATACCATAGTATGGAAAAAAATGACCGTGGAAGTCAATGGGGCCCATCAACTGTTTGGTTACAAACATTCTTCAAAATATCTTCTTTTGTGTTCAGCAGAACAAAGACATTTTTAAAGGTTTGGAACACTTGAGGGTGAGTAAACGTTTTTGATTGATATAACCCCTTAATATCTTAAGTGATTTTGCTTCTCAAGTAAATGTATCTTGATTTAAGAATTTTTTTTAGATATTTTTAATGAAAAGCAAGACAAAAATACTAGGCAAGAACATCTTAGCAGTGTTATTCTAATCATTAGAAAGCAGAGTTTTTCATTTTTTCATTCAATGTATAAAACTGGTCAAAATGATAAAGCAGGTCAAATGTTTGATTTTCTAGGTGGGGAACCTTGTCTGAGACGCAGTGGAACTGACATAATCCCACAGGCACGCATGAAGACCCTGAAGATGACCATCATCATTGTGGCATCATTTGTGGTGTGCTGGACGCCGTACTACCTGCTCGGCATCTGGTACTGGTTCCAGCCTCGAATGCTGCATTTGATGCCGGAATACGTCCACCATGCCCTCTTCGTCTTCGGCAACCTCAACACGTGCTGTGACCCGGTCATCTATGGTTTCTTCACACCCTCGTTCCGAGCGGACATAGCCAGCTGCTTCTGCAGAAGGAACCAAAACTCTTCTCCTAAATCACTGACTCGACTCGCCGCAAGGAGAGGGGGCGCGAGCGGAGAAGCCGAGTCGGACCTCGGAAGTGGTGACCAGCCCAGCGGACAACAAGCATAGAGGGTCAAGACACCTCAGTGAGCTAAAGTTACAATTTGAGGTGTGGATTTTGCCCTCTGAACAAAAAAATATGGAGCTTTCACTCTGTTTTCCAGACATCTATATATCGTCCCTGTCGAGCGGAAACCTTGTCTCTCCATATTTTTATTTTTTTCATAAATCATTAATATTGGTCGCCCTTTACGCCCGTCTGCCGTTTTTGCTAACATTTAACTAATGAAAAGTATTAAACAGAGCTTGTGACTGAACCTCGTAACTCCATTGGATCCTCAAACTGTCAGTCAAAACTCCACCCGCCTCTATCGTAAAGTGAATGAAGTGCTGCACACATTTTGGAGCATCTCTGCTTGTATGCAATGCAAGGGTGAATAAAGAACTGTTTGTTTAAAGTAATGTGATTTCTTTACTCAAGAAACACTATATATATAATATATATATATTATATATAGTGTTTCTTGAGTAAAGAAATGTCTTAGGGCCCTATTTTAATGATCTAAGCTCATGGCGCAGGTGCACTTAGGGCGTTTCCGAATCCACTTTTGCTACTTTAACGAAAGGAAAAATGGTCAGCACGCCAGGCGCATGGTCCAAAAGGGTTGTACCTAGTCTCTTAATGAGTCATGGGTGTGTAATGTGCAATAAACCAATCAGAGTCTCATCTCCCATTCCCTTTAAAAGCCAGTTGCGCTTGCACCATAGTGGACTTGCTATTTAAATGGCGAAATTTGCAAGCAGAAAGACTTCTCCAGAAAGGAATCCTTTTATTTTTAATATTGCGCGTCCCTGTGTGTGTAACAAGCGGATTGTACGCTAGTTGTGCACCCGCCTATAGGCACATATTATTAACGCACCCTTTAAATAACAAAAAAATGCTGCTCCATTGACTTTAGAGCAGGTTGGTCAATGGCGCAGTCGTTTTCAGTAGCCTCAAAATAGCAACACGCCAACAATGCGCCTGAACACACCTCGTTTTCAGACCAGCACGTCCATGGGCGAACAGATGGGTGCGGATGCATTTGCAATTATACAACGTGGGCGCTGGGCATGAAAATGATAACTACACCACTCTGAAACTAGCAAAAAACACTTGCGTCATGCCTGGCTTTGCATTGCGCTGGGTTTATGACAGGGCCCTATATATATAAAGGCTAATGTTTTATGTATATGAAGAGCAGAGAAGAGTGTCTTTAGCATTTGTTGTCGAGTCACAGCCAATACTGTCTTAAACAGCCTGTGTGAAGCACTTCATCTTTTATAACATGAGATTTTGGCCAAATGACAGCAAAAACTGAGCTTCCACAGTTACAATAGACGTTATAACCTGTAGGTTGACGAAAATGTAATACGATGCACTTACTGCCTCAGATGCAGCCATTCTAATGATGGACAACAACATTTACTGTAGCTCCATTTGAGCTTGATTTTGGTAAAATGTTAATAAAAATGACACACGCAGGTTTCTGACCATATAAAGCCACAATATCTACTTAAACACTGTGTTGTCAGTGTTTTTTCCATTTCCTGAAAAGTAGCAGTTTTGTACATACAAGGTTTCCGCCCGACAAGCGGAGATATTCTGCTGATGGTGTCTTGTATTTATGGTTTGTGCAACTATGATGTATTTGCTTGAACTGGACTTGAATGCACTTACTGTTAAACATGGAACAGCAACAGTATCACATTGTGTTTTCAAGCTTAGATCTTCTAGAAAGATGTAACAACAGGTAAATTTGAATGTAAAAGACCAAATAGCAGCACAATATCTCAGGCAATACCTTGAATGTGAGATATTTGCCTGTCTGGAACAGGGTAATAAATATACAGTGCCTCATTAATGGACCACAAGCATAACAGCTTACGTGTTTGGAATCAGTTGATGATGATCTCGAATTAATTATAGCTCAGAGTTCAGAGCGACAACCCAGTTAAAAGCTTCTCTGACACATTGCCCATCTAACATTTCCTCTCCGCTTCCTGTTTAGGAATGTGACAATGTTTTACAATGGCCTTAGCACATGAATTCATTCAAATGTTCAGGCTTACACACTGTGTTTATCTGTGGAATCACTATAGATGTGTTTCACTGAATTCACTCATTATTGTGTGTGGTGTATTGTGGTGATGATATTGCATGGCTCTCCAGAAAATCTTTGTTGTGTGTGATTGTGATTAAACATTAATGTGGATAGACCATCCAGCCTTAAAGGGATAGTTCACCCAAAAAATAATAATTCAATCCATGTTGTTGAAAACAACACTTCTTCACACTACTTGTTTCCATACAAGTACAGTTTATGGTGACCTGTAGAGCTCAAAAAGCTTCAAGTTTCATAATTTCATATTATTCACACCATATTCCAAGTCTTATGAAGCCCTGAAATTTAAGTCATTATTCATTCTCAAATCAAATAATTCACAAAACATATTGTTGGACATCAGTATCTTCAAAAGTCTCTGGCAAAATATTTGAGAGCTGGATTGCATAAATGTTTTTATTTATTTTGTATCTATTATTCTCTTTTACAAAGTCTTGATTTTGTTTTTGGGCTCTACTAGAACAGGTTTTCATGCTTGAATGTTCAAAAAACACCTTATTTTTCACGTATTTTACATTGTTGCACTCCTCTGTTCCCAGTCTGTCAGTAACACTCTTAGCTCCTTTTGAAAAGCACAATGTGCTCTGATTGGTTGGCTGGACCATTGTGTTGTGATTGGTCAACCGCTTCAAACGTGTTTGAGAAATGTCACGCCCCTTTCCATAGCTGTGAGTTTTAACACACTTCTAACGAACTCAACCAGACCCCGCCCCTTTATTTTGCGCATTCCTTGGGCGGGAATTATTTAAATGAGGAATATTGTGATGTGTTTGTTCGTGGAAGAAAACTCAAGACTGCAATGGAGGCGTTTCAGGGAGTTCAGAAACAGTGACACTGATATAAAGTCCCGCTGGAGGGACTTTGCTTTGTAACTTTGAGGATGTTTTTCATGCTCAAACAGCAACATTAGACACTAAAGAAAGACGAACATGTAAAAAAGCATAACAGAACCCCTTTAAGAAAGAGTAATGGCTTAAATTTTGGTTGGAGCTCTACAGCCTATGGTCACTGAACTGTTGTATGTAAAACAGCTGTGTAAAGAATCAATTTTCATTTTGTGCAGCAAAAAACAGCAAAAATAACATCATACGGTTTGGAATGAGATTATTGAGAAAATAATGAGAGAAGCTTTTTGGGTGAACACTTCCATTGATTTAAGGAACTGAATGAATGATTGCTTTTACAATGTGCTTCACAGTTGGTCAACAGTATGTATAACAGTATGTATATATGTATTTATATATATATATAAAGAAAAACAAAAGCACCTTGTGTGTCCCTTTTTTAATAGACAGAGAATCCCAAAGGCACAATAATGAAAGGTCAACTCAAAAAAAAACAGAAGGATAATCAAACGCAAGTCATCAATGGCTGTTTAGAGGTGCTTGAAGAGATGGATTCATCAGGGTTCTCAAAGGGGCTGGATTGTGTCTAATCAATTCATGGGAAAATTTGGCTGTGTGTCCTTCATGTTTTGAAAGGTAATCCTGAGGATGCTTTTTAACAAAGAGTGACGCCAAAAAGTGCTCAGTCTTCAGATGATGTGGGGATGACAATACTCATTCTCATAATTCATTATAAGTCATCAAAACTAAATACATTTTGTGAAATAACACAAATTATTCAGAACACTATTAAAATGGTGTATATATATATATATATATATATATATATATATACACACACACACACACAAATATATATACAGTACTGTGCAAAAGTCTTAGGCACGTCAGTATTTTCACCCCCCAAAAAAGGTTTTAAGCCAGTTATTTATAAATTTTGCTGTAGTGTGAAATTTCCGTTCACATTTCCAAACATTCATTTTGTCATTAAAGGGTTAGTTCACCCAAAAATGAAAATTCTGTCATTTATTACTCACCCTCATGCCGTTCCACACCCGTAAGACCTTCATTAATCTTCGGAACACAAATTAGGATATTTTAGTTCAAATCCGATGGCTCCGTGAGGCCTTAGGGAGCAATGTCACTTTCTCTGTCATGATCCATACTACTAAAACACATCTAAATCAGTTCATGTGCGTACAGTCGTTTAATATTAATATTATAAACCGATGAGAATATTTTTGGAGCGCCAAAAAAACAAAATAACAACTTATTTAGTGATGGCCGATTTCAAAACAATGCTTCAGGAAGCTTCGGAGCAAAGCGAATCTGCAGTTCGGAGCGCCAAAGTCACGTGATTTCAGCCATTTGGCGCGTTTGAACCGCGATCCGATTCATGATTCGATACACCGATTCATAACGCTTCGATGCTTCCTGAAGCAGTGTTTTGAAATCGGCCATCACTAAATAAGTTGTTATTTTGTTTTTTTGGCGCTCCAAAAATATTCTCATCGGTTTATAATATTAATATTGAACAACTGTACGCACATGAACTGATTTAGATGTGTTTTTAGTAACTTTATGGATCTTGACAGAGGAAGTTCAAGTGACATTACTCCCTATGAAGACCTCACAGAGCCATCGGATTTGAACTAAAATATCTTAATTTGTGTTCCGAAGATTAATAAAGGTCTTACACTTGTGTAAAAATGCTGTAAAGTGAGGGTGTTTTTAAAAAATACTGTTATAAATAGATTTTATTTATCAATGATCTTGTATTAACTAAATCAAAACAATATTTTGTGTGACCACCCTTTGCATTTTAAACAGTTCTTGTCCAGGTACACTTGGGCATCATTTTTCAGGTAGCTTTGGAGGCAGGTTTCTTAAAATCTCTTGGAGACACGGCCACAGTTCTTCTGGATTTGGTTTGTCTCAGTTTCATCTGTTTCTTCATGTAATCACAGACGGATTCGATGATGGTGAGCTCTGATCTCCATGTGGAGCACCGGCTGTTATCAGTCTTATTGTGTATTCAAAAATCTCACTGTATTATTACCATTAATGGCAAAATTAATGTTTGGAAATGTGAACGGATATTTTCTATTGACACACTACAGCAAAAGATATAAATAACTGGGGTGAAAATACTGATGTGCCTACCACTTTTGCACAGTACATATATATATTTCTTAAATTACTAATATATGTTTTTTTATGGTCATTCAAAGGGCATTGTCAAACATTTGGAGGGCAAGGTATAATTGCACCATAAAAAACTTTAGATGCATTTACCTGACCTTTCAACCTGCCTTAACTGCCGACTCCTATTCAGCTCTGCACAGCATCTGAATGGCAGAAACAATACAATACATTAACAGACAGTGATATATTTACATAGTCATCAATTTAGCAATGCAGTTGATTTATGGGGGTCCTGTTTCCAACTGAGCAAATGCCATTGAGAGAATGCTATCAGTAACTCCCAGGTATTATAGACTGATTTTATTGGTGTTTACAGAGCCTAAGGCTATCAGAGGCACATCCAGGATTTCTCAGGAGACATATCTTAGTGATATTTGTCAGGTATAGGCACATATTATGCATGTTATTTGATGAAGATTGATTACAAGACCTTTACAAAGTTCTTTAAAGAAAGATTTTCATCAACCGAGGGGGTTTCTGAAGAACTAGAACACACAATTGTGCAGATTAAACGCAAAATTCAGGTTATCCAAAAAATATGGTGTTATTTCACTCAAAGTTCAACAAGGAGAGGAGCTCGAACACATAACAGTACGGAATTCTTGCAAAAATATATGAGGCAAAATATTACAAAAATATTTTTGTAAGAAAGCAATGCAATGAACATGGAGAGAGCGCATATTGATTTCATTGTCTTCAGCGTGAAAGTGTGAGAAAATGCAAGAATGAGAAAATGTATTCAGTGACGGGATAAATTAACAGGTCTCCTATTTTTATGCCGTTTTACAATTTTGACACTGAGAAGTGACTGCCAGGAGAGATGCATCAGTTTCATTATTTGACACAAAAAAAGCATCAAAATGGTGCTGTATGCACATAAATCCCTGTGACTTGCAGCGTTGCAGTGTGAGATGTTGACAGGTCTGACAGGTCCGTGCTGTAAACGCACCTCTACAGTGATCGCATCACTACAGCGATCTTCACACCATTGTTGCTGAGAATGGAAGCGCACATCAACACACACACAATGCTCACACATCACAGCCTTTCACTCCCACGACTCCCTGTTAGACAAAAACAAGTGCACGTGATTCTCTGAGTGATTAGACAGTATTTAATGAACTTTAATGAGAACTGAGAAAAATGAAACCAGTCACTCCGACACGTACCCCTGCCCACACAGGCCGAGTCTTAATTGCACTTAATGAAAGTGATGAAAACAGAACAGAAGGACACTTGAAACAGAACACAGCCTCATCCAATAACAACATGGTGATGTTATGAAGACTTTATGAGCTATATGGTAATAGACACTGGCTAATTATTGTGGATTCTTTGTTAAAGCATACAGCATATGCTAAACATATGCAAAATAGCTTTCAGCAACTGTGACATGGCTGTAATTTATTTTCCAGTACAGCTACTTTAATGTGAGGCAGAGGGATTTTTTTATTTGCTTACTAAATTGATAAGTATAGCCTTTACTATAGCATATATATATATATATATATATATATATATATATATATATATATATATATATATATATATATATATATATAGAGAGAGAGAGAGAGAGAGAGAGAGAGAGAGCGGTTTTTTAAAGCTTTTTTTTACTGTTTTTTCTACTGTTTTTTTACTATTATTTTATGCCTATTAGAGCATTTTTTAAATAATTAAAATAAACAAACAAACAAATAAATAACAGAAAGAACATTTAAAGTGTTTCAGTATCTCATAAGATCTGCCTGCTTCCTTAATCCTTCAAGGCTTTACCTGGATGAAAACCAATTTAACTGCAGAAAGAGCTCTCATGGGTCGGCTACTTTAAGTGTTTGGAAGCTTAATTTTAAAATCACTCAGGTGTTTAAGAATGTTCTTCTCATTTCCTGTGAAATTAAAAGAACAAACAGCATGCAGATAAGTTGTTATGCTTTGCCGAAGCTGTGATGAAATCTAAACGATTCTGGCTTTTAAAAATTGGATGAGCTCTTGGTCCTCATGTCACATCTGCGTCCTGGGTGAAGATCATTAAAGCAGCCTTCAACAACTATAGTCGCTGATCCCAAACACCCACAGAAAAACATGAAATATTCTACAATAATTTTAACCATTAAAAAAAAAAAATACGATTGAGATTCAGGAAACTCTCTGATTGGTGGATCCCCACATCTGATCCCACACACAATTCTATCGTTATATTTAGCGTTACAACTTAACCTGATTCAAAAACTTGTGCTGTCTGTTATCTGTATGATGATCAATTGCATTTTAAGTAATTGACCCTTCGCAAAGACCCGCCCCCCTTCTGTTGCTTTGCCCGACAAGCCATGGCGCGGTCACGCCACACGGAGGGAAAAATACATGGCGGAGCAAAGAGGACACTGACAACACGTCGACAGACAAGACAGAGCAGGTTACTTATAATATTAAACAAAGTCCCAGCTTTCAAATTGTGTAGTTTTTTAAGAAATTCGAACAATAAAAACCATTAATGTGTCGTGACAGATTGCTGTAGCACCTCAGCTCAAGCGTTTCGTGAACCGATCATTCATTTATAGCATCAAATAAACATGAATGAACAGGAGAAGGAATGTTGTTTCAAATGCTGAAAGACGTCAATACACACCATCTTTCAAGTTCAAGTCCTCTGAAGTTAATCTTCTAACTCCTGACTGCTTTGTCGGACAAAATGGCGGATTCGGTGTTATGATTCGGTTAGATTGGTTGTCAATCATCAGGTACATAACCCCACCCCATTTCAGTGCTGAGCTCGTTCTCTCTTCACTAGCTAATTACTCTTCAACAGTGATGCCATAGAAATATACAGAGCTACCGCAAACTGGTAATTCAAACACAAAATTCTAAAGATAAAAATTTCACTTGTTTATCTGGCATATAATATCTATATCAGCGAGAGCGCGACTTGCGACAAAACTCAAGGAAAGAATAGGCTGTGAATGAAGATGTGTTTTTGTTTGGTTGGTAATGTATTTGTAATTTGTGTATTTCTCTTCGCGCAACACTTAATTTTTGAGTAATTAATTAATCAATCAACGCACTATCACATATAGAGAAAAAGACTGTACTCTTGAAAAATGAACAAGTATAATTAAGTATTGAGTAATATTACAATGTTTTAACGGGCATTTGTTGTGTCGCTGTCAGACAGAAACCTTGTATCTCCATATTTCGTCATTTTTTTCATAAATCATTACTATTGGTCAGCCTTTAGGCTACATCTGTCTGTGGTAACCAGTGAAAAAATATTTTTTTGACTAAGGGTGTTTACATGACAACAATTTAGGTATTTTTTGTACTAAAAATAGAAAAGTTGTTGCTAAAAACGCTGTATTATTTTTGCCAGGCCAGTAGTTGGCAATGTCACTTTGTAAAGAAACATTTCGCACCTATAGACTGAACACATAATACGCATACGCATGATGTCACCGTTTTCACAAATTTGCATTTTTTGTAGTTTACACAGAGGCGATAAAAGTATAATTTTTCAAGATTTGCACTTTTGCAAGTTTGTGTTTTCAAGGCCCCAAAACAGGGCTGTGGTGTAAATGAACGGCCAAAACGCATAAATTAAAAAAAAAAAAGTCTTTAGATGAATACAGTGTTGTGTAAACGGCCCCTAAACCTTGTAACTCCATCCTCAAGTTGTCAGTCAAACCTCATGACTCCGCCCACCTCAATCGTGAATAAAGTGCTGCACACATTTTAGAGTGTCTCTGCTTGTTTGCGATTCAAGGGTAAATAAAGAACTGTTTGAATAAGAACAGCATTTTCTTCACTCAAGAAACACTATATATTAAGGCTAATGTTTTATGTATCTGAGGAACAGAAAAGCGTGCACCCACCTGCACAAACATAAACTGGCGCCTATGAACACATCCGATTCCTATCCTAAAGATTTCCAATAATCAAGAAAATAAACCCTTGAAATGCCAAGCTAAGCCATTATTTGCATTCAGTGAGCTGTAGATTAGCACATCTGAAAATTAGCACTCTACCCTCAAGATACATATGTGCTAAATTTAGTTTGCTTGAGGAAAGACCTATGCAGCTTCTATTAATAATTCATTGAAGTCTCTGAAAATCCCTGTGGCCTGAAATGCATTAATCTGATGACTGCAGGTCTCTTAAAATTAAAGCTTTACCTTTGAATACTCATGCATATTCATCCAAGTATGTTGTGATTCAGGCAGCAGTTATTGGTAAGAGATCTAGGCTAATAGTTGCAGGTTCAGTCCCAGCGAGGACACTTGCAATCACACCACTGCTTTATTACCATTTTGCCTCTGAGCAAGGCAGTCCCAGAGGATCGTCCCTGTAAATAGGGTACAAGATGCTTTAGGTGATTTCAACGTTTACCCAGGAATTGTTAGATATAAATGAAGCATCAACCTAAAATAGTGAAAAGAGGCATCCAAGTCACATTTTACAGCAAAAATCTAAAATAAATAAATAATAAAAAAAACTGTTAAGATTTTTTGCATTATGACATGATTTTCACAACAATTTTACTTCCCATTTTCATTACTGTAATGCAAAATGTTGAGTTTTCATTACTGCATAACTAAATAAAATAATAATACTAAAATTATACTAAAATAATAATACTGTTACAACCACCGGTTCCTGCACTACACTTCCCAGCATCCCCTCTGCCCTGCACCTGCACGTCATCATCATCACACACACCTGAGGACAATCATCATTAGCACTCATTGGGACTTGTATATATTCACACACCCTTCACTCTTGTGTTTGTCGGTTATACGTTGTATGTTAGTGTGTGTATATCTCCTGTGTTCCTGTATGCTCCTTTGGATTATCTAAAGTTGGACTTTGATCCTATTCTCCTTGTCGTGCGTGTTCCTACACACCAGAGAACGTAACAGAATAACCGACCGCCCTAAATGGATGAATGGGCTAAATTCATCGCCTTGGCTCAGGAGAGCCATGACTTTTTTGTTTTTTCTTCACGTTTTTTCCTTTTTGCCGTCAACAGTCAGCTGGAGGATGAGGAATTGAGGAAGTTATACCGGATCGGGGCGAGCTACAGTGGACCTTGTGTACTGCCTGATACCACCGGCTTGAACTGGAGGGAGGCCATGCTGAAATGCGTGGAGTTCAAGCGGCCCCGATCCGGAAACCCCCTGTACCCAGTTCCCAACCAGAGACCCACCGCCGATGGAAACGACGACCCCGCCGTGACGTCAGAGCCCACGCCAGGAGGAGCGACCGAGCCTGACATCACCTCGGAGCCTGAGGTATTTCCAACTGAGAAGTTCGAGTCAGGGGTCCCTGTCAGCGACGAGGGAGTAGGTGTTGAGGACGTCGAGCTGGAGAAAAGCCCCGCCCACCCGCCCGTCACAGAGTGAGTCCACCGACAACAATACTACTTCTCCGCTGTTTGAAAGCTCTCTACTGGACTTATCTATTCCTACCAGCTTCTCTCTGCCACATCCTCTACTGGAATCTCCATCTCTGCCATCTTCCCTGACCACAACCAAGTCTGCTGTTCTTCCCGAGCTGTCTCCCATCAGTCCCGCTACACCACCATCACCTCCTCTCAGTGACGTGGTGACACCGCGGGACCACGGTGAGCCATCTCCTCCGAGGCCTGAAGTTCCCGTGGCTCCGCCTCCAACATCTGTTCCCGTCTCTCTTCCTCAACCCATCGACCTGACTCCTTCGCCTATGCTCCTCCCTCCCTCGTCGTCTGCTGGGACCTTCGAGCCATCGGCTTCGCGGAGCTGCCTCGGACCGTCAACTGCACCTGGGTCAGACATCACACCGCCTACGCAACGGACTTACGGGCCGTCCGTTACTCTCCGGCCCTCCACCCCTACTGCTCCAGCTAGCTCCGCCCTCCCTCAGGCTCCGTCTCCGCCCTCGGTCGCTCCAGCTACACCTCAGCCCTCAGGATCCCTGCATCCTCCTCGGATGGTCGTCGCTGTGGCTCCGTCGCGGTCGCCTGGGTCGTCGTCATCGAGCCGCTCCATCTGTCGTCCATCTGCGCCATGGGTTCCTCCTCCATCGCCGCGGCCGCCTTCGTTCGTCCCCAAGGTGGTGCTGATGCCTTCACCACCATGGCTCCTCCCTTCAACGCCACCGCCGCCGATGTACAGCATCCTGGTTGGGGACTGGGCCTCCATCAGGCTCATCCTCCAGCCTCACCGTCCACCTCCTGAACCCCCTCCGGCCTGCCCCCTTGGATGTTCCTCTACGGCGCGAGGACGCGCCTTGCCGGAGGGGGGCGGTACTGTTACAACCACCGGTTCCTGCACTACACTTCCCAGCATCCCCTCTGCCCTGCACCTGCACGTCATCATCATCACACGCACCTGAGGACAATCATCATTAGCACTCATTGGGACTTGTATATATTCACTCACCCTTCACTCTTGTGTTTGTCGGTTATACGTTGTATGTTAGTGTGTGTATATCTCCTGTGTTCCTGTATGCTCCTTTGGATTATCTAGTAAAGTTGGACTTTGATCCTATTCTCCTTGTCGTGCGTGTTCCTACACACCAGAGAACGTAACAAATACTACTTTGGAGTCACTTGTTTTATTTGTGATAACGCAATAAAACATGCCAAATTGCGCGGACATAATTTTTGGCCATGCTGTCATACAAAGAAATTATGAACACATGCAAAAACAAGATAGAACCAACAAAATATTAATAACTGATTGTTGTATGCTGTAAAAAAAATTGTTAATTAACTTCAAGTAAGTTACCTGGTTACCTTAAAATTGAGTTGACTGAAATTCAAAATTTGAGTTAATACAATAAAGACGATGAAACTCACAATATTATGTTATCTGAACCACATTAATTATCTAAGTTGATTTGACAAAAGAAAGTTGTGATAAGTCATAAAAATATTTTTTTTTACAGTGTAGACAATGTATGCTTTTTCATGTGAGCTTTTTGTTTTTCTATGCATATTTTTTTAAATTCGTTTCATTTTGGCCAAATCATTTTCTCAGATGAATACCTTAACTAAGTATAGTGTTTTATTCCCTCATATTTAAAATATTTAAAAAATATATATATATTTTCCTCATATTTGATTGTTGTAATCAAACTTGCATGGTCATTAAAAACAAATATCACTTTTGGACACTGTACATAGGTAAAATAAAATCAATGACATAATGCAACATGCATTGGTTTTGGTGTGACTTTTATTGACAGATTTCACAAGGAGATTCACTGTTTAGTGCAATATTATCAGATATAATACTGTCAAATCTAAGCGAAACACTGGATATGCAGCAGCACCGTGTGTGTTTCTGTGAGTTACATGTGTGTGCAGAACTCTTTTAACTGAGTTAGCCTCCCTATGAGTTTCCATTTCAAGGTGAGAAAAAAATAATGAAGAAAAAGTTGAAAAACAAGAAGTTGGTTCATAACAGTACTTGCTTAGAGATTAATTACTCCCTCACAGACCCCACAACCAGGCTTCACTGACAGTAAATAAATACACTGCTTACAGTGATGCTGACTTATGCGTCACACATAAGTGTGTGAAGATCATCCAATCATGCATTGAATGAAGACTGAATGGCCTTAGTGTGACTGCGCACATGTTTACTGTGATGAGATGTCATTCCCAAAGGCATGACATCTCATGAGATGTCATGCCTTTCACTTCTTTGTGATAAGTCATTCATTGCCCTCTCTTCTGTAAATCGGTCTCAGTAACTCTAGTGACGACACTGCTGTTCATGATAACAGCTCTAACACAAAGCTTCAAAGAACAATTTGCTTTGACAAATCATCTCTCCGCTATAATAATGAGGCACAAAAGTCATCATCCAGCTATGTTAGCAGATGTGGAAAAAACAAAAAAAACAAACTTGCAAGTAAAGCCAAAACTCAATTTGTACAAAATGAACTTCAGCACATTTCTTTTTATAGCCACATAACTTGTTTTTGTAAAGTGAGTGGGCAGGTTTTGGCAGTGAAGTGAAACAGCCAAAGAACCAGCTCTCAAGAGAATAAAGAAAGGGGAATGTGCCTACAATTGCAATTCTCAACAGAGTGTAAAACCATGGGTAACACAGATTACATATACACTAACATACAAATTGTTTTTTTCAGCAAGGATTCATCAAAAAGTGACAGTAAAGATATTTAATGCTATAAAAGATTAATACATGCTATTACTAATCAAAGAACTTTCTAATCAAAACATTTTTTTTTATCATGGTTTCCCCAAAAATATATAGCAGCAAAATCATTTTCAACATTGATAATAATAAGAAATGTTTCAGCAAATCAGCATATTAGAATGATTTCTGGAGGATCATGTGACACTGAAGACTGGAGTGATGGTCACAGGAATAAATTACATTTTAAAATGTAATAAAGCGGAAAATTGTTATTTTAAATTGTAATGATATTTCACAATATGACTTTGTTTACTGTATTTTTGATCAAATAAATACAGCCCTGGTGTAGAATTAGGGTACGTTTACATGACAACGATGTAGAAAAAAAAAAAAAAAAAGTTTTTTGTGTACAGGTGACAAAATTGTCAAAAATAATCCCTGTTCACATGGATCCACGTAAAAAAACGCTGTATTATTCGTGCCAGGCCAGTAGATGGCGATGTCTCTTTGTAAAGAAGCATTATGCGCCTATAGACTGAACGCGTAATATGCGTGCGCATGACAGCACCGTTTTCACATATTCACATTTTTGTAGTTTACACGGAGACACTAAAAGCTTGCACTTTGAATCCCATTTTCTCAGTTTGCATTTTCAGGCCCCCAAAAAGCCATTGTTGTGTAAATGAAGGGCCAAAATGCATAAAAAGTTTTCAGTTTTTAGCTGAAAAAGTGTAAACGGACCCTATATAGAGGGTATGCACATGACGTTACCGTCGACTGTTAGGACTGCGGTTACGCCCAATGAGTGGCACAAAGACTGAGCGGCATCATTGGTTTTTAGCGTGAATGTAGTGAAAAACACTTCCAAAACGGGAATGAGCTTTGCGATTGACTGTACAAATAGCTTTGAAACAAAATCTGAGGTATATATATTTAAACACTGCCGAAAGCTACAGAAAAAAGAATCAAATGGATCACTGCAATTCACATAAACAGCTGGACTCCAGCAGAGAAACATGGATTTGCAGTTATCATTTTGTGTCAAGATGTTGGATTTTTTTTAGGTAAAATCATACTGTTTATATTGTACTGTTATATGTTGTGTTGAAAAATCATCATTTAAATATTTACCATCTTATATTCTGCATAATTGTGTGTTTTTAAATAAACACTGACAGAAACTATACAAGTTTTAGGACTGGACAATATGACGATATATATAACATTGATATAAGTGATCACCCGGATTTAAACCTACCTATATTGTAGTTATATAAAATATTAATAGGCAGATTTGCATTATGTATTTCCCCGGCGTCGAAATCGGGCACATATAAATGTCATGAAACACGACTCCTGGCTGCATGTCAATATCCATGGATTAGGTTTATTTGACAAGTTGTAAGAAACACTTAAGTTTATTGTAATTCATGTATTTTATGTAATTCAAGTTATTTATTGTAATTCATTTGTTTTACTCAAGTTTTCACAGTTTCCCTATTAAATCCAGTCGTGCAGCAGGTTCTTTTGCCACTCAGTCCAGCTGAGAGAGCACGTTCCGGCGGAAAAGTGACGTCAATGCATACCCTCTATACACACACACTCACCGGCCACTTTATTAGGTACACCTGTTCAACTGCTCGTTTATGCAAATATCTAATCAGCCAATCGCATGGCAGCAACTCAATGAATTTGGGCATGTAGATGTGGTCAAGATGATCAGCTGAAGTTCAAACTGAGCATCAGAATGGGGAAGAAAGGTGATTTGAGTGACTTTGAACGTGGCATGATTGTTGGTGTCAGACTGGCTGCCCTGTGTATTTCAGAACCTGCTGATCTACTGGGATTTTCACACGCAGCTGTCTCTACGGTTTACAGAGAATGATCCAAAAATGAGAAAATATCCAGTGAGTGGCAGTTCTGTGGGCGAAAATGTCTTGTTGATGCCAGAGGTCAGAGGAGAATGACCAGACTGTTTTGAGCCAAACTATTAACTAAAAATAGTCAAGTAAAGATTGCCTATATGTTTCACCCTGCAAAGGAGAAGAAGTTATATAATTTAGAGACCCCCTGTGGTGAAAATCAAGTTTTTAATGTTGTTTATATGTCTATTTGGTGTTTTTAATGTGCTTTAAGACTAACCATGTGCAAATTCATAAGTCAACAATGTCATAACTATCTTGTAACCAATCATGTCAACGTGTGATCGTCAGCGAGTGGATCTCTGAGCTGGTGTGAGTGAGTGGAGGCGGGGCTAATTTGCATATTCACAGAACTGCGTATACTAAATGAGGCAAGGGTTACATTCAAGCTTTTTTAAGGCATGAAGAAAATTTTCGAGGAAAAAAAACGTTTAAATTTTTAATTTTGGTGATCAAAGATGAGTTTTAAGGGATAAAATTATTGACTACAGGGGGACTTAAAAAAAAAAAAAGTTTCTTAGCTGATTGACTAATTTATTTAATCAAAAATGTTTTGCTTAATTTCACTGTGTGCAGTGCAATCCACTTAAATTTGCAAAAATAGAAGTTTACTTTTACAGAGTCTGGGCATTTTAGTTCCCAGCATGCTTTATATGGGACTGAATGAATCAGTATGTTTTGAAATGAAGTATCAAGGAGTTTTGAGTGTTATTGCTCTTGATTTTGTCCAGTTTCATCAGTCTAATTGGATGCGACACAACAAAGCAAGAGAAAAGTGTGGCTAAAACTAGGATCAAATAGAATGAAGAAAAACAATTTTTAAACTAGGAAAAACCCTTGATGATTTACCCAATCATAAGGTTAGAATATTTATGGAACATAAAAACAGGGGGGGGAAAACAATGACGTCAAATATATTATCAAAACTAGGACATTCCTAGATCCAGACACCTGCAAGATTTAGGATCTGTGAGGAATATCAACTCAGTAATTCATACAACACCTGTCTGATTTTGCAGTGTGTGACATCTGAATGCAGTTTTTACTGTGCTTTACCAAGAAACATCACAACTGAGTGAGTCTTTTGCACTCACTAAAACACTGAGGTCTATAACATGTGCAGAGCAAGTTCATCAGTCCATGTTTGTCGAGACATGACCTTGAATTTATGTAATCTGTCTTGATCTGAGCAAACAGACCTCATGTCCTGAGAAAAAAAAAAAAAAAAAGAAAATAAAAGGCAAAATCACTCATGTCTATATAGGGTCTGAAAACAGACATGCTTCAGTTGCTATTTCTGAAGGAGAAACACAGAAAGCAAGCTTTCATCTGCAACAGGCAAGTATAAGCAATTTTGAATTCTAAAGATTTTCTGACTGGCAGTGAAAGGACCAGAAAAACATTGTCACTTATGTTGTTCCTCTCAGACTGGCCTCCCTAAGAGAAATGTAACCATATACACAAGAGTGAGAGGAAAATCTGATAGAGGTCAAGTGCACAAAGCTGAAGAGCGAATGTATTAGGAAAGAATGTCCTTACATAATCCAGTGGGATACTGACTGAACATAAACACACAAACTGAAAGCTTGATTAAAAAAATGAGGAAAGAAAGAAATCATGCAGCTACAAATGAAGATTGACTATATTCATGATTATTTTATGGTGCTTGGTAGCCACAACTCAAGTTCTGAACAATAAAAACCTCCTTTTTTGCACCACAGAAAAAAAAAAATGACAAAAGAAAAAGTAAATGACATTTGCCAATCATTTTGAATCCTCCAAAAATGAATACACCAACTGAGTGACATTTAAAATACACAACAAGAATAATGTTTTGGTAATGCAGAGAAAAAGGAGTGACATTTCCCTATGAGAGAGGGTTGCTTTAATCTCAAATTCTAAAAAGTTTGCATTGTAATACAATTACAGTTTTGTTTGTTTCTCTATTTTATTTAAAGGGACCTATATTGCCTCTTTTACAAGATGTAATATAAGTCTCTGGTGTCCTCAGAATGTGTCTGTGAAGTTTCAGCTCAAAAGATCATTTATTATAACTTGTCAAATTTGCCCCTATTTGGGTGTGAGCAAAAACACGCCATTTTTGTGTGTGTACCTTTAAATGCAAATGAGCTGCTGCTCCTGGGCCGCTTTTCAAAAGAGGGCGGAGCTTTAACAGCTCAACAACAACAAAGCAGGAGAATCTCACGCAGACAAAATGAGGATTGTCAGTAACGGTGTTCAGCCTTACATTGTTCAAACCGGAGTCGACACTGATGGAGAGACTCAGGAAGAAGTTACAACTTCTGAATGAAACTGGACGTTTCTGAATGGTTAGTGGATAAATTTATGTAGTTCCTGTGGAGTTGATTCAACTCATCCACTAGCATGTGCCGTCATGTTAATCTTTTGTGGAAATCCAGAGTTGAATTGACCCTCGTTTGTGAAGCAGTCCGGCGTAAAATGACGGCATGTCAACAACACTCTACTACAACAACTCTTCCTCTTCTCTAAAGCAGCCCAACATGGCCTTGCCCCCTTTGTTGCATTTTCCCGTAAACCAAATTATCAGTCAGGCAGAATAAAATTAACCTTAAGGTTATTCTTTAAAAGGTTCCTATTCATTTCCCCTTCAGTCCAACTTCACCAACATAGATTCTCCCACCTACACTGAAAACAGTGGGCCGACATTTACTACAAATGTCACCTTGTAGGCCTATTAGGGAGGCTTCCATAATTTGTGATCCCAAAAGCATTCAATCAGCCACTTGCTTATACAGTCTGACAATCAGGCGAGTGTGATTATTTGAAATTAGGAACAAACACCAGCACAAATTACCTAAATGAGCTCAACTATAACATTAGGAGACAGCAATTACTCAACAAGGGAACGAGTGCCTAAACATTGTGATTTTATTGTAATTTCTTGTGGATCCTACAGCTCAAAACAACATAAATGATGTGCTATTGCATTGAGTCCTGCATTTAGTTTTACTTATAGGCAAATATTTCACCCACTCAACTCATACAAAGAGACAAACAGTTTAAATGTCAATGGAAAAATGCACCTCATCTATACAGCTCTATATCTGAAACAATGATAAAACTTTCTATTATGCTTTTTTACATTGTTACCTTTGTTTAGTGTGTATTGTTGCTGTTTGAGCATGAAAAAAGTCCCTCCAGCGGGAGTTATTTTCTGTATCAGTGTCAGTGTTTCTGAACTCCCTGAAACGCCTCCATTGTAGTCTTGAGTTTTCTTCCGCGAACAAACAAATCACAATATTCCTTATTTAAATAATTAATTAAAAAATAATGTGTTTTTGAACATTCGAGCATGAAAACCTATTTTAGTAGTATTTTTAAATGGCATTATAGCTGCATTATAAATGTTGGATTATGAGCCAACATGAATTAACAGTGAACAATTTCCATAAATATTGTATATTTATAAATGATTAATTACTAATGATATAGATATTTAATATATATAGACTTGTATATAGTAATATTAATATATTTATACATTTATAATTTATAAATTAATATTAACCAATATTAATATTAATGCATTAGATATTATAAAAATTAATGAACGTTTACCTTACTGTACAGTGTTAGTGAAACAATCTATTGCATTTATAGACTTAACAAAAAAGAATTGAAGTCTTGTCTACCTCCATTTGCCCGCATTGAAAGATTTGCCACACTGTAGCTTGTCACAGTCTGAGAGCAGCTGCATGATTGATGAGTGAATGAATGCACCACTAGTCCTGCTGCACATTCAGACGTGACTGACAGACTATTTACGTACGCTGGATGGACTGCAAACACACCTGATTGATAGAAACCAAACTACATGAGAAGCAATTGGGCCTAGAACGTTCAGCCAGCAGCATCCTATTTCGATGTTTTTTCACTTTCATTTTTATTCAGATCTGATTATCACTCTCCATTGATTCTGCATGTCATTAATTCTCACCATTTGTTTGCTCCTATACCTCATAAAGATTCTCACTTCTCTAGTCCAATGCATTCCGTCTTTTTATCACTTTTATTCTCTATTTATTCAGTTTTCCCCTAACTGTTTTCACAGATCTGTTTTGGAGTAGAGCTGATAAATATAAGAAGCTTTTAGGCATAAATATTTCACTTTAAAACATGCTCCGGTGACACGAATAAAAAGTCAGAATACCAAGCAACGTGTCATATAATGTACATGTTGGTATATCTGTAAAATGAATATATTTAAATATTATAAAATATATATAAAAATTATAATAATATATTTTATACAGCACCAGCCTCGAGCACCTTATTTCTTTTATAAAATGGTTACCACACAATACAAATATTAAAGCCAAAAAATATATGTATCAATGCAACTTTGAACAAGTAAAATCACTAAAAGCCTTCCTTCCTTCCGCCAGAAAAAATAGTCCCTGACCATGAACAGCAAAACAAGTTACATCATTACGCCATTAGATGGCGGCAAAGACTGTCTTTATGAGTGTGTCAGTCAGTAGTGAAGACTTTTATATTGAAAAGACTGAATTGTTGTGAAAACGGAACAAGACGCAACTGACAAATGCTTTGACTAGAGCTGTCAGTCACGGGAAAACCCCTTAACTGTTAAAAGGACAAGATATTGCATTGAAACAGATTTTTTATTATGAACAGGACTGACCTGAAGGAAAATGCTAAATCTGAATGCAGGTAATAAACTCGCTCTCTCGATCTACTTCTCACAATACTCTTCTACATAATAAAGTAAGCTTCAATGAACAATATCAAATGAGAATAAACAGTTTATGTTGCTAAGAGTGGTTGCTAAGGATGCGTGTAGTGATACACAGAACCGTTGGGTAAAGCGATCATAAAATAAAACAGCTATTGACCAATCAGAATCAAGTACAGGAACTAACCGTTTTATAAAAAATAATTAAAAAAAACAAATGTAATAGAATGCATATTCGATAGGGAAAGTATGATTATGGATACTTAATTATTTGTTTTAAAACTATATTTTTAGCATGATGTAACATCATTTTCTCATACTGAATATCTTTCCAAAGCAAAATGTGTTGAAGCTGCACAAATCACATAACTCCGGTGAGGTGCAGCATCAAGATCTGCAGCTATTCCAAAGTGATTACGTTCGTTTAACTGCACAATGTATCTCACAAATGTGTTTACATGCATATAATTGACAGATACGCTGGCCTGAAGTTGATTGTGGACAACATAATTCTGTTCTCTCAGGATATTAACAAACACGATTTAATGAGAACAAGGAAACATGGGACATTAGGCAGCATTCAGCAATTCATTTAGCAGCTCGGTTCAGTCAGCAGGGGTCTTAAACTCTAATTACCTGGGTGCCGCTAGTCAGGTGATTTTCTCCATTGGGGCATGTTGAGCAGTAACAGCACAGCAAATACAAGTTTTTTTTTACAACAACCACTGCTATGTCCCACGTAGACAGAAACTGCGTCCAATTAATATTTCTCTATATAATACATTTTGTGGCATTCACAATATAGGGAATAGTGAATAAGTGTCACATCGATCTCACACTGGGAGGATAGTCACTAGTCGCTAGTGAAGGGCTGTAATTTACAACCCCTTCTTATAAGCAATGGAGACTGCAGTGCATACATAGTGCATATCGTTAGCCTCATAGCATAATTGCCCAGATCATATTTCAAAGGCAGATATCACAATTTGGCCAAAAAATGACTTAGGCAATTATGCTATGAGGCTAACGATATGAGTTAGCATTCCTAAACTTTTTGGATTTATGTAGCATTGTTAGAAACAACATTGGTAACCCTTTAGTTTAGGGTCCAGTTCTCACTATCAACTTATTTGCATGCATATTATAAAGATATTGGTTGTTTATTAGTATGTATAAAGCACATATTAATGCCTTATTCTGCGTGACCATATTCTACATCACTTAATCCTACCCAATACCTAAACTTAACAACTACTAATTATTAATAAACAGTAATTAGGAGTTTATTGAGGCAAAAATCATAGTTAATAGTTAATAGGACTTTATTCTAAAGTTTGACCACAACATCTAATCCACAAACATGCCTTTGGGCATTATTCCCCAGTTGAGAATATTTGGGGAGGGTACACTACCATTTAAAAGTTTGGGATTAGTAACTTTTTTTTTTTTTTTAGTAAGATTTTTTTTTTTTTTTTTTTTAATCAAGGATGAATTAAATAGATTAAAAGTGACAGTAAAGACTTTTACATTGTTACAAATGTTTAAAAAATGTTCTTTTGAAATGTTTATTCATTAAAGAATCCTGAATAAAATGCATCACTGTTTCCAAAAAAATGTTAACTGTTTTCAGCTTTGATAATTATAAAAAAATGTTACCTGAGCAGCAAATCATATTAGAATGATTTCTGAAGGATCATGTCACACTGAAGACTGGAGTAATGATGCTGAAAACTGAGCTTTGATCACAGGAATAAATTGAAGGTTAAAGTATTTTCAAATAGAAAACAGTTATTTTAAATTCTAATATTTCACAACATGACTGTTTTTACTGTACACCGTAAAACCAAACAGTGAAATTAATTACATGAAATGAGTTCATTTCACTCAAATAATAATGAAAGTTTATTGTACTTAATAGAAAAAAGTTGTGTGAACTCAATCTGAACTCAAAAAGCTGAACTTAAAATAATTGAATTGCAGCAGATTTCTAATTAATAGCATGCTTTACATCAAACTGTATAAATGTTGAAATTAAGTGTTATTTTGTGTGTTTTTGCACAAGATTAACGTAGGGAGTGTTTAATGATGTGTTATGTTGAGATTTACAGGGGGTTATGTTATGTTAGTTTCGTAGGGTTATCATTGTGGTGAAGAGTAGAGCCTGTGGTCAGGTTGAGGATGGGCTGCAAAACTTTTAAGACCATATACTGTATGTTGTTTGATTATATACATGTAAGTTATAATAGCATGTGTTATTTACTATCTAACATTTAACCAAGATCTGAATGTGATGTTTATGTAAATTAACTGTAGGCTATGTAATTAACATTATGATGAGTTGGGCGAGGCTGAGAACTGTGGGAGTGAAGGGATGCCGGCAGGGCCTGAAATTAACACCCGCCAACCCGCCAAATGCGGGTAGATTTCAGCTGTGGCGGGTATGACAGCCACTCCCACTAGCCAATTTGGCGGGTTGAATATAATTTCAGTTTACCGCCAAACGATCGTCGAAGATCGTCGTAGCACAACATTACAATCCAATCACACAATTCGTTATTTACATGCAGTTAGTGAAGGAGGGATAGGCGGAATTGCGCTGAATGACACACAACAGAAGCGCTCTCTCTCTCTGTCGCGAGCGCGATCAGTTCTCCTCGCGCCTGAGTAGCCAAATACACGTGCACACAGATGTCTAAATGTCCATCGTGTGGAGTATCTCGCGTGAATACAGTCGGTTATGGCTTAAGTGGACGTAAACAGGTGAGTAATAACTGAATATGCGTCAGTTACGTCCATGCATTCAGCTGCCCAATTAAATAGGTCATTAATGTTAATCAAACAACAAAAGATGTTCAATAAATGTAGGCTATATGTGTATATAAACCTAGCGTATCTGAAAAAAGATTATTTTTAATTTACTATTGTTTTAGCTTCTTTGTTCTTTTATATAGCCTAACACAAATAACTTATAAAATTTCTCATATTAGCCCATGCTCATATTGTCCACCTCTTGCCCACATGTAGGCTACATACCAGCTGATATACAATGTAGTCTTGATTTGGGTGGCCAATCTGCATTTAAAAGTTTGAAAGGGTTTTAAATCTTCTAAATCAAGTAAAATGACTCAAAATAAATTAATTTAAGCATAACAAAGTCAACTTTAATCATATAAAATGTAATTTACCAACATCAAAATTGTGGCCAGTGAAAATGCTGAGTGGCTAGTAACTTTGGAAAACCACTAGCCACAGTGGCTGGTGAGCAAAAAAGTTAATTTCAAGCCCTGGATGCCGGTGACGTTATTGTTAATGCGAGACACCTGTGCACCGCACTGGCCTTGCTCCACTTCCACTGCTCTCTGCCCCACCCCACTTGTCACAAAAATTTTAAGTTCTACTAACTTAAAAAATTAGTTTGTTTACTTAAATGTTTTGAGTATTCTGAAATACATGCAGCCTTGGTGAGTATAAGGGAAATATTTCAAAAACAAACCCTGAACCATAGGAGCTATTTATACTGATCTTTAAAAAATATTTAGTTTTATGGTAGTCAGGGTGATCATATTCAAAATGCTTTTGACTTTTAAAATCAGTTCATTTACATGTTACCTGAAGCATCTTTGTAGTTTAGCCTATAACAACCTTTTTTACAGTGAATCAATAACACCAAGGTTAATTGTCTTGTCAATGTTCCTTTAGGGGTTTAAGAGAAGTCATTATTTCCTAAATTGCAGGCAAATCATTTCATTAGAGATTTACTTACCTGTTGTTGCAGTGGTGTTTTAGGTGGAAAAATTAGAAATGTACAAAACACAATGCAAACCTGTTTCAGAGACATTCCTTTAACATTTGAAATCCTGGTGTATGAAGCAAGTAATTTATTAGAAAGTTGGACTGCCACACATGTCCAGTGCAGCAATGGGTCACCAGCACTGATGACACAACAGAACATTTATTAATGAGCTGAAGAGAAATATCACCTGCCATTTCTGCTGAGCACAAGGTTTGGGAGAAATGCCAGCCAGAAAATGAATCAGCCGGCAGTGGCTACACTGTCAGAAGATGCATATTTTTTCCCATGCGCCTTTGAAAGGCCAATAAACACATCTACAAATAATTGGATCCATAAATAGCTCCTAATACAGACTAGGCGACGGCTGAAATTAACGCCTATGGGTCACAGCACTGATTATTTTTTTATGTATGAAGACAAGCCCCTGGGCAACATTGCCCTGATAACCTGCAACTGAGAAAAGCACACAACTTTGTGATGAATTTTAAGCAATATCACACAAGCAAGAGAGTACTATTGTTTACTGCCAGCGAACACCAGCAGACTGTGATTCGGCCATACGTATGAGGCACATGTACACAAACTAATATTAAAGGCACGATTGTGAGTGTGATATTGCTTTTATACAAACGGTTCATTTTAATATTACGTAACTTACATTTAGGCACAATATTGCCAGTTACTGTCTATTTTTCCCAACAAATATAATTCCAAAACAAAGTAAAGTTGAATGAACCATTCAGCGTTCAGCAAAAGACACTAGTAGCGTTTCGTTCCTAAATGAATAGGGATGCGTAAATGATTCAATGACTCACTCATAAAGATTTGTTTTGTTATTAAATTATTCAATGTGGTTGTATGAAAGAATCAACAACTCACTTATAAAGACAGTTGCTGAATTCAGAACCGCATACTAGCATACTATTTCTGCCATAGAAATATATGATTAAAAAAATAGTAAGAATGTGCATCCAAATTCAGCAACTCAATTGTTTAATTCCTGAATGAAACAGTGTGTTTGAACAAAACCACTGAATGAAAGAGTCAACAACTCATGAAGACAGTCACCTGTCACCACCTACTGGCATATCGATATAACTCCCACCCTACAGCCTATTTCATTGTTTAAGGTTAGGGTGTAGGATAGGGTTAGTGTTTGTTTTTAGCATTGTCTAGGCAATCAGCACTGTGACTGACATTACCAATGATATATTTAGAATCGGGGCGCAGTTTGTGCTGAACTGATTTAGGAAAAAAAAAAATGCATGTATCCCGCAGAAAGAGTCGCAAAAACACCTAGACAAGCAGACAGTGTTGGGGGTAATGCATTACAAGTGAGTTACATAATCGGATTACTTTTTTCAAGTAACTAGTAAAGTAACGCATTAAATTTACAACAAAATATCTGAGTTACTTTTTCAAATAAGTAACGCAAGTTACTTTGTTTTCCCATTGACTGTCAGCTCTCCTGTCCCCATGTTGAAAGAAATCAGAAGTGCCGAGGTGTTCTAGACTGAATGTGAGCATGTGTTTACTAATTTACTTCTTCTCCTGTGTCATTCTTCTGCAATCCAGGGGTGTGTTTCCCAAAAGCATTGTTAGCTATGGTCATAAATTCCATTGAACTCTGTTGGTAACTACAGAACTTGCAACCATAGTTGCTTTTGGGAAACACACCCCTGAATGTTTGTTTGAGCTGCGCCCTCTACTGTACAGGCATGAATTTGCATTTGAAAGGACCTTTACATTTGCAAAAAATAGAACTTTTTTTTGTGTTTATTAAAAAACAAAGCAAGCCCAGCCCAGGTGAGAAAAAGTAACGCAAAAGTAATGTAACATTACTTTTCATAAAAAGTAATGCAATTAGTTACTTTTTTTTAGGGAGTTACGCAATACTGTAATGCATTACTTTTAAAAGTAACTTTCCACAACACCATTATTTGACCATAAAATATATAACTGCATTTCAACCGTTTATGTTCATTTGTTTAGTGTGTATGTGTGTATAACCCTGCTGCATTTATCCGAGCCCATGGAGAGCCTCAAGTATCGGCTCATGTATTTAAGAGACTAAAGAAGACACAAGGGAACTCCGTAACCACAAATGACCGCATGTGGGAGTATCTTTAATGGTGTGTGTACTTTAACAGTTTCACCTCACATGTTATATTACCTGCTGCTGCTGCTTTAAAGCAAAGGATGTTCTCATTAGCAGAACAACTTTATGACATGAGATCTGTCTTCCTGAGATAAATAACTGCAGTTCAATCTATGGATGCTCAAGGACAAAGCCACTTTGCAGGAAAACAAAGTCACACAAGCTCAGAGCTGTGTGAATCCCTGAAAGGAATACAATGGCATACCTGTACTGTACCAGAGATTGTTTGAGCATCACAGGTTTTTCACAGTACTACATGATGACTTTGAGCTGGCATTGCTGATTATGAATGATGTTGCATGTCAACAGATGAGAACACAGTGCACACATCACGTAGGGTGAAGTGCAAACAAACATGCTGTTAAACTAATGCAAAATCACAGCAATCTTCGGCCCTTATATACAGATTATCTATCAAATCAGCATCCAGATGCTAGCAGAAATCACATATTATGTTTCCTGATAGTAATAATTACTGTAAATATATAATTTAATGATGATTAATTTACTCAGGTTTTAGCTCAGGCTCTTGCCTTTTGGTTTTAATTTTTAATTGGCACAGCTTTTGTGCTGCTGTTAAGCGGTATGATTTCATCATTTTTTATTAATATTTTTCTATTCATTTATGAACAATATACCAGTGAGATCTAGCAGCATTGATTTGGTGTGACACGTCTGGATGAGCCATTTTGAACATATTTAATATAAACAATATATTCAAGAATAAAGAAATGAAAATACCTAATGGAAATAATTCACTAATAATGTATTAGCGTTAACTTTGATATTTCATTTAGGCTGGAGTTTTTTTGTTTGTTTGTTTGTTTGTTTGTATATGTAACCTGCATTGTGTGTTTTTAAAGAGGATATATCATTAAAATCTGACATTTTCCATGTTTAAGTGCTGTAATCGGGTCCCCGGTGCATCTACCAACCCAGAAAACGTGAAAAAGGACAACCCAGTAATTTGTTTCGGTAAGCCTTTCTCTGCAAGCATGTGAAAAAACGAGCCGCTCAGATTTCTCTACCCTAGTGACGTAGAAAGAGGATCTTATTTTATATTACCAGCCCTTAAGGCCTTTGCACACTGAGTCTGAAATTTTCGCATGAGTTTTTTCGTATTCGCAATCCTAAAAAATCATTATGCACCTTGCACACTGCACCTGATGCGTATTAATGAATGTGTTGCGAAAAAAAAATCGCAAAACAATACAAAATGAAGTCTTCAAGCAGCGAGCACGATTAGTTGTCTCCTCTCTTCTTAAAAAGAGAAAAAGAAAGAGGAAATATTGGGTCCATTCAATCCGAGTTCACCTCATCAAGGAGCTGCGGGATTATCCGAGCGTTTCAAAGATTAGTTACTTCAGGATGTCAGTGGCTCTGTTTGATGCTTTATACTGGCACAATATGTCTTTATATTCTGTATCTTTGTATTCCGCACGTTGTTAGTCATTCAGTGCTGCTGTTTTGTGCTGTAGACGACGTGGATCAACTTGTCAGATGGCATTCTGGATTTTTGCGTTCGCGTACGGTGGCTCTGAATTGTCAAAACGTCTCAAAATGCGTGCCACAGATGCGAAAAACGCAGAAAATCGAACCTTATCCGAATATTTTTTTGACGGACGAAAGTTTCGGAGGCAGTGTGCAATGTGATTGACATAACGTGAGGTCGAATTTATTTTTTAACATGCGAAAAGTTCGCATGCTAATTTCGGACTCAATGTGCAATGACCTTTAATCTGCATGTTTCCACCTACAGTGCCACCATTTTGTTTTCACAAGCGAATACCAGTTAAGCAAAGCATGCTAACTGTTCAGTCGTTGGCTGCACAGACAAACACAGAACTCTCTTTAGGCCATGTTGGGCTGCTTTAGAGAAGAGGAAGAGTTGTTGTAGTAGAGTGTTGTTAACATGCCGGACTGTTTCACAAACGAGGGTCAATTCAACGCTGGATTTGCACAAAAGATTAACATGACGACACATGCTAGTGGATGAGTTGAATCAACTTGTAACTTCTTCCTGAGTCTCTCCATCAGTGTCGACTCCGGTTTGAACAATGTAAGGCTGAACACCGTTACTGACAATCCTCATTTTGTCTGCGTGAGATTCTCCAGCTTTGTTGTTGTTGAGCTGTTAAAGCTCCGCCCTCTTCTGGAAAGGGGGCCGGGAGCAGCAGCTCATTTGCATTTAAAGGGACACACACAAAAATGGCGTGTTTTTGCTCACACCCAAATAGGGGCAAATTTGACAAGTTATAATAAATGATCTGTGGGGTATTTTGAGCTGAAACTTCACAGACACATTCTGGGGACACCAGAGACTATTTAATATTTAATTTTATGTTTTATTTTAATTTTAGGTAACAGGTTTGGAATGACATGATGGTGACCAAATGATAACAGAAATTTCAATTTTTGAGTGAACTGTTCCTGTAGTATTAAGGAAGTAATGAAAAAGGCAGGGTGAAAGTGAAGGGTGCTATGGGAGGTAAAAATGACATTGCGATGATGGAAGTAGGAGATGCTAAAATTTTTCAGAAATAACTAATCCAGCTGACATGAGGGGAAGGGAAAGAAACTGCAGCTTGTGGTAGACAGCATCGCTTGAAGGAGGAGAGCTGATAGGAAATAAATTCAGCAGCTTTGTAAATAATAAAAATGAAAGACAACAACAGAGAGCCACTTGGCACTTTGCTGTGTCTTAAGACAGCTTACTGGAGCAGCTCGCCTCAGTCTGCTTGATCTTTGTATAAACATGAGTGTAATTACAGCGCAGGGGCTCATTATGAAGGAGGAAGGTGAGCCGAGGATGATAAAAACAACCACTGCAGGACAGAACAGACAGCAGACGACGAGAAAGGGCAAAGAATACAAAGACGAAGATGCTGTTTAGAGAGAATAGGGAGGATTCATAGTGCATAGGTAAGACAGTCACATAACAGCAGGACTGGAGGTGTGTGCCAAATGTTGCTGGAATAGGATAAAGAGAATTAAATGGGAGAGTGCATGCATGAAATGCAAAAAGAGAAGTGCAGATGCACTGATGGAGGAAAATTAAAAAAAAAAAAAAAAGGCAGCAGCTATTTGCACTGTGCAAATAGCAATAGAAGCTATTTAAGTGCAAAAAGCAATAGATGTTATTTACACTAAGTGAAAATACCCATATATTATAATTCGACTATATAAAAGTATCAGTTCTTTGCAGAAAGTGCAAATAGTTGTTAGATGCTATTTATACTTATAAATAGTGGCAGATACTATGTACACTTCAGTATTGTTGTATATTAACAAGATGCAATAATAACACAGTGTAAATGATTATATTTTTTTAAATTATTAAATGAATGCCGTCTTATTGACACAATAAAGCCCTCTCTTCACCTACCCCTAACCCTACCTGATAAATACTATATTTTTAAACACTCGTTATGCACTTTATTTCCACTTTTCAAATATTTTCTTAATTTTTATTGGAAAAAAATATCTTTTTGATCTGATATGTGATGGGATGGTCGATCGCGCCAAAAGCTATTTCCACGCAGCACCCTCCCTACGGCCTACACCACTGCAGAGGTTGAATGACTCGCATCTTTTTTAATCCTGTGTGGCCCAACCAGACATTGGTGGGCGGAGATAGTGGCCAACAAGACTATACTTCATGTAAATGGAGGTGGAGGGAAGCATACCATGTGTCCTCTTTAACACGCACAACACACAGCTTCATCAGCTCCAGGTCTCTGGTGATTCCTGTCATTTCTTGTGAGGTCTTTCAACTGAGGTTTAGAGAAGCATCATTGATTTATTCCTCAGAGATAACCTTGTATTCCCTTTTATTCCGACAGCTAAAGCAGGTTGGGACTCGGGGGGGATCATAGGTGTGGGATGTTATTCGCTGACCTGAACTTGCCTTTGGCAGTAATACTGCCAAAAATAAATAAAAGACATCTCTAGTGGGATTGAATTGTTTAGTAACACACCATTTTTTTGGTAGCACTTCACAATAATGTTTCATTAGTTAACTGCATTAGCATTAATTAACATTAACTAAGATTAATAAATGTTTTAGAAGTATTGTTCATTCTTAGTTCACTTCAGAATTTAAATTTCCTGATAATTTACTCACCCCCATGTCATCCATGTTCATGTCTTTCTTTCTTCAGTCGAAAAGAAATGAAGGTTTTTGAGGAAAACGTTCTAGGATTTTTCTCCATATAGTGGATTTCAACACGGTCCAAATTGCATATCAAATGCAGCTTCAAAGGGCTCTACATGTTCCCAGATGAGGAAAAAGGGTCTTTTTTAGCAAAATGATCAGTCAAAAAGATGAAAAAATAAAAAAATTATGTATTTTAACCACAAATGCTTGTCTTGCACTGCTCTGCGATGTGCCACACATTACATAATAACGTTGGAAAGGTCACATGTGAAGTAGGTGGAAGTACCGAGGTAGGGAGAAAAACTCCTCCAACTTCAAAATCATCCAACATCGTTGTTTTACCTTTTTTTGTAAAGGCCGTTTGACTTAATCTTTGCACATTCGCTTTGTAAACACTGGATCGGTACTTCCGCCTACGTGACTATGTGACCTTTCCAAAGTGATTACGTAATTCGTGGCACATCGCAGACCTAGTGCAAGATGAGCATTTGTGGTTAAAAAGTATATACATTTTTATTTTTTTTAGAAAATGATTGTTTCACTAGATAAGACCCTTATTCCTCGTCTGGGATCATGTAGAGCTCTTTGAAGCTGCACTGAAACTGCAGTTTGGACCTTCAATGGTCCCTGTTGAAGTCCACTATATGGAGAAAAATCCTGGAATGTTTTCCTCAAAAACCTTAATTTCTTTTCAACTGAAGAAAGAAAGACATGAACATCTTGGATGACATGGGGGTGAGTAAATTATCAGGACATTTTAATGCTGAAGTGAACTATTCCTTTAACTTTTAATTTCAACATTTACTAATCCATTTTAAAATCAAAAGATGCATTTGTTAATAGTAGTTATGAACAACTGTATTTTTATTAACTTACTTTAACACAGATTAATAAATGTTGTAAAACAACGTTATTAACTGAAATAAACTAACAGTGAGAAGTTGTGTGGAGTTAATGGTAGGCATAATAAGCTTTAGCTTCAGCCTACACCTTTTGGTCAATAAGAGTGTAAACATCTTGTTTTTTCTTTTTCTTTTTTTTTTCTTTTTTTTTCTTGTAATTATTTTATTTTGTATGGTTATGTATGTGTACATGCATATGCACAATTGTATGTATGTACCTGTAAGTCTCATGCTTTCCTGTGCAAAATAATGCAAATGGAATTTTGCTTGTTGACCAGAAAACAAACAAACAAACAAATAAATAAATAAATAGTTAATACATAATGTTAACAAATAAGTGTTACGGTGGTGTACTATCAAGGACGAGGAAGGCAGGATAAGAAGCAATAACGTAGTTTAATCACATATAGGAGTCGGGATACATAGAAACACTGGTAACATACAAGGGCAATTCCACGCAAAGGTCATCTTTACCATGAAAAAAAAAAGTTTTAACCAAAAGAACAAAACCCTTTTTAAATTGTCCATTTAGGTCTGTAATATACTGTATTAATGTGCTCTAACAGAAATTTTAAGAAAATTGCCTTGTTTATCCACAATATATGTGGTAAGCAACAATGCTTAAATTAAATTTTCAACCAACCATATTTCATGCTTTCAAAAAAGGGATCAAAGACCCCATTTTTTAAACTTTATTTTAGCAGTAAGCATTGTGTAGAAAGATGGAGGCATGCCTGAGAAATAAATACACTCATTTAGTCATAACAGCACTGCCTGATGAATTTATAAGAGCTAGAATAAAGAGGTCAGGACGCTTCAGAACTCTGTCACGTCCGTAACGTTTTAAAGATTAAGTTTATGTCATATAACAATTATAAATGCAAATAACTTGAAACTTTATATGCAAAGCTAAATTATGTTTATGCTTATTAGGATCAACAATTCATTTCACTACGTTGCTCTGAACAACCATAATAAGCGTTACGGACGTGACCGTTACGGACGCTTCATATTAAATCCTATGAGTTTGCTTCTTTATATTGCTATCATCTGTTTCAGGCTTACCATATCAGAACATATCCAATAATCGCAATACTCTTTGTGCTTTGTTAGTTTTAATATGAAAAAGGTTTAACTTTCAAATTCAGTCGATTTTATAACAAAATTTAAACAATAGATGTCGCTCTTTAATAGCCTACGGCGCGTGACAGATTAGCTACTGCAGCGCCTGTAAGCGGCGGATCAGGTGCACATGAACCGATCTTCTCTTCCTCTTGCCAGAGAACGAAATATGAACATCAAAAGGTAGGCCTATATGATACAGTACAACTTATAGAAGAGCATTGTGTCTCATAGGACACTTCCCTCGAGAATTGGGATGTCGCGTTACCGGTTGGTTAAAAATGAATAGCCTAGCCTATATTGATCACAATCCGCGCGATCAAGCTGACAAAATGAAAATAATAAGATTGCAATAATTTTGACTTGAAATAAAGTTTGATCATTTTGACTCAAGACTCCGCTTTAAACTCTGAAAACTAGACGAAAAACCGTGTGGTCATTTAGACACAAAACATAAAACTGACATGATTGCGATTGGCAATAGTGTCAATCGGTTCACCTGACTGTGGGGAAAACATGCGATTTTAAACTGCTTTATGATAAACATAAATATTTGTCAATGTATTTTAGCAAGCAGTTCTGTAAGAAGGAAAATCATGGTCTCTAAATTGATTCTTGAACAACGCACATGCTGGTCAACATGAGAAATAGGTCTAATCCATAACCTTTTGCACTACAGAGTATAACGTTACATTTGTATAAAGTTTAGTAAAAACTTGATAAATTGTGGAGTCTTACCATACTGGTATCCCAGATTTCAGTATTTGGTGGTTTAAATGCTTGCTTGAGGTCTCTGTGAAAGTTTTAAAGCAGTTTTAAACCAAGTCTTTTGTGCCGCTTTCAGACCGGTCACATCCGTAACGGAAAACTGTCACATCCGTAACATTGTTTTTTCCTCATTAATGCGAACATGAAAAATTAAATAAAATTATTATTTTATGCTCTGTGGAGAGCCAACCCTTCTTCATTCAGTGGGCAGTATTACTTTTGGTTTGCTCAATGTAATTCACAGAATTCTTAAAAAATATGTTGTCACCCAAATCTTAGTGACTTTTTTTGTCACGTCCGTAACGCTGTATATTTCCCTCATCTAAAATATAAAACAGTTGAATAGACTGACATTTTTCTAATGTCTGGACTCCTTTAGTAAGGGATTATGAATATATAAATAGACGGTTCAATATGTTACTATTAAATGCATTCTTTGAGCGTTTATATTTCAAGTTTTGACTCCAAATGTCACGTCCATAACGCTGGAATTGCCCACAACAATACCGGACACTGGACTGAAGACAGGGAGGAACTTAAGTACACACACAAACCAGAAACAGCTGGGGATGAAATCAGTGTCCATGGTGAATAATGAGTGGCGGGAGCAAAACACAAAGGAACACGTGACAGTCAAACAACCTGGACGAGACGGTGGACGTAACAATAAGTCCTTATTGTAAAGTGTTACAATTTTGGTAAATGGAAAAAAACAACATGATAAATGTTCGGGCTTGTCAGGTAATCATAACAGAATGTGTTTACGATATATAACGCAAGCAGAATTTAATTTCTAATTTAAATGGACAAATTTCACAGCTGCCCCGTCCTTGACTCTGTTCATAAGCAGTGAATTTAGTGTATTAAATCAACACAGGTACACTAAGAAGAGGAGAAAGGGGTTATTATTGATTGGGGCAGTGCAACTGTACAGCCAGCAATTCATCAGGAGCCGAAGAACAGCAGCTCCATTCATCAGTTCAACACCAGAAGGCCATTAAATAAGAATCCAGTCAAATGTAGCTATTGCATGGGCACCTTGAAGTTTGTATAATTTGTAGTGAAGGGAAACACATAATGCACTGCGATGAGCCCTCTGAAATATAAAATATATTAATAATAATTAAAAAAAAATATTTAATTAACATTTAATTAATTAATTAAAATTTAATTAATTAATTAATTAATTAATTTAATAATGCACACGTAATTAATTAATAATTAATTACTATTTATAAATGAATACAATTAATATTAATTCTATACAAATCAAATGTGAATCGAGTCTCCCATGTGGAGTGCTATTCTTGTGGTGCAGAACTGAACTTTCCATATCAGTGATGTACGCTGTTCCCGGACCGTTAGGATGCGGGTTTATAATGCAGCTGTAGGCATTAGGCAGCTCACTAGGTTTTGGAACAGATCTCCAGAAAGACAGTGACAACTGCAATGCAGGTGTGCTCATGTTTTCACTGCAATACAACAGTTCCAGCAGTCTATACAGACTGAATACTGCAGACAATAGCACACTGTTGTACCAGTGACACTGACACAGTTTGACAGATCTTAATAAATTAAATCTAAAACAATTTTTCTCTCTCTGTTTCAGGCAGATGTAAGACTAGATTTTAGATTTAAAAAAAAGCGGCTTGATTTCCAAAGGAAGCTTACACAGAAAAATAAATGAAGATTCATCAAGGCTATTCCTTCACTGTTCCTCAACATCACAATGCTTGTAATAAAGCAATAAAGCAGGACACTATACTTGAATGAGCTTTCAATTAATATTTTTACCAAGTATAAAACCATCAGGAACATACTGTATTGAAAGAGTAAGAGAAAATGGAAGGTGACTTTACAGAAGTCAAAATAAAGAAGTCAATTATAAAACAATTAAACATTTCTATTATGATTTTTTCTACACAATTATATATTGAAACAGTACAGTGATAGAAAAATTGATATGTAAATATTATTTAAAAAATGTGTTAAAGATTTTGTAAGCATTTAGTAAAATGAAACCTTTAGCTGTAGTTTGCCTCTTTTTTGCCAAATAATTTTGTCAGATAAATACCTTAAAGTTTAGTGTTTTGTTCCCTCATATTTGAAATGTAAAAGAATATATAATATTTTCCTCATATTTTGATGGTTTAATGGAACTTGTAGGGTTTTAAAAAAACAAAACTTCCCTCAGGACATCACTTTTGGCCACTATTGTATATATTATTATTTATATTTACTCTAATATAAATTGTGTATTATATATATATATATATATATATATATATATATATAGATAGATAGATAGATAGATATATATATATATATGTATATTACATATATATACATATATACATATTATACACAATTAGAGTATTTTATATATATATATATATATATATATATATATATATATATACACACTAAAAAGAATTGTTGGTTTAACTTTGAAAAAAGTAGGTTACCTTAAATTTTTTAGTTTATTGAAATGAATAAAATGAAGGCGATTGGTTTAATCAACAGAAACTCAAAATATTATGTTATCTGAATTATCTAAGTTGATTAAACAAAAGAAATAATGTCATAATAACAAATCATGAAAATAATTTTTTACAGTGTATATAGTGCTGTCAAATCGATTAATCGCATCTAGCATAAAAGTTTGTTTATATAATATATATGTGTGTAAATACACAATATTGCCAAAAGTTTTGGGACACCTGCCTTTACGTGCACATGAACTTTAATGATATCCTGTTCTTAATCCGTGGGGTTTAATATGGAGTTGGCCCACCCTCTGCAGCTATAACAGCTTCAACTCTTCTGGGAAGGCTTTCCACAAGGTTTAGGAGTGTGTTTATAGGAATTTCTGACTATTCTTCTAGAAGCGCATATGTGAGGTCAGGCACTGATGTTTGATGAGAAGGCCTGGCTCACAGTCTCCGCTCTAATTCATCCCAAAGCTGTTCTATGGGGTTGAGGTCAGGCCAGTCAACTTCCTCCACACCAAACTCACTCATCCATGTCTTTATGGACCTTGCTTTGTGCACTGGTGCGCAGTCATGTTGGAACAGGAAGGGGCCATTCCCAAACTGTTCCCACAAAGTTGGGAGCATGAAATTGTCCAAAATGTCTTGGTATGCTGAAGCATTAAGAGTTCCTTTCACTGGAACTAAGGGTTCAAGCCCAAACCCTGAAAAACAACCCCACACCATAATCTCCCTCCACCAAACTTTACACTTGACACAATGCAGTCATTCAACTACTGTTCTCAGACTCGTCCATCAGATTGCCAGACAGAGAAGCATGATTGGTCACTCCAGAGAACACGTGTCCACTGCTCTAGAGTCCAGTGGTGGTGTGCTTTACACCATATCCGACACTTTTCATTGCACTCGGTGATGTAAGGCTTGGATGCAGCTGCTCGGCCATGGAAACCCATTCCATGAAGCTCTTTACACACTGGTCTTGAGCTAATCTGAAGGCCACATGAAGTTTGGAGGTCTGTAGCTATTGACTCTGCAGAAAGTTGCTTACTGTGAGCCTCAGCATGCGCTGACCCCGCTCTGTGATTATACCATATACCATGCTTGAATTCACTGAGCTCCTGAGAGCGACCCATTCTTTCACAAATGAAGCAGTCTGCATGCCTAGGTGCTTGATTTATACACCTGTGGCCATGGAAGTGATTGAAACACCTGAATTCAATGATTTGGAGGGGTGTCCCAATACTTTTGGCAATATATATATATATATATATATACACACAATAAAAACAGTGATGTTGTGATACACAGAACTGCTTAGTTTATGCTTGCTGCTCTTAATTATCTGATCTTATTTGGGTCTTAGTTAAATTACTATAAACCTAATCTTCTTTATATGCTCTATTGCTCCAAATCAGACTCAGTGTGTGAACATCAGGAGCCTGTTCAAGGTGGCATTTGCATCACACAGTCAATCAAAGTGAGCCCCAACACATCTCCTTACATGTGTGATCAGAGCCATGGAAAAGTGCCCATTATATGTACCTTGCACATTACATTGGCTTGATGTTGCATCTTAGTCTCACAAAGACCTCACAGCTGCAGGAACAACTTGTGCGTCATTCACCATGGCTCTGTAACTGTACAGGGTTAAAAAACACACCAATCACACAGACAGCGTTGACCTGGCAGACAGGAGAGAATGCACAAACACTTATGAAGATATAGCGAAATTGCGCAAACACTGGGAAGCAATAATAAAGCACAACAAAATAATGTCAGTAAAGTGCAGACAAATGTGTTATGAATGCATGAGTCACAGAGCAAATGATGATTTGTTGTTTCAATTCAAGATCTTGGAAATTATGAGCCACTGACTTTTATAACACAGGTAAGAATAACATATATATGAGAGGTAAATCTACTCCTAATAGGTCTTTTGGCAGGGCTAAAACATGTGGTGCCACATCAAGAGACATCTCTAGGGTGGAGACAGGAATGGTTTGCAGGGTGAGGTTTCCATGGCAACAGCAAAAGGGTCGAGAGCTTTTGTATGTGTGTGTATGAGTATGTATGAGCAGGTTCAAAAGCATGTGACACTGTATCGGTCAATCAGTCATTAAAAGAAGCAACTGAAACAGTCATATAAGAGCAAGCAAAAGAAATAAGGATGAGGTGCTATTTTATTAGTATAAAATAGCCTAATTAAAAATTTGACTCTGCTGTGCCAATTTCCTATATGTGTATTAAAAGGTGAAGACCGGAGGATCACTAGCTGTTGCTCAAGCATAACTCAAGCCTCCATTTAGTCCCAAGCAAGTGATTTGTACAATTTATCTGCCCTAAATATCTGCAGGCATGTCCTTCAAGTATAACAATGGGATTTGGATAAAAATTATTTTTCTGTGAGGTTTCACATCTTGAACCACCTAATTACAATCATCACGGAATAAAGACACCCCTATAACAGTTTTATTAAGCAAATCTAAATTCATTTACAGCTCCCAGACAGTGGCACATAATTGTTAAATGGCAATTTTCTGTGAGCTGATTTAATGTCACGGCTGTTTGTTCAGCTGTTTGTTCTGTGATTTTACCAGCTGACTGTTTGCATCATTCCTGCCTATGTGAGGAAACACAAGATAATAAGTTTTTAAAGAATGTATCTTGAATTAAATTTCTTACCCCATTGGAAATTGTCATGGAAATTGTCTCGTGATGCACTTGGGCGAACGTTTTCTAGTGCGCATGCCCCGCGCATCACATCATGGCTACTTAAAGGGTTACTTCAGGATTTAGCATTAAGCTTTGTATTAGTAGAATACCACTTTTCGAATTACCGTGCTTTCCCCCTTCATATCAGCCCGAGATGAGAGATTTATGCATTTTTATTCTGTAAAAAAGCCTCCGATGACGCAAAAATCGTCATTTGCGTCATCGGAGGCTTTTTTGGCCACAGGCTTAAAACTACAGCCAGTAATAGCAGGTAGTTCCGCATTTTTTCACCACGCCCATACATATGCGCGTTTGAGGTTACTCACGGACATAGATCAAAGATTTTATCAAAAGTCAACTTGTAATTGTCTATCTAACGTTACTTTGCTAAGTTTGCAGATTTACTGCTACCTACAACACTACATATAGGCTACTGTGTTATCAGAAATAGAGTCTAGTATCAGCGAGTCTTACCTAAGCGAATACGCTTAGTACCAGATGCCCAGGCTGTTCGTCCTCTGGGAAAGTGAATATCGATGGTATCGCGGTGTCCTTCAGAATGGTTCTCTTCATTGCAAAGATATTTGGTTCGTAGTCCTCGTGCTTGAAATGGAGACTACATATTCTGCGTTTTTTTAGGTTTTCTATAACGGTGTCATCTCCAAACTTTGGGTGTTTGATGGCCCGCAGCCACTGTTTACATCGCTCCAAATCTTAAACTTAATCGGAAAATGATGGAAACTTACTTGTCCTTTCCTGGTTTTGGGTGTACATCCAGGTACAAAGCAATTTAGCACCATTTCGCTGTAAATGTATGAACTAACTCACGATTTATTTGTTTGAATTTTCCGGGTAATGCCGCCTGTAACCGATAGGCGTGGTTTGGGCGTGGCCTCGCAAGGGCAGCAAAACAAGTGCATTCTGGGAGTTGTTGTCTTTCATCCAAATTAGTCAAAAATACATTTTCTGCCTTTTCTCAGTCTAGAATGCTCCAAATTCAAAAATAATTTCACATTTCTACTACATAAATGACCAATTTTAAATACACATTCATCTTTCCAGGGGTGAAGTACCCCTTTAAGGGTGCGTTTACACGACAACGATATGCTTAAAACGAAAAAGTTTTTCCTTTGAGTTTTCCACGTACAGACGCACATTTGTCAAAACGATCCCTATTCATACGAATCCGTGAAAACGACTAAAAACGCTGCATTCTGCTGGCAGGCCATTAGATGGCGATGAAACACTATAGACTGAACATGTAACGCGCATGTGCATGACGTGATGTGTTTAACAGATTCGCGTTTTTGTTGTTTACACGGAGACCGTTTTCAAAAGTTTGCTTTTTCAGGCCACCAAAACAGCCCCTAAGAATTAGGGTATGTTTACACGACAACGATGTACTAAAAACGTAAAAGGTTTTTCTTTGTAGCCTACAGATAACGTTTTCAAAACGATCTGTTCGCACGAATCCGTGCGAAGGACTAAAAATGCTGTATTACGCGTGCAAGACAAGTAGCGATGTCACTTTGTAAAGAAAGACTATGCGCATACGCATTCTTTTACAGTGCACTGCCTCACGCATGCCTATCCAACTTATCTTTACAGTTAACTGCATTTTGATACTCTTCTCGTTATTTCACTATAGCGGCTAATAAATTGGAAGTCTCGCACACAGAAAACACCTTATTTCCGTGTTGAAAAATAAGGTTTATAGACTAAACATATAATACGCATGTACAAGATGTCACCGTTTTCACAGATTCACGTTATTGCAGTTTACACGGAGATGATAGTATCATTTTAAAAACTTCCACTTTGAAACCCGTTTTCAAAAGTTTGCATTTTTAGGCCACCAAAACGCTGTTGTTGTGTAAATTAACAGCAAAAACGCATAAAAAGTTTTTACGTTTTTAGGTGAAAATGGTGTTGTGTAAACAACAAGTTTACACGACAATGATGTACTAAAAACAGAAATGTTTTTCCTTGGCATTTTTCGTGTACAGACGACACCATTGTCAAAACGATCACCCATCTGTGAAAGCAAATAAAAGCGCTGCATTAATTCATGCAAGGCCAGTAGATGGCGTTGTCACTTTGTGAGGAAATACTACCGCCTATAGACTGAACACATAATATGCATGCACATGACATCACCGTTTTCACAGATATGCGTTTTTGTAGTTTACTCGTAGAAAATAACGGTTTCTTTTTCAAAAACTTGCATTTTAAAACCCTTTTTCAAAAGTTTACTTTTTCAGGCCCCCAAAATGCCATTGTTGTGCAAATGAACAGGCAAAACGCATAAAAAGTTTTACATTTTTAGTTGAAAATGGTGTCTTGTAAACAGCCCCTTAGTTCCCAGGATTTATTCATTAGGTAAATTCATTAGGTTACATCATTTTTGGTAAATTGTGGCCATGTTGTACTAATTTATTCCCACAAATTATTAATTCATTGCCTTGTTTTAGGGGCCGTTAACTTGACACCGTTTTCAACTATAAATGGAAAACTTTGTGTTTTGGCCCTTCATTTACACAACAACTGTGTTTTTGAGGCCTGAAAATGGTCTTTCAAACTTCAAAACGGGATTCAAAGTGCAAGTTTTTGAAAACGATACCGTTATCATTCCCGTGTAAAGTACAAAAACGGTGACTTCATGCACATGCGTATTACGTGTTCAGTCTATAGGTGCGTAGGGCTTATTTACAAAGTGACATCGCCAACTACTGGCCTGGCAGCATAATACAGAGTTTTTAATCGTTTTTGCGGATCCGTGTGAAGGGGATTATTTTGATAATGTTGTTGTCTGTATGTGAAAAATGCAAAAGAAAAACTTTTCGGTTTTTAGTACGTCATTGTCGTGTACACGTACCCTTAGTTAAATTGAAGCCAAAAATTAAAACAAGGGAACAAAATAGTAGCTAAAACATTGCCACGATTTAACTAAAATGAGAGAACAAATTAAAAACAAGTCTTAATATCTTATATTTTGCTTCTCAGGTAAATGTATCTCGTTTTAAGGATGATATATTTTTACTGCCAATGATATATTTTTACTGTACATAGAGCCTGTCTAGGAAGACGAGTAGAGTAGTGGTTGAGGGTCATATTTCCTTTTGATCCATGAGGCAAGAAGCAAAGAATGATCGGGCAGTTTTCTTAATGTGAATCTTAGACATTTAGAATGGCAGCAAGCATTTCAACACACCTGAATGATAGCAGGCATTAGTCTCTGTGACCTAGACTGAGATAAAGAGAGGTTTTGCGAGGTAGGTCTTGGAAGGGGAGGTCAATCTTGTCCAGATAATGCTGGAGGTGAAGTCACTCGTTTCATACCACTTAAACATAGATGAGTTTCGATTCCATCGGCAGGGTATAACATGATTACAGAAACACTGAATGCTTTCAGTCAGATGGCTATTGTGTTTAGATCAATAAAAGCAATATTTTACAGTCAACTCTATATGTCACTACGTCCAGTTGAAAAGTAACCACACAAACGTATTCTTATTCTATGTTTTTATTTGGTTTCAGGCGCCCTGGAATTTGAACAAATTAGGAAAAGCAGAGATCAGAGACTGTGCTATTACAATAGTCACCTTAATTAAGAGAGAGTTCAGCAATGGAATCTTGGAGCATTTTAAAGACATTCCCATTGGTAGCTAGGTAATGGCAGACATCATTATCTCTCCAGACAGGAAAGGAATTCATCGAAGCCCATTCTTGAGAATTCAATCACACTATATATATAATGATGCAATACTGGAAGGAGCGTGAAGTAAATTGAAGGATCTTGACATTTTGTAAACTGGTAACGACCTATGTGCCAATTAGAGAAATGCTGTAGAAACATGATAAATGTGTGTTTATGAACTCATCTCTGGCACATTAATTTCATTCTGCAAACAGATTGATTCAGAGGCTGCATCTGTATATTAAGCCATTAACAATCTGCTGTAGAACATATGCAAAAAAAAAAAAAAAATTAAAGTTTCAACAACCATGATCCATTTCTATTGTGCATTCATCGCTTGGTCCCTCTGTTTATGTAATTGTCCATTCACTGGACACCAATCTCTGTCTTTAATCTTTTTGGTCGGAGACATCACAGTCTCAAAGTGTTTAAAGCTTTCGTGTTTTCAGGTTCAAATAACTCAAAAGAAAATACATGTTAAAGCATTGTTTTTCCTCGTTGGTTCTAGCCCTCAAACTCTAGTACTATTTTTTTTTTTTCTCTTTTTTTCTAACCAGTGGGTCATAATCCAAACAGATGGCTGATTCACTCACTTAGGGGTGAATTCAGGGTGATTGGGACACATTTTGCCATTGAGATGACTTGGAAAAGTGTCCCAATCAAGCTGAATTCACCCTATGTGTGCTATTTTGCTGTTTGAAATGTTTATAAAAGTGCATTTGGTATCTGCACATTAACATAAGGGTGATTTACCCAAATTGAAGTGTAGAATATATAGGCAAATAGACTCCCAAATCGCATCTTTGCCGACCTGCTGCTTTTGACCCACTGTTTTTTTAGATTCCTAACAAACACTTTCACATTCTCTTTGTCAGCTACAGAGAAATGAAAAATGAAAACAGGCGTTTATCAAAATGGACGTATAAAAAAAGCAATAACAATAATTAAAATATTAATAATAATAATAACATTACAAAAATGGACATCTTTCCAAACCAAGGTAGGTACCATGACAACTTTGTGAAAGAGAGTAGAAAAAACGTTCTACAAAAAGAACCAAATATTGTTTAAAATATGAGTAATCTAATGTTTCCCACTATACGAATCACGCTATACAGCTACGAATCTAAAATCCTCCCATTTTTCTTTCTCGAAACATTTCAGTTCTTTCAAATTCAACATAAGGATGGGAGTTTTAGTCTATGGAAGGGCTGTTTTGAACTGCAGTGATTGTGGGTAAACGTTTCACACTCATTGTGTTCAAAAGGTCAACCTGAAGTAGAGTAGAGCGTCTTTAGGAAAGCAGTTTTAAAGGATGATATTCTTGGTTAAATCATCACAGAACGTCATTTGCTTTCTTGATACGTATCAGTGAAAAAGACAAGTTCTTTGGTTCCATTCATATGTTACTGTATAGACATAGTTCCCTTGACTCTTTTTGACAGGGTATCTTCGACCTCTACTGACCTCAGGTTTGACCTACGGTTAAGGCCCGTTCACACCAAGATATACACACCAACAATAAAGATATATTAGTTCTAAAAATATAAGGATAGCACTGTCCACACCATAAGATAACGATATAGAGAAACGAAATATTGTTGGAATGACTTTCAGAACGATTTTTTTTCCTGCTGTTGAACGATAAAAACGAAGAGCCAATCAGAATCCATTCTAATTTAAGCGTTCACGTATTTAAAATGGCTGATGACAAGTTATCTGCCGATGTCCAAAAAAAGCCACTATTTTGTGACAAGTCAAACCCCTCTTTTCAAAGATACTTTAAAGAAAATGGATATGTGGAAAACAATATCGCTAGTTTCAACAACATTTTCTTGGTTCCTTTGAAGTTGAAAATCTAGACGTTGTTTTTATTTCACTATATTGAGTTTGTCAGCTAAATTCACTGATAGGTTAGATTGATTACACTAGCTATTCACTCGAAACAGCATACTGAGGACATCTGCTGGTTAAAACCGTGTAAATGCAACAAGAATAGCAAAAACACTTTGAAACCGCAGCGCATGAGCTTAGAATAAACAGACCGTTATCGTTCGTTGGTGTGGACGCAAATATAGTTATCGTTATGATTATCTTTATAGTTATAGTTCTTGGTGTGAATGGGCCTTTAGCCAATCACAAAACACACATTTACATACATATACCGTACACTCTTGTATGTTCCTGTGCTTTGGTTATGAAGTGTAACAAAATATAAAGGTTACAAATGTAAAATATGAAAGAGGTATTTGGCATTATTATTATCATTCTACTATTTGGCAAGTTCAACTCTATTATCATAAAAAGGACACAAATGTTCCTTCTCTTATATCAACATATAAAATCTCCTTGAAAATATATCCCATTTTCATTTTAATTCAGTGTTAAAAGGTTTTCAAACAAAAATCTGACAGTTCAGTGTCAAAAGAGGGAAGATGTGAAATTTGACTATTAAAGCTTATTATTCACTCTTAAAAATAAAGGTTCTTTATTGACCTCGATGGTTCCATGAAGAAGTTTTAACATCCAAAGAATCCACTAAAGGTTCTTTATAGTAGAAAAAGGTTCTTTAGATTATTTAAATGTTCTTTTTTTTTTAAGAAGGTTCTTTGAGGAACCAAAAAAGGTTCTGCAAAACCCCCTTTTTTTTAAGAGTGTTGTTGCAGATATTTGTGTGAATAGGTTTGTTATTAATAAAGTACATTTTATTGCAGCTTCCCCTTTTAACATGAACTGTAAAAGCGTCAACACAATGGCTTAGGAAATGAGTATAAAGACAAATGAAAACCTTAAAAATTGTACATCTTTGGATATCATAAAGCTTGGTTTTCATATCAAAAACATTTTTGGATAATCTGCTGCCATGCCTGTTTGTTTGGGGGAAGAGAGAATGCGTCGGTTTCTCGGTAAACCCAAAATCAACCATCATCTCGCAGCTCCTTCAAGTTCCCATGGCAACCGATTTGGCATCTGGAGAAAAGACCAGTTGGTTTGGCTGAAAAGAATCACTTTGGATAAACATCCATATTCCTTGGTGGGAAGCAAAGTAGCCTAAGCTTTTGGTTAAATGAAAAAGGTATCCACATGAAAAGGCCCAAAAATATCCTCAAGGGTCCACACTTTCCATGCAAACTTCATATCGCATTTTCCGAACAAAACAAATCCCTCTCTCTTCCTGCTCTTTCATCATTTTCTTTGGAGTTTAGCAGCATCAGAGAGGAATCCTTCGGAATGGCTTGACAGGATCCAAATCATATCCAAAATGTACGATGCACTTTTGCATCAAAGGTGTTTTTGAAGTAATGGTTGTGTACACATCTCTGGACGATGATGAGGTAGGGAGGGGTTCCCAGACAGCTTTTGTCTGCTAAGGCAATATTTGGAGCAGCCAAGGTCACACTCTCCATGGCAGTCGACCAGATGGGCACCTGAATACAGGTTCTGGAGGCAGATGGCACAGGCACAGGCAGTGGGAAGAGTAGCGGGTATCTGGACATTTTTTGGCTGAGGTAGGCGTGCTTTATCAGCAGGGACTAATGTTAGCCCAAAATAACATTCTGAGGTAGCTATCTTTGGAGGTATACAGCTTTTGGTGGGTGTTACGAAAGATAGGAAAGCGGGAAAGCTGGGAAGAATCCATCACCTTTATGGTTCCTCTGGGGTAGCCTGCCTCGAGGCATGTACGGTGAAACATATAACAATCAATTTATTTGAACTCACACAACCACAAGCGAAGGCAAAAGCAAGGCCACGTTATTAATCTTGGTAAATATCCGAGCTAAGGCTAACAAATGGAACAAACCTCTGTTCCCTGTAATCAACTGAGATTATAGCTTGTTTTGTAAATCATGTAGTTCGCTGAATCTTATGTAAGAGTTTGAAGAGAAATAATGTTTGGTCTTTATATCCGGCATCAGTTCGGACACAACATTAGGCTACGTTTTATTACCAAAGGGCGCATTGCGAAAGGAAGTTTTGGTTTTAGCAGAAAGCCCTTTTGGTAATAAAATATAAAGTTGTTTTTGTATCACGTTTTGCTTGGTTTTGCTTCCATTGTGTATTCAGGCTCAGGAAGAGTGCCGTAAAACTATTTGTAACTTAGCATGCATTAAAAACCGTGTAAAGCATTTCCTAAGGCTATCATTTGGTGTTCTTGTGCAGATCTTAAAAGAGTCAAGCTTTGGTTCTGAAGGGAGGAAGCAAAGAAACAAATGGGACAGTTAATTAGCAGTTAATTTACACCCTTTAACACTAGCAGCAGTTTAGGTGACAGCCAGGGCAAGGTAAATATGGATTAAAGGGGACTTTGGTGGACAGGCTAGGCAGAGGAACCACAAAGAGTGAGATCACTGAGGCTAGTGCTAGCCAGTGCCCGTGCCTGTGCCTGGCAGACTGGACGAGTGCTGCTCGATAAGAACCTGGCATTGGGTCTGGCGATCTATATTAGGACCCTGAAAAAGAGAAAACAGCGATTAGTATGATATGCTACCTTTTTATGAAACCCAGAGCCCAAGTTTCACTAGGAGATTTCCCATAGCTTTAGCATCTCAGTGAGTGCACTGCAAAGTATTGTTACTGATGATATAAACTCTGTTAGCAGACAAGAAAAGGTGGAAAAGTGTTTTGGCAGTAAAACAACATTTCCTGCTGAGGAAGCTGGTGAGTCACAAGCTATAAAAATAGACAATCTGCTAAAGACGGCTTTTTCTCAGTTATAATGCAATGCGAAGCTAGACCACAGATGATAGTCTTACCTGAGGAACTAATTCAATGCCTTGAGCAGGCCGTGTTACTCCCTCTTTTGTGATGCCGTTGCTCTGAGAATGGTGCCCTGCATCTTCGCCCTGTGGCACAGACCAGCTGTCCTGAGTCCCTTTCCTACAGAGGAAACTGAGACAAAATAGATTAAATGCATTTATTGAACTTATATATATCAAAGTCTTTATATAATGTATTTATTACATTTATATATACAGTAGAACTCAAAAGTGATGGGAAAATTGACATCTTCACCCTTTATTGAAATATTAAGATTAAAAAATTGTGTTACACTTTATTTGAAGGCGTCCGTGTTACAGTGTAATTACATTATAAATTATACATTTAAGTACTGTGAAATAATAATTAACTTCATGTACTTATTATAGGGTTAAGGCAAGGATGAGGGTTTGGTTAAGGGTTAATTGCAAGTAATTATGCATAATGTATCGTTATTACTATAGTAACTACATGTAACATGTGTAACAATGACACTGTAAAATAAAGTGTTACCAAAATTTGTTGAAGATTTTGTAAGTATATTTATGCCAAACATGCCAAATTGTGTGGATATAATTTTTGTTTTTCTATGCATTTTTTTTTTTTTTTTTTTTGCATAGTAAAATAAAATCTGTAGCTGTAGTTTGCCCTTTTTTGCCAATTCATTTTGTCAGATAAATACCTTAACCAAGTTTAGTATTTTGTTCTTCCCTCATATTTAAAATATTAAAAAAATAAAATTAAAATATTTAGATGGTTTAATCAAATTTGTAGGGTCATTAAAAACAAATATTCCCTCCGGACATCACTTTTGGCCACTACTATATATACATACATACATACATACATACATACATACAAACAAAAGTTTGGAACCACTAAGATTTTTAATGTTTTTAAAAGAAGTTTCGTCTGCTCACCAAGGCTACATTTATTTAATTAAAAATACAGTAAAAACAGTAATATTGTGAAATATTATTACAATTTAAAATAACTGTGTACTATTTAAATATATTTGACAAAGTAATTTATTCCTGTGATGCAAAGCTGAATTTTCAGCATCATTACTCCAGTCTTCAGTGTCACATGATCCTTCAGAAATCATTCTAATATGTTGATTTGCTGCTCAAGAAACATTTATGATTATTTTCAATGTTGAAAACAGTTGTGTACTTTTTTTTTCAGGATTCCTTGATGAATAGAAAGTTCAAAAGAACAGCATTTATCTGAAATACAAAGCTTCTGTAGCATTATACACTACCTTTCAAAAGTTTGGGGTCAGTAAGAATTTTGATTTTGATTTTTTTGAAAAGAAATTAAAGAAATGAATACTTTTATTCAGCAAGGATGCATTAAATCAATCAAAAGTGGCAGTAAAGACATTTATAATGTTACAAAAGATTAGATTTCAGATAAACACTGTTCTTTTGAACTTTCTTTTCATCAAATAATCCTGAAAAAAATATTATACACAAATATTTTGTACAATTGTACACATTAAATGTTTCTTGAGCAGCAGATCAGCATATTAGAATGATTTCTGAATTATCATGTGACACTGAAGACTGGAGTAATGATGCTGAAAATTCAGCTTTGCATCACAGGAATAAATTACTTTGTGAAATATATTCAAATAGAAAACAGTTATTTTAAATTGTAATAATATTTCACAATATTACTGTTTTTTACTGTATTTTTAATTAAATAAATGTAGCCTTGGTGAGCAGATTAAACTTCTTTTAAAAACATTAAAAATCTTAGTGGCTCCTTGGCCCTTGAATCTGATTGGCTGAGAGCCATGCCATATTCTAGTGATAACTACCTTTTTACAGTTTGTAATTGTTTTTTTAGGCAAGAATGTAGTTGTTTAGACCTGTAATATGTGACTCATATTTAATCATGGCGCCTATTTTACAATTTGTTTAGGTGTTTTCGGAGATGCGAGCTCCAGGCCATCAGCGGCCCTTCAGTGCTCATGTACCCGCTGAGAACAGCTTCATCTTGGCCAGTGCTTCAAGGATTTGCCGCTGGCTCTTATAGTGGTTAAACATGAGATAGAATTCATTTTGGGTACATAAAACGGTCAATCTTTGGTCTTATTAATCTATAACTTGTTCCTGAGCAAATCGAATTGGGCTATGATAAATTTAATAATTTAATATTAGGGCTATATTTAACTTGCATCCTGTAGAGCACTGCTTTTGTACGTTTGACTGAATTGGCTATTGTTGTTAAACTTGTGAAGTGAATTAATATGAAAATATGACATGACATCATCTAACCAAAAGCTCCATTACCTGCGCCGATATCCGAACATGAGGAAGAGCACGCAGAAAATGATGCAGGCCATGCCAATGTGGATGCCAACCACAATACTGCTGATCGAGCTCTCCACACCCCTGCAGTTACAGTGAGTTTCCTCTCCTGAACCAAAGAACATGATCATTATACAGTGCACTTAAAAATAAAGAGCATATTTAAGTGTGCCAAATTAGCGAATGCTGATTTACCCGCTCTGGTTTTAGCACTTGTTCCGTCCTCAGCCAGTGACACAAGTTTTTTTGAACAGTCGCTCTCTCCATTGCCATTGTAGGCCACCAGTTTGACTTCATACACAGAGCCGGGGTCTATGGGGGAAAACGGAAACGGTCAGTATCGCACACACTGCAAATCAATCAAAGATACTCATGCATTCGCCTCACATACACAATCTAAGATATACATCGAGCTGGCTTTGTTGACTTTGCAGTCACAGTAGAACTATTGATCAGCTGAGTCATGGGGATTGAGGTCTTCTGTAAAACCTTCTGCTCTTTCTTTTATTTTGACAATTTTCTTTGTACGTGATGTAAGATCTGCTTTCAATTTTCACTCCTTTCTGAGTTCTCGGAAATTCACACTTTTGTCATGTAGTAATACTAGGAAATATTCTCAGAAGAGTGTTTGTTCTCTAGGACTCATGACATACTTGAGCGAGGGAACATTTCAACGGTCTTAATGGCTTCTTCAGAGGTGCTGTAACAGGTCATTTAGACTGAATTGTGAGAGACTATTCAGTATAAATCATCAAAATAAGCAGGGGTAGATGGAAACTGATGGCTTTTTGTGCAGATTATGTGGGGAAAAGTATTTAATTGTACTAAAGTACAGATGACAATAAAACTCTTGACTTGAACCCTTAAAAGTAGGCTATTTATACGCTTAAAACAGGGATTTTCATACTTTTTGATGCCAAATAACCCCAAATGTGGTGATCCAAAAAATATAAAGGTAGTTATATATTTTCAGTTATTAAAAAAAATGTACACTGTGTGAGGAAAAAGTGTATTATAAAGAAATGATTTGTTTTAAATTAAATAATTGGTATTTTGTATTTTTATTGTACTGAAGCTAAAGCAAATTATTAAAATTATTATTAAATTATAATTTTAATAATTACGGAAGAGGATTAGGGCCAAGCAATAATAAGAAAATAAAACCATCTCGAGATTAAAGTTGTTAAATTTCGAGAAAAAGGTTGAGATAAAATGTTGAGAATAAAGTCATTAAATTACAAGAAAAAAGTCGTTAGATTATGAGAACAAATTCGTTAAATTATGAGAAAAAATGTCGTTAAATTTCAAGAAAAAAAGTCGAGATAAAATGTTGAGAATAAAATCATTAAATTACAAGAAAAAAGTCGTTAGATTATGAGAACAAATTCGTTAAATTATGAGAAAAAATGTTGTAAAATTTCGAGAAAAAAAGTCGAGATAAAATGTTGAGAATAAAATCATTAAATTACAAGAAAAAAGTCGTTAGATTATGAGAACAAATTCGTTAAATTATGAGAAAAAATGTTGTAAAATTTCGAGAAAAAAAGTCGAGATAAAATGTTGAGAATAAACTTATTAAATTACGAGAAAAAAGTCGTTAAATTTCGAGAAAAAAGTCGAGATAAAATGTTGAGAATAAAATCATTAAATTACAAGAAAAAAGTCATTAGATTATGAGAACAAATTCGTTTAATTATGAGAAAAATGTCGTTAAATTTCGAGAAAAAAAGTCGAGATAAAATGTTGAGAATAAAGTCATTAACATAATTTAACGAATTTGTTCTCATAATTTAATGACTTTTTTCTCGTAATTTAATGACTTTATTCTCAACATTTTATCTCGACATTTTTCTCAAAATTTAACAACTTTAATCTCGAGATGGTTTTATTTTTTTATTATTGCTTGGCCCTAATCCTCTTCCGTAAATAATAAATTAATATTATATCAAATTCTTATTTTTTAACTATTACAATACATTTATTATTATTATTATTATTATTATTAATAACTATTTTATTTATATTAAAATTGCATCTTTTTCTCCCCACTATTAGAGTAATGTTAGATGTATAAAGCTCAAAAACACTTTCAGATTTTGTATTTCACTTTTCACACTAAATATAATTGTTGAACAGTTTAAGGTTTTACTTTGACAGCCTTAAAATAAATAGAATTCTCAAATATTCTGCGGACTCCAAGAGCCCTGTTGCGGCTCCCATATTGAAAAGCTCTGACTTGAGATATAAAATGCATGAATTTAATTGCATTTGATAACAAAACAGCAAAGCATATGGCACCTGCAAAAATATATCGCATGTATTGTTGCATAATATAGTTTACACAAACAGAAACCCGTTATCCCTCACCGAGACGAGAGAAGGTGTGAGCGTTAACATGGCATGGCAGCTGAATCGGCCCCTGGATCTCTCCATGGGGGACCCTGCGGTATGACAGTCGGAAACCCTCCGTTTTCCCAGGCTTACTGGGCAGCTCCCATAGGACCTGGACTGCTGTGCTGTTTATTGCTTTGGTGAAAAATGTAGGTGGACTGGGCACTAGATGAAGAAAAACCATTATAATGAGCTCAGAAGAATAAGGAACACTGTCAAAGTTCATTCTGTTGAAGCAAAAAACATAAGGTGGGTGTGCAAAAAGAAGCCATTTAATGAATGAAACAGATGCTCGAACATCTGTGACAAAACAGATCTGATCAGAGGGAAAGGACATGGGTGCGGAGCTAAAAATGCTGACGTGGCTCAGAGAAGAGACAGCCGGGGAGAGAGAGGGAGAGTTTGAAATTGTAAAACATGAACCAAACAGCATACAGTGTGCGATCTGTATGTAAATACATACCGCCCCCTAGTGTTGTGGAAACAACAGTGCTGGACCGTTCACTGGCACCCAGAGGAGAGTAGGCCTTCAGGTAGATGGAGTAGGTGGTCGCAGGTTCAAGGTTTGTGAGGTCATGCTGAAATGTTGTCTTACTCACGGCCTCCTGTAGCTCTTTACTCTCAGGCTCTGAAAGCAAAAGTGCACCGATTATTGAGTGCATCAGCCACAATTCTCATCATTTTTAACTGTAAAAAAACTGTAAAAATGTGATGGTAAAATCCTGTTAATTGGTTAACAGTAAGTTCACTTACGATATATAGTGAATAACTGTAATAAATCTAACAGGACATTTCATGTAGTTTTATAGTAAAATACGGTTAATTTTACAGTTTTTAGAAGTGAAAAACAACGAGCCATCTTATAATTTACAGTGAAAACATGTACATAGACATTCCTAGAATTTCCTGTGTGACAAGTTATAATGTTACTTTTTGTTATTAGTTATGTACGCTAGGATCTTACATTACAACTTGTGTTGTTAAATGAATGTTTATTGCATTATTTTAGTTTCATGTTTTACCATGATGGTGTTTTGTGTTGTTTTGTTCACCTTCTATATAGTAATATTTACCTCAGCTCGTGGAAAAGCTGCTTGTGTCATGATAAACTTTGATTCATCATGAATCTTTTCATTACCAACTGTTTTTTTTGGTGGTTTTCAGTGTATTATAAAAGGTTTTTAGTACTTCAGTAGGATGGTATATTAACATTATCAGTTAATGAAATATTTTTTTTTACTGTAAATATTTTAATCCGTAAAACCTAAAATGTTGCTACCATACCCCCTGAACAAAACTATAGAAACTCACATAGAATTTGTAATGGTTTTAATGGTTACAAAGGGAATGGTAATGGTATTTTAATGGGAACTGTAATGGCTCCAGTGGGTCTCTCTCTACTGGTAATTTATTGCATGTCTTGGCATGATAGACCACTAAACCTTAATGGAATATGGCCCAAAACACACTACTGGACAGGGTTGCCAGGTCTGTGTAATAAAACGCCAATTTAAAATAGCCAAAAACAAGCCCAATGACCCTATCCAAATGTATTTATTTATGATTTAATGCCATATCAGCAGCAATGGCTATATTCATGGCAATCAGCAGTATCACTTCAATACATTGTTTATAATAATTTAACAATTTTGTCTTAAAAACAATCACTATACAAAATCAGGCATATATACCAATAACAACATTAATAATAACAAGACCCTATCCAAATATCAAAACTTACAGAAGCTTGTTTCCGCCACTAAATAAAAAAATTAAAAAGGTAATTGCGACTTTTTATCTCCCAATTGCAAGTCTTTATCACGCAATTCTGACTTTATATCTCACAATATTGACTTTATAACTCGCAATTCTCACTATATCACGCAATTCTGACTTTATATCTCGCAATTCTGATTTTATATGACGCAATTCTGACTTTATATCTCGCAATTCTGATTTTATATGACGCAATTCTGACTTTATATCACGCAATTCTGATTTTATATCACGCAATTCTGACTTTATATCGCAATTCTGATTTTATATGACGCAATTCTGATTTTATATGACGCAATTCTGACTTTATATTTTGCAATTCTGACTTTATATCTCACAATTAGGAGTTTATATCTCACAATATTGACTTTATAACTCGCAATTCTCACTATAACACGCAATTCCGAGTTTATATCACACAATTCTGACTTTATAATTGCAATTCTGACTTTATATCTCGCAATTGGGAGTTTATATCACACAATTCTGACTTTATATCTCGCAATTGGGAGTGTATATCACACAATTCTGACTTTATATCACGCAATTCTGACTTTATATCACGCAATTCTGACTTTATATCTCACAATTCTCACAATAACACGCAATTGCGAGTTTATATCTCACAATTATGAATTAATATCTTGCAATTCTGACTTTATAATCGCAAGTTTGGAGAAAAAAGTGAGAGATAAACTCGCAATTTCAAGAAAAATGTCAGAATTGTGAGATGAAAAGCCGCAATTACCTTTTTTATTTTTTATTTCATGGTGAAAACAAGCTTCCATAAAAACTCCCATGCGTAAAATACATATTTTACAGTCATACACAATTATACACAATTTCAACTTGAAAAACACTAGTAGTAATCATAAACAGTCTGTTTTCATAAATGAGCTCAAAGTCCCCTCGCTCACAGTTTTATCATTGGATTTGGTAGAATGTAAAATATTTCATGCATTTCAGTCAATTATATTTTATGCAAAAAAGCCAAGTTTACAAGTAGCCAAGGGAAAACTTGGCAACACTGCAGGACACCATTAGGCAATGGTTTTATTGGTAAACAGTTGATGGTTTGTAATGGTATTTGTAGAGGAAACCATTAGAACTTCTGTGATGGTTTCTATTGTTTTTTTCAGCAGAGGTATTTTTTACAGTTACAGCTGCCAGTTTTTTTTCTCCATACATTTCACATATTATATAGAGAGCAAAATGCATTCAGTTCAGAAAAATCGAAGGCTCGAGGGTCTGTCCAAATAAACCTACGTCGCGCACTTGAAAAAGTTGTACCCACTTCCAAATGGCCCCAAAGGGCAGTGCCTAGGGAAGGTTGCGAGTGTATGTCTAGAAGTGGAGATAAAAGCAGCCCAGAACTCCAGAGGCACTTACCGCCATACTTGCGGATGTGCAGCACATATCCAATTATCCCGTCTGTGATTTCGGCCGGCGGCTGGGTCCAGGAGAGCTGCAGGGTGGTTTTAGATAGAGCCGTGGCTTTCAGGCCCTGAGGGGAATCGGGCAGCTCTTTGGCCAGGGACACAGCCAGTCGAGCACTAGCCTGGTTAGTGCCAGCAGAGTTTTCAGCGATGCACTGGTATATGGCCTCATCCTCTGATGTGATGCGAGTCACGGCCAGGGTGCTAAAAGCATTAAAAATCATTAAAAAAAACTATACTGTGAATGTATTGCAAGATGTTGTAACCTTGTTAACATTCACAGAGTTTGGATGACAGAATCTAAAACAGGTGAAAACTGACATCTAGTGGAGAGAAGATGGTAATGCCTCCAGACATATAAAAAAATACAAAAAATCTAAAGAGGTATCTACACATATAAGCAGAAACCATTTTAGATAGCCTATCTATTAAAAAAAAAGATTAAAAAAATTTTGGTAATTTTTTTTGTTTACAGTATAGGCCTTTGTATTTCTGAATGTTTATTTCAGCAGTAAGTTTGTGTATTCCTGTTGATATTTGTGGGTTTCCTGTGTGTACCTGTTATTGTTAGTGAGTTTCACATTGTCACCAGGTGTGAGTATCTTTCCATTCTTCAGCCATATGATATGAGGTTCAGGAACACCCTGAGCCACACATGTGAACACAGCACTGCCCCCTGCTGGCTTAGACACAGACTGCGGCCACTGAATGAACTCTGGAGGAGCTGTGGAAAGAGAATGAAAAGGGTTATTATAGTTCACTTAAACTAAAGCCATTACTTAAAATAAAATATATGTTAACTGAAACAATATATATATATATATATATATAAATAGTTTTATGTCAGCAAGTTGCCAAGGAAACATTTCTAATTTTCACTTAGTGTAATTTGGTGTACTAAAATAACTAAAACTAAACTGAAATAAAACAGATAAAAACTGTATAGACATATTTAAAAAAAAGAAGAAGAAAGAAACCAAAAAATTACAACAACAAAAAAACCCAACAAAAATACTAAAATTTCAACAACAAAAAAAATGAAAATGGAAAATATAAAAATTAAAACTATAATAGTATCTCAACTAAAATAAAATACAAAAAACAAGACGACATTTATATGACCAATTTAATCACGTAATTGGTGACACTTTACAATAAGGTCCATGAGTTAATGTTAACATTAACAATGATCAATGCATTTTTACAGTATTTATTAATCTTTGATAAAGTTAATTAATAAAAATACAACAGTTCATGTTAGTTCAGGTGCAGTAAATAATAATAACACATACAAAATATAACTTTAATAATTAATTAAAATAATATAATTTTATTAATGAAAATAAATTAACTAACATTAAGATTAATAAATGCTATATATTTACTAATATAGTTTACAAATGTTACCAAATTAACCTTACTGTAAAGTGTTACTGTCATATCAAAACCAATTGAATAATATGAATAGTTTTAAAATGTGTCTAATGTTTTGATCTCTGAAAATAAAAATTACATTTCTGTTATGAATATGAACATTTTAATGCAGCACAGACAGTATGATACAGAAACACAGCTCATATAAGAAGCAGAGATACATTTGTTTAACATCAAGACATTAATATTTTACCAGCTATATGGCCCTTATAGAACGCACTTAATTCAACAATCAGATCTTGAACTTAAACTCTAGTTTTTATAACTGCTCTCTCTCTCTCTTCATAAATGAGCCTGCAGCCTGTCGTCTGGCTCAGCCGCACAGATGCAGGTTCATCGTTCCGCTTGACACCTCTTCAGTGTCCGCACAATGGCCATGCATATATGTAGAGCTCTCCAGACCACAGGCCCATGCATCTCATTGATCTACTGACACCCACCACAACCAAACACCCCCAAACGAGCCCCTTCTACCTGGGAAGAGGGTCCGAAGTGGTCTGTGGAGGTGTGGAAGGTCATAGGTCAAAGGGAGCCCTATTTCAATAGAGAGCTACTAATCAGGCACCGATCTTTAAAACAGCGCAGCTCCCCCTTCAATTGAGGTCAAAATTTTTAAAACCGTTAGACAAAAATATAGATTTGGCAGATCAATATGAGCTGCAGAGAAGCTGTTTAATTGGGTTTCACAGCTGATTGTTGTTTTTCATCATTGCAATTCTGAAAATGAAGAAAAATGAAAAAATGAAGTTGTTCTTTTTTTTTTTTTTTTTTAAATCTAATTCAGAATCTATTGATAATGAAAGTCAGTACACTTAAATTGTAAAAAAATAAAATAAATGAAGAGCAAATGGATACTTTTGGAAAATATATTGGCACCTCTAAAAAATAATATAACATAAAACAAAGAAATATACATTAGATTAATTACTTTTTTCATATAACTCCCTCCTTTTTAAAAAAAAAATATGTATTGATTTATTATTTATTAGTTATTTATCATCATTATTATTATTATTAGTAGTAGTAGTAGTAGAAGTAGTAGAAGTATTTTTATTTAAATAATAATTATTTATTATTTTATTAATTATTATCTATTTAGGTATATGTGGTTATAAGAGTCTTAAATATGAATAATATATATCTGTTATATGTCTATATCTAATATACTCTAATATCTAATATATATATATATATATATATATATATATATATATATATATATATATATATATATATATATAAATATAATATTATATATATTTTATATTTTTTATATATTTTATATATATATATATATATATATATATATATATATATATTTTTTTTTTTTTATAAAAAAAAATATGCAAAAGTATCTTATTATGTAATTGTTGGTTATTGTTTGGTGGTGGGTATTATAAAAAATGAAATAAAAAAAGAAAGAAGAAGAAAAAGTCAACAATTACTGGAAAAAATATGTCTTTATAAAAGAAATGTCTATTTGTATAATGTAAATGATTTGAATGGAAATACATAATAAAGTATAAAAAAAATATAAAAAAATACATTTATAAATAAAAATAGTATATAAAAAAAACGGGCACAAAAAAGACTGAAAATGTATATAACCTAAGGTTTAGTATATCATGACAAGACATCAAGAACCACTATAAAAACACAAAATTCATCATATGGGTCCTCGTAGGCCTGAAATGAAAAATGCAGCCTTTAAAAACACTTCACTGGGTTCTGCTTAGACATTAGGGTCAAAGTGAAAAGTGGGAGGGGCTGGAGGGGTGTGTGTATAATGAAACTATAGCAGGGCACAATAGGACAGAGGTCACTTCAGACCTCCAGACGCAATCTGAATGAACGGCGGTCACACACACACACACACACACAGTGTGTGCATGAGGAGGGGGTGTCATTCATCAGCCACGTCATTGTGGTTCTCTTCTCTCCCAAGAAGCACTTCATACTTGAACCTGAGTAGAACTGTTGATGAATAGACATCCTTGAATAGAAATGTTTTAAACTGAGGGCCTTGAGAGGGAGACGATACATGCTGCATCTGTCTGGCTGATATACACAAATGTTTGGAATAAAGATAAGTCTCTTATGATCACCAAGACTGAATTTATTTGACTAAAAATACAGTAATATATTCTATTTGAATATATTTTAAAAAGTAATTTATTCCTGTGATCAAAGTTGAATTTTCAGCATCATTACGCCAGTCATCAGTGTCACATGATCCTTCAGAAATCATTCTGATATTCTGATCTGCTGTTCAGATATTATCAATTACCGGTGTTCAAATATTATCTTATTATCATCAATGTTGAAAACAGCTTTTGCTGCTTAATATTTTTGTGGAAACTGTGATACTTTTGATCACTTTAATGCATCCTTGGTGAATAAAAGTATTAATGTCTTCTTCTTTTTTTAATCTATCTTACCCCAAACTTTTGAATTGTACTGTATTAGTTTCCAGCAGCAAAAACTGTTTTCATAATAATAAGAAATGTTTCTTGAGCACCAAATCAGCATATTAGAATTATTTCTGAGGAAAACAGAAAAGGTTATTTTAAATTGTAATAATATTTCAAAATATTATTGTTTTTACTGCATTTCTTATCATATGCTGCCTTGATAAGCATAAGAGACTTATTTCACAAACTTTTGACGGGTATAGCGTATAATTATTATGGTTGCAAAGGGCTGGAAAGTTTCCGGTAAATTTCCGGAAACTTTTCACGGGAACTTAACCTGGGGAATTTTGGAAATATTCCAATTTAGAAACTTAACAGGAATTTATGGGAATTTACAAGAATTTATGGGAATTAATTGGAAATTTTGGGAAATTTTTATATAAATGTATAGTATTTACATAAAAAGTATCATATAAAAACAAATATATATATATATTGTTTGGTCATAACATGAAATAATATCACTTTAATATCACTTTTTATCAATTTCACACATCCTTTCTGAATAAAAGTATTAAATATTTTAAATAAATGCTGTTCTTTAATTTTTTTTTTTTCATCAAAGTATCCTGAAAAAAGTATCACAGGTTATTAAATAATATTAAGCAGCACAACTGTTTCCAATATTGATAACGGAGTATCAAATCAGCATGTTAGAATGATTTCTGAAGTGACACTGAAGACTGGAGAAATGATGCTGAAAATTCAGCTTTGATCACAGGAATAAATTATATTTTTATGTATATCAAAATAGAAAAAACATTACTTTAAATTGTAGTTATCTTTGACAATATTACTATTTTTTTCTGTATTTTTGATCAAATGTGCATGTTATGGAATGGGAGAATGCACAGTGCATGCAGGGGGTGTGGCCTCAATAGCCCTGCAGTAAGTCGTGTGCTGTGTGAATGTGATTGAGGAATGTGCAGGGAAAAAATGTGACTAAAATTGCATTAAATATGGTTGTTTTAACCAAAATTATGCTGCAAGATGTTCTTTTCAACTATATTTAAGTACCCTGTTATAGGCTAACCTGTAACTTTGTAAATTCCCTGTTAATTCCTGTTAATTCCCATATATTCCCATTAATTCCCATGGAAAGTTTCCAGCTTTGAAAATTCCCGGAATTTTGCAACCCTTATAATTATACTATATTGTCTTTCATCAACTGAGATTTGATATTAGCCCTGATTTCCAAATTGAATAGGAAATCAGAGCTTCTTTGTATCATGTTACAATAAACATGGTTGACTATGGTATAAGCATTAAACTTAATCTTTCAGAAAAATGTTTTCACATTATAACACGTGTAGTCAAAAGGAATAATCAAACCCGCTCTGGTACTAGTTCCGTCAGACTAAAGCATTTATATGGCATCTTAAAAAGACAAATTAGTATTTTAGTCTGACTGAAATCAAACTTTAATTACATGAGTGAAAGTCAGCTATAAACAGAGCACACGCACACATAAAACACATGCACATGTCGATCTGTGACTGATTACGATGGATTTATAATTTCATGACATATGCAATTTCCCTTGCCTGCAAAGAGGAAGCAATCAGAGTACAATTAAATAACAGCATCAGCTTTTGGGGGCCTGTTTTTCCCTCTACTAACTAACCAGCTGTGTCTTTACAACCAGGGTCAACTGACAGCATCACTGTCCAATCCATCTCATGTATTGATCAGTTATTCTTTTAGCAGGGTCTCAGATCCCTGACCTTGAGTATGATCAGGTGGCTATTCCTCATTCATTTCTGTTGTGTGACACCCCTTAAAGGATTAGTTCACTTCAGAATTAAAATTTCCTGATAACTTACTCACCCCCATGTCATCCAAGATGTCTCTCTTTCTTCAGTCGAAAAAGAAATGAAGGTTTTTGAGGAAAATTTGTGGTTAAAAAGTATATAATTTTTTTTTTTTTTTTTTAGAAAATGACCAATCGTTTCTCTTGATAAGACCCTTATTCCTTGTCTGGGATCATGTACAGTCCTTTGAAGCTGCACTAAAGCTGTAATTTGGACCTTGAACCCATTGGTCCCTGATGAAGTCCACTATATGGAGAAAAATCCAGGAATGTTTTCCTCAAAGACCTTAATTTCTTTTCAACTGAAGAAAGAAAGACATAAACATCTTGATGACATGGGACTGAGATTTTAATTCTGAAGTGAACTAATCCTTTAATATTGTTGAAAAACATGGCTGACTCTTGATGCGTAATACTTTCATACGCATAACAAAACTGGTTCTTGAAAGCAATCACTGGATTTCAAGCCACATATCAATGCGCTCCATGTTCAATATGATTTGCTATTTCTGCACCTGCTATGATGTTATGGCATACGTTTTCAGATGAACTTTAATGCCTTCAGCTGATCCAGTCATTTTCTCATATTAAAAAACAACCCAGGGTGAAGATAAAGGAAGGGGTTCCCTCGACACAAAGATGTTATACTGTCATAGTACTCTTGAACTTCATCACCCGCTGCCTGATCACCAGCTGGGACGAACAACTGCCCTCATGACGCTATGGAAACTGTGGGGGGAGGATCAAGAAGGACCATCACCCTTCCTCATTTGAGGACCATCCATTCTGCTTGCCCCTCCCTCACTGCTTCATCACCTGTCTGTCAGAGGAGACTCCACCCCCTCCACTGGCTAAAAGAGCTTCCTAGGCCAATGTCAAAGGTGAGAAATGAGAGGGCAGAGGTGAGAGGGGATACCTCGCCCCTCCCAAAACATACACATGCACCCTAGGAAAACTGCTCTTTGCCTGTCTATCTAACCTTTTGTTCTCTATTGTCCACATCCTGGCTCGGCATCTGTCCCAACCTTCACGGCTGTGTGAAAGTGCAGACCTCACTTCCACAATAACCTAACAAAAATGGACCTCTCAGCTTTGAACTTGATGTGCTGGTTTTCCCTTTGTGACTGGCAGACAGACTGATAGAAGTTATCAAATGTGTTCACAGAACAGGATTAAAATATCCATATTCCCCTTTCCGCTTCTTCTATTGAATTTCTATACTTGTCCATCAAGTTAAAATACTTTAAAACTGCTTTTTAAATGATTTTGCATTTAAAAACAACTGAAATTGTAGCACTTCAGAATAAGGTTCAATTCATTAACATTCGTTATTGCATTAGATGTCATAAACTAACATTTAACAATTCTGTAGGAGCATTTATTAATCAGGGTTAATGTTAATTTCTAAATATAAAAAGTTTGGGATCAGTAGATATTTTTTAATGTTTTTGAAAAAAGTCTCTTATGTTACCTTAAGGTTGCGACTATTTGATCAAACTTACAGTAAAACACTAATATGGTGAAATATTATATTTAAAATGTTTTCTATTTGAATGCATTTTAAAATGTAATTTATTACTGTGATGGTAAAGCTGAATTTTCAGCATCATTACTCCAGTCTTCAGTGTCACATGATCCTTCAGAAATCATTCTAATATGATTCTCAAGAAACATTTAATCTTATCAATGTTGAAAACAGTTGTGGAAACATGATACATATTTTTTTCTATAGAAAGTTCCAAAGAACAGCATTTATCTGAAATAGAATTTTTTTGTAAAAATGTACATTTCTTTACTGCCAATTTTGATCAATTTAATGCATCTTTGCTGAATAAAAGTATTAATATCTTTAAAACAAGAAATAATAAAATCTTAATGACCCCAAGCTTTAGGACAGTAGTGAATACTAATAAATTTGATCAATTCAAGTTGAATAAATGAACATAATTCATGTTTATTCATAATACATTAACTAAATAATGAACAATAATGCAGTATATTAACATTATTGTTCATTGTCAGTTGCGTTAATGTTAACAAACTGAACCTAAGTGTTGTTAATAAAGCATTCTAAAGCAATTCCTTGGTAGGGAATTTCATTTCTGTGACTCGTTACTCTAAATTTCACTTCATGAGGGTTTGTTGGGAAGGTTTTTGGATTCCATTTTGGAGAAATAACCTAACCTAATCTCTTTGTTCCCATCTTACACAAAAAGTGGATCAATAAATGAATCAATACATTCAAGATTACCTCCCCCAAATGGCTTCACTGCCAATTCTGTTGTAAAAGACTGATAGGGGTGACTATTGATTGATCAGGCTTAAGCTGGACATTTGGGACACAGATAGAGAAAGCACACCTGGGTGCAATTCCAACAACATTTTAACAAATGAACAGATGCAGAAAGCTAAAGGACAAGAGGATAATCTACATTATCCCAGCAGGATTTTATATACAGCAGATATTCAGTGTGCTTTGATTATGTTTTTCTGTCTCCTGGCTATCACTTTTATGTTCAAATGAATCTTAGATGCTTAAATGGTCACAGCTACTGACTGTGTGATATTAAATATGACTTTTGCACTCCACCCTCTCGTGGATGATTTACCCATTTGTTCTCATGTTGTTTTTGTCCTAAAGACCCCCAGTGTGCAGATACTTTGAAGATAGCCAATGAGAGGAGCATATATATATACCTCAGGGATATATGATCAGGTTGAATGTACGGACAGTAGCAGGGTGATGGATGAGCTTTGTCATTGGGGTGTTGAAGGGGGGATATCTCCTAACAGCTGACTTCATTACCCAAGCTATCCCTCTCAAGCCCAGCTGGACAGGACCAGCAGGCCATAATTACCATAATGGTAGTCAGAGTCCCACACCATCAGACCCAGTGCAGAGGAGGAGGAGGAGGGCCTGAATATTGACTGACCAGTGAGCTTCCAAGGTTCATGTTCAAAGCCAATTCTGCTGGTCCTCATAGTGTTTGACAAATACTTCATACCCCCATATATACACACATCTACAAACAAACATGCACAAAGGATAATAGGCTTTCTATGTTGTGCTCAGTGAAGTGTGCAAATAGGAAAATGACTGTAATAGTGGCGCTGTGTGAACTTGTGTCACAAAAAAATCAGGATTAAGCAGTGTGGGGTCAGCTATTACTTCCCACATGAGTTTGGAACATTTACGAAATAATGAATCTAAAACATATACTTTTGTGATTCGATTATTTTATTATTTTATCTATTATCTATTTTTATCAATTATTTTAACAATGTCTTTTCTGAACCTTGAATGACAGTAATTGCATTGCTTTCTATGGGGGATAAAAAAAAAACTCTTGGATTTCATCAAAAATATCTTAATTTGTGTTCTGAAGATGAATGTCTTACGGTTTGGAATGACATGAGGGTGAGTAATTAATGACAGAAAATTCATTGGGTTAACTAACCCTTGAATCTGAGATTTTAAAAAAGTTTGAAGTGGAAGATGACTAGTATTTGTCACAAAATAATATCTTCTTTGGATTTCCATTAGAAATGCAGGAGATTTACCTTGCACTACCAGCCTGCCCAGTGCGGTACGCCTCATCCTGGTGCCAGGCCGGTTGGCAGCACACACATATACTCCAGAGTGCTGAAGGGAGACGTCTGAGATCATCAGGTTGCCCGTGCCCAGCACCTGAATGCCCTCCACTCCGATGGATCTGCCATCTGATGGAAATAAATGATGAGAAGGTAATGAATTACGTGAAGTTCAGAACTAGAGAACAACTAAGGGTGTGTTCACACTTGTAGTTCGGTTCTCTTGATTCTTTCTGCACATTTAGTTTTGGTTTGCTTAGTGTTCACACTGAACATCCAACTTACTGAACATCCAAAACAATGCTCTGTGCTGTACTAAATGATGTTGTTTTTTACCAGCTGAGAACTCATTAAAGGTGCCATCGAACGTTTTTTTACAAGATGTAATATAAGTCTAAGGTGTCCCCTGAATGTGTCTGTGAAGTTTCAGCTCAAAATACCCTATAGATTTTTTTAATTAATTTTTTTAACTGCCTAATTTGGGGCATCATTAAATATGCACCGATTCAGGCTGCTTCCCCTTTAAATCTCGAGCTCGCGACTCTATAATACAGTGCATTTACAAAGTTCACACAGCTAATATAACCCTCAAATGGATCTTTACAAGATGTTCGTCATGTATGCTGCATGCATGCTTTGGGTCATGTGAGTATAGTGTTTATTTGGATGTTTATATTTGATTCTGAATGAGTTTGATAGTGCTCAGTGGCTAAAGCTAACATTACACACTGTTGGAGAGATTTATAAAGAATGAAGTTGTGTTTATGAATTATACAGACTGCAAGTGTTTAAAAATGAAAATAGCGACGGCTCTTGTCTCCGTGAATACAGTAAGAAACGATGGTAACTTTAACCACATTTAACAGTACATTAGCAACATGCTAACGAAACATTTAGAAAGACAATTTACAAATATCACTAAAAATATCATGATACCATGGATCATGTCAGTTATTATCGCTCCATCTGCTATTTTTCACTATTGTTCTTGCTTGCTTACCTAGTCTGATGATTCAGCTGTGCACAGATCCAGACGTTAATACTGGCTGCCCTTGTGTAATGCCTTGATCATGAGCTGGCACATGCAAATATTGGGGTCATACATATTAATGATCCCGACTGTTACATAACAGTCGGTATTATGTTGAGATTCGCCTGTTCTTCTGAGGTCTTTTTAAACAGATGAGATTTATATAAGAAGGAGGAAACAATGGAGTTTGAAACTCAGTGTTTGTCTTTTCCATGTACTGAACTCTTGTTATTCAACTATGCCAAGGTAAATTAAATTTTAAATTCTAGGGCACCTTTAACAGCTTATAAAATGTGTAAAAGAGTCAAAACAGAGCAAGGAATTCCTCCGTCAGACATACAAAGATCTGCTGCAAGGAGACACAGTTCACAATGGGAAACGCACTGTAGCTCTTGCGATGAGAAAAACTAAGTATTCTAGAGCATTCTGTCCTTTTTAGGGTCATATCTTGTGACATTCACATCCTATTTAGATGTCTTTGGTCAATATTGCATTTATATTTCAATCGAACCGCATCAGAGTTTGTTTGGTAGCAGACAGAGACCCACCTTTTCAGGGGTCCTGGTCTGCTTGTTTGGTGAACACCAGATAGCAGCATTCACTCTTATTCAAATGAACCGCACTAACAGAACAATCACAACAGAGTTTATTTTAATTGATCCAAACCTGCCAAGTGTGAACACACCCTAAGTTATCCTTGGACATTTTAAGTATGAGGATTCCTACCAAGTCTACTCCAAGACACAATCGGGCGAGGGTTTCCGGTGGCGATACACTCCAGGATGGCGGTCTGATGGACGGTAATGGTGAGGTTCTGTGGGCCGGACAGGATGACTGGTTCCTTATAGGTGCGAGGGACACCTCCTGAGAGTAGATAAAGAGATGATAAGACTGGAGCTAAATTACAGATCACTAATATAAAGATGACATTTGACAGCATGACATTTGAGGTAATCAATGTTCAGGTTGTGTCCTTCATCAAACCACATGTTCAATACAAACATAATTTAGCACAATTCAGGCCTTATTTACTGGATGAAGGTTAAGGTTATGCACATGCAGTCTGGGGTGTTTGTCAGATCAAGGTTGACTACTGACCGGTTACGTTCAGATAGGCTTCATGGCTGTAGCGGGTGTTGGCGATATTGGTGGCGACACAGCGGTAGACACCAGCGTCTGATTTCTTAACTCCTGTAATCTGCAGAATACCCATTGGGAGAAGTGTGTACCTGTGGAGAAGGAGTGACATAAATGAGTGATTTTGGAGGAGATTGTGAGGAAGAATATAAAGAAAGACTGTCGGTGATGACCATGTTACCTGTCATCAGAGGTTCCGAGCACAACACGGTCCTTCTCCCAAGTGATGTTGGCCTCAGGAATGCCACTGACCTGACACTGGAAACGTGCAACACCTCCCTCATCTACTGACATGGACTCTGGGTGAGTGTGGAATTTAGGGAGAGCTGTGGGACAAAGAGAATTGAGTGAGATATATGTAATAATAATAATAAATAATAATCCATTTAATAAATATAAATAATCATTAATACTAGTTGAGTGAGATACGTTCTATTGTATATTCTTTTGAACTTTCTATTCATCAAACAATCGTACGGAAGAGGATTAGGGCCAAGCAGTAAAAAAAAAAAATAAGACCATCTCGAGATTAAAGTTGTTAAATTTCAAGAAAAAAGTCGAGATAAAATGTTGAGAATAAAGTCATTAAATTATGAGAATAAAGTCATTAAATTACGAGAAAAATGTTGAGAAAAAATGTTGAGAATAAAGTAATTAAATTACGAAAAAAAAAGTCGTTAAATTTCGAGAAAAAAAGTCGAGATAAAATGTTGAGAATAAAGTCATTAAATTATGAGAATAAAGTCATTAAATTACGAGAAAAAAGTCGAGAGAAAATGTTGAGAATAAACTCATTAAATTACGAGAAAAAAAGTCATTAAATTACGAGAAAAAAGTCGTTAAATTACAAGAAAAAAAGTCGAGAGAAAATGTTGAGAATAAACTCATCAAATTACGAGAAAAAAGTCGTTAAATTTAGAGAAAAAAAGTCGAGATAAAATGTTGAGAATAAACTCATTAAATTATGAGAATAAAGTCATTAAATTACGAGAAAAAAGTCGTTAAATTACGAGAAAAAAGTCTAAAGTAAATGTTGAGAATAAACTCATTAAATTACGAGAAAAAAGTCGAAAGAAAATGTTGAGAATAAACTCATTAAATTACTAAAAAAAGTCGTTAAATTACAAGAACAAATTCATTAAATTATGATTTTTTTCTCGTAATTTAATGACTTCATTCTCATAATTTAATGAGTTTATTCTCAACATTTTATTTTGACTTTTTTTCGTAATTTAACAACATTTTTCTTGAAATTTAACAACTTTAATCTCGAGATGGTTTTATTTTTTTGTTATTGCTTGGCCCTAATCCTTTTCCGTAGAATTCTGATAAAAATGGATTACAATTTAAACAAAAATATTAAGCAGTACAACTGTTTAGACACTGATAATAATAAGTTAATAGTTTCTTGAGCAGCATATCAGCATATTAGAATGATTTCTGAAGGATCACGGAAGATTGGAGTAATGATGCTGAAAATTCAGCTTTGATCATAGGAATAAATTACTTTTTACAATATAGTAAAATAAAAATCAAAAATTTTATTTTAAAATGTAATAAAACCTCAAAATATTACTGTTTTTATTGTATTTTTGATCAAACAGATGCAGCCTGGGCAAGCACAAGAGAATTTCCTTGAAAAAAAAACAAAAAACAAATTGTACAGAAATATACATTTAATCATATATATATTATTAAATATATATAATGTTATTATATATTACGCATAAATGTAACACAACTGTGAGGTTTCAGGATATATTCTCATCATGATTTTGCATGCCAAGTAAATTTATCCTGTTTTGAGGATATTTGTGTGTGTGTGTGTATATATATATATATATATATATATATATATATATATATATATATATATATATATATATATATTATATATATATATATATATATATATATATATATATATATATTTAACATTTGATTGTTTTCTAGATGTTTCCTAGATACTGAAAAAAGAACATTTATTTATTAAATTTTTTTTCGCTTTAAGTATTCCATGTGGTATAACAATTATTCTTTCACATATGTGTAGTTACCATGATAACTTATATTGGCATGTAAAATGTTGATTTTCATTGGGGATGTAGGACGAGGTGCCAAGAGCTTTGTGGTCTAGATAGCCTGGTCATTCATATAATCAATAAATAGGGGTGTTAGAAGAAGGGCCTCCCAATGAGAGTTCATTGCCATGGTAACGTAGCACCTTCTGGGGAAGCATGTAGTGACAACTATAATTCTACAGGATTATCACCCACCCTACTGCTTTTATAGGACCAAAGGGAGAGCCAGAGGAAGATGGGAAAGGATATAGTAAAAACAGACAAAGTGTAATTGGATATTTGTGCTGCCACTATATCACTGTATTTCTCACATAAACAATTAAAAGTATAGGCAAAGCATACGATTTAATATCATAATGAATGACTATCCATTTAAAGGGCCCTATCATACACCCGGTGCAATATGTTTCCAGGCACGATGCAAATGTTTTTTGCTAGTTTCAGCCTGACATAGTTATCATTTTCACATCCAGAGCCACGTTGTTTAAATAGCAAATGCACTCGCACCCATCTATTCACCCATGGGCGTGCTGGTCTGAAAACGAGGTGTGTTCAGGTGCATTGCTGGCGTGTTGCTATTTTGAGGCCACTGAAAACAACTGCAATGTAAGAGACTATTATTGTGTACATATTGCATGTATTAGAATGACCTATTTGCAGTAATGATGAATGAAATTGGCTAATTATTTGATCAATTGTGGCAATACAAATGTATTTAAACCAACTCGTCAGGTTGAGGGTGTCTATGTAAATAGCAATCCATCATGGTGCAAGTGCAGCTGGCTTTTAAAGGGAATGGGAGATGACACTTTGATTGGTTTTATATGCCCAAAACACACCCATGACTCATTAAGAGACTAGGTACAACCCTTCTGAACCTTTTTTTTTTTTTTGTCGTTAAACTAGCAAAAGTGGATTCAGACACGCCCTAAGTGCACCTGCGCCATGCACTTCAGACCATGCCTTTAGATCATTAAAAGTGTTTATTTAATTAGCTGCCCATGTTTGAGATGCTTTCTCCTCAGTCACTCACATGCAAGCTGCACACGGGCCTTGCGGCTGACCAGCATGCCGTAGTGGTTCTGTGCAGCGCAGTAATACTCCCCAGCATCGGTAGCATCTCCATCCCGTCTCTTCTGGAAGCTCCGGATCAGGAGCGTGCCGTTGGATAGGATCTTCGCCCGACTGCCTACTCCAGGAAGCAGCGGCGCTCCGTTCTTATGCCACGTCACTGTGATGGGACCCTCGCCTTCCACCTTGCAGTCCAGCATCAACGGCCTGTCCCGTACCGCGATCACATCACTGGGCTCCGTAAGGAAAGCCAACTCAGATCCATTACACAAACCTGAAAGTGAGAGATGGGTCAGAACACAACTGAAACAAACCCTAAAAGTAAAGATTATGTATGTAAAATAAATTGTCTACAATGCAGAAATGAGATTATAATAACAGTTATATGTATTAAAAAAGATGATATATCAAAACAAAGTCCTATCAGTTTTAAAAGACATTTAATATTCAGCAATATTATCAACTTGTGAATGAGAACTAAATTGAGCTGGATAATGACAACTTGAATCGAATCTGTTTCAACATGATTTGAGCTGAATATTGACACTATTACCATCTGTAATAGTGAGAGTGTAAGAGTTTGCATCATAACTAATGAACGTTGCAACATTCACACTGTTATTGAGCTAAATTAAATCAACACTGAACTAAACGGAACTGAATAATGGCACTATTGTCTTTTTAGAGCTGCTTTAGAGCTTAAATTGTATTCGTATTCATAACTTTGCAACATTAATATTGTTAGTTTCTTGTTTATTACTGTGAAGCTGCTATGATATAATATATATTGTATAAAGCGCTTTAGAAATAAATGACTTGACTTGTATATACATTAAAGTTAGCATGATTTTGAGCTACTTTTCATGGAAACATTTTTTATTTTAAAATGGCTAAAAGTCCTTTTTGGTCTCAGGGATTTTGGGTTTATGATATGCATGTATTTTTGTCACTTCAAGATGCCAAAGCGAAAGCTCTGAAACTTTCCACATCTAAAAAGATAGCATTTGAGTCTCAGAACTGACGTCATTGTAACTATACCATCTAAGCATATTTACTCAGTATCATCAAACCAAACATGGTTATCACAATAGAGACAAACGCAATGCAGCCAGTGAAGCATAGAGGGCTGTGACAAAGCCAGAGTAGAAGGGATGGAGAATTAGGGTGAGTTATGGGGTCAAGTTAGAGGAATCTCTTTTGAGTAAACCCACCCTGATGACAATAGGCCTGTGACGACACCAAAAAAACAACTCTGGGTAACCACCAGGAGCCTTCTGCACCTCTCTCAGTCTGGACCATCTGCCCCCCACTTATACAAACCCCCACTGTTCCAAACCCCCCAGCAGTCACATTTTCCTTTCAGGCTGATTCCAGGGTGACTTTCCCATGCCACTGGTTCACCCCAGTCCTCTCTCATTGTCAACTCGCTACATGGCCATTCCACACATCTTCTGTGCTTTTCATATGGAGAACTCCAGACCTAAAGCAACCTTTAATGTGACCTCTGGAGATGTCCGGTGTCTCCAGCAGCTGTTATGTAAAAGAGCACAAGTCTGCTCTTGAACTTGCATTAGATGAGAAGTACCTTCCTTCAGCATCTGTTAGGTGGATAGATATAACCTACCCCCCATCCAATAAGCACTCTTTCCCTGCTTGCGAACATATACTCATTTCTGACCACTGGGGTCCTCGAACGCCACCTGCACTTGATCATGACAGCCATGACATGAATAGATCAGCCAAAAACATGGGATTTTTGGACCTTTTGGCTTTCATTGTATGTACAGTTCTTTAAAATGCCTTCATGTGTTTGCAGAAGAAATAAAGTCATACAGGTGTGAAATATCATGATGACAGAATTTTTATTTTTGAGTGAATTATCCATTTTAAGTGCATTTAGCTGCTTATTATTTGATATTTTTAGTTTTATAGCTCATTTAGAGCTGTAACAAAAGATGATGTGTTATGCTTCTCTATAGGGATGCAATGTACATCTGTAATATATTGATCATATCTGAGAAATTAGCAATACTTTTACATATACGGATATTGGTATGCTAATGTTGGATATTTAATTGTGCAGTTTTACATTTGAATTACCTTTACCATAACCTAATGCTAACTTAAAGTTAATCTTTAAAAACACTAACAATTTAATAACACACTCTAAAAAAATGCTTGGTTAAAAACAACCCAAGTTGGGTTAAAAATGGACAAATCCAGCGATTGGGTTGTTTTGACCCAGCTGTTGGGTTGAATCTTTAACCCAACCTGCTGGGTAGTTTTATTTAACTCAACTGATGTTTAAAAATTACTTTATTGATCACTTAAAATGAACCCAAAATAGGTTGGAAAATAACATTTATTAATATGTTTAAATTAATAATAATTAAATAATAAACATGTATTAAATTGCTTTTTAATGAATGTTCACCTTTTGATTATTATTGTTGCCTCTACACTTTAAAAAATGCTGGGTTAAAAACAACCCAAGTTGGGCTGAAAATGGACAAACCCAGTGATTGGGTTGTTTTAACCCAGCGGTAGGGTTAAATGTTTGCCCAACCTGCTGGGTAGTTTTATTTAACTCAACTATTGTTTAAAAATTACTGTATTGCTTAATTAAAATTAACCCAAAGTATGTTGGAAATGAACATTTATTAATGTTCAATGAATAATTATTAAACAACAAACATTTATTAAATTGCTTATTAATAAATTTATATTAATAAACTATTAAACTATTAAATTTATATTAATAAAATATTAAAGCTTATTAATAAACATTCACCTTTTGTCTATCTATAATTACATCTGGTTTTTAATTTCCCAACTATTTTGGGTTCATTTTAAGCTAGCCATATAGCAATTTTTAAACAATAGTTGAGTTAAATAAAACTACCCAGCACATTGGGCAAACATTTAACCCAACCGCTGGGTTTGCCCATTTTCAACTCACCTTGGGTTATTTTTAACTCAGCATTTTTTTAGTGTGCACCATTAACTTAATCTTTAGCAAATTTTTTTTTTTTCATATTGTAATGTTGTGATGGCTAAATTCTCTTGTAGCATTTAAAATGAGTTTTAGGTTTTATTTTAGTATAGAATGAAAATAATTATTTGGTTCTTATAGAGTTTTAAGAGTGTTGTTTCAATCTAGCGTGCAAACTTTAGGAACCACTGCTGCAAAATCTGACATTAACCATGACAACATGACCATATAAGCTCAATCATGTCTTGGACTCATATACCTTGAACAATATCAGTTCTGGAGTCCATAAATATATAGAGCTATAATGTCTTCCACTGAAGGGAATATCTGGGATGCTCCTTTTGCTCCCAGTGAGCTCATACACTGAGCAGATGTAGATGGGACGAGTCTGTCTCTTCTTTTTTCATTTTTATGAGGGCTAGCTTACATCTGACCCTTCCCTGGCTTATACTGCACCCGAAGTGTTAATGAAATTCAGAGGTCCCAGGGGAAAGGGGGGTTATGTCACACAAGCTGGATTCAGAGATATAGAGTATAACACATGGGCCTAAGCAATAAAAGTATGGGTGTACAAATATAATATAACATTTTTGCTTGATATACCCAATTAACTAAGGAAATGTGATATAAATGGACTGGATCTTTAACACTAACCATCCTAGAGAACAATATACCATTTTAAAAGATTTTTAAGGTTTTCTGTTTCTGTCCATTTTATAATGGAATCTATGAATTCCATGATCTTTCCATCAGAGAAGTTTGTCATTATACATCAAACACTATTCTAAGATCTCCATGGTTGCCACAATGGTGATGATGAAGTGTATGTTGATTATAAAGTCTAATAACCCTCTAGAACCTGCATGAGACCTGAACAGAAGTGTGATTAAGAGCTCAAGTCTTTGGATAATTCTGATCATTCAGATGAGAGGTGGATGGAAATGGGGTTTTGGGGGACTGTGGATGGTGTTCTGAGCAGCAGGAGACCCCCACCCATCCCCACCCCTTGGGCTGTGACCTCGGTCCCTAAAGGGTCATGAGAGAGTTGGTGAAGGGTGGATGAACAACGTGGGGCTTAAGGCACACAGCCTGTGTCCAGTCACACACACAGTCCCAGCCCCCAATTCGGTCCATTGTCCCCAGACTAAGGTTGGACCTGAACTTCACAAACTATTGTTGAAGGCCAGACATTATTCTAATGTCCTTCGTCTCTAATCAGAGTCCATGAAGGGTCAATGTGGCAAAGATCTGTAACACTCTCACCATCACTTTTACCTTACTATAATATAATATAATATAATATAATATAATATAATATAATATAATATAATATAATATAATTAATATAATAAATATAATATAATATAATATAATATAATATAATATAATATAATATAATATAATATAATATAATATAATATAATATAATATAATATAATATAATAATATGTGTGTACAAATGAAAGTGTCCTGTATTAAAACAGCATATATTTGATGCTAAAGTTTTTTGGGTTACACTCTATTTTGTGATGAAGTTACATTGTATCTACTCAAATAAGTAATATTATTTAACTACAGGTACTTACTATAGAGTTAAGGTTAGGGTTTGATTTAGGGTTTGTTACTTGTAATTATGCTTAATTTACTGTTATTACCATAGTAAGTACATGTAGTAACGTGTAACTACTTCAACTTAAAATAAAGTGTTACCGTTTTTTGTAACATTGCAAAGGTCTTTATTGTCATTAGTGTCTTTTGATCAATTTAATGCAATTAAGTATTAATTTATTCTCAATAAGTCTTACTGAACCCAAACTTTTGAATGGTAGTGTACATATAAATCTGCACGGGTCTGTTTTATGGTTAATCTGAGGAGCAAAAAAAAAACAGAAGTGAGATTTGAGGAAAAAACAGTCAGAGGATTTAGAACTGAACACTCCAGAGCTATAAGACTCAAGCCAAATATTCTAATTTTAATGCTCATTATAATTTCTATATGGGTCTCTCCTTTGTCCAGAGAAGATTTTAGCATTACTGAAACTGGCCTGCCACTTTGAAAAAGTGATATATGCCTTTGAAAGAAATTCTAAATGCATATGAACATTCACAAATTCCTCTCGCTCTCTTTTTCTCCCATTATATCCATGGCAGCAGCAGGAGATCTAACGTAAACAATGGCTGAATAACTTGGAGGAGGAATTGTAAAGAAGCTGGGTGGAAAGGGGGGGATCACGCTGCTCCGGGTGGGCTTCTTTTGACTCCATAATGGGAGTTAAATTCTTCCTGACTACAACAGCCACAAGCTGTCTGCACAAACACTCCTTTGTGTTGGTCATCTGAGGCTAAGTTGTCTTTTGTTTAAACGCTGATTGTCATTAGGTGGCATACGCCAAGTTCAAAGTCATGCAAACACACTTGAGAGGAAACAATCCCCTGCAGTTTAACTACGCCCTCCTTATTAACCATTACCTCTCACCAATTAGCTTGTTTGTGCTCCACTTTTCATGAAGTATCTGACTCCAATGCAATTTTTCAGATATATAATGGTACTTTCTATTAATTAGATCATGTCTGTAGGTCACCAGCTTTTATGGAAAAAGTCTTTCTCAGACATGAAACCTTTAGGTAAAATCAATAAGCAATATGCTCCAATTGGAGGGGGAGGACACCTCATCACTATGGCCTCAGGTCTTTAATTATTGGGATAAGGACCAGAAGGGGGTCCAGGGCTTCCATTAAGCCAATCTTATTAATGGAGCAACCAAGGGTTAAAATGTCCCTCTGCTGCAACATGTGAGTTTTAATGCCACCGTTAGTTCCTCTTTGGCTTGATGAACCCTGATGACTTTCTTTAACAGAACCATTGAAACCAGTTTTAAGGCCTCTATAAACGAACTCATTTTGTGGCCGATTAGCCAGCACATTGTATTACAGGTTATTACGGCAGCTTCATTACCATGAGGAAATGGGTATTGCTTCAATTAGAGCAATAAATGTACAGGCTGAAGTGGCTCACAACTTCTGTGGTGATCCACTGGTTATTTCGAGGATGGATTTGAAATTGAAAACGTATCACAGTTTTTAACATTCATAATAACAGAGCACCAAATCAGCATATTATACACTTTAAAAAATGCTGGGTTGAAAATGGACAAACTCACACTATAAAAAAGCATTTTCATGATTTATCACAACATTTTTTCTTGTCAAATCAACTTTAATAATTAATGTGGTTCACATACAGAACATAATATCCCCTTAATTTCAATGAACTCAAAATTTTAAGGCAACCAACTTACCTCTCTAAGTTAAACCAACAATTATTTTTTACAGTGCAACGATTGGGTTGTTTTGACCCAGTGGTTGGGTTAAATGTTTGCCCAACATGCTGGGCAGTTTTATTTAACTCAACTATTGTTTAAAAATTACTATAATGCTGGCTTAAAATGAACCCAAAATTGGTTGGAAATTAAAAATCAGACACATGATTACTAGAGGCAACAATAATCAAAAGATGAACACTTATTAATAAGCATTTTAATAGTGGGTTTTAACGCTGGGTTAAAACAGCCCAATCGCTGGGTTTGTCCATTTTCAACCCAGTATTTTTTAGAGTGTGAAGCGGCTCATAACTTCTGTGGTGATCAACTGGAGATGGAAGTTATTTCGAGGATAGATTTGAAATTAAAAATGTATCAGTTTTCAACATTCATAATAATAGAGCACCAAATCAGCGTAAATGCTGGGTTAAAAACAACCCAAGTTGGGTTGAAAATTAAACATATTAATAAATGTTAATTTCCAACATATTTTGGGTTCATTTTAAGCAAGCAGTATAATTTTCAAACAATAGTTGGGTTGAATAAATCTACCCAGCAGGTTGGGCAAACATTTGACCCAATTGCTGAGTCTTTCCATTTTCAACCCAACATGGACTGTTTTTAACCCAGCATTTTCAGCCCCATTTACTTTGGCTATAAGATTTACCAACTTTACTAAGATCTATCTAACTACTTGGTAGGAGAAACTTTGTGAAGCTCAGGTCCAGACTATGATTTGCTTTTAACTTCATAATTGTCCCTTTAGTAAAGTGTATTACTCTTACTCCTGTGATAGAGACATCCTGTGACCTGTATGTGGATTAGCTAGATGGGTGACTTGTGAGAATTAGCTTACTGGAGTGATGAGGAGTCTGAAGCGGGATTACTCCAGCATAACCATATTCAGGCATGCACACACATAAACCTCCAACAGCTTTAAGGCGATTTTAAATGTACCCCTGCTTCCCAGTAAGGCTGGAGCAGTGTTATGGAGATCAGGGTGTTGGGGTCAAAGGGGGTGGGGAGAGGTGGCCACTTTTGTCTCTTTTCGCTCCACCCGCTTTGGACCGCTCTGCTGTCCAGGAGGGGACCCCAAAGGTTAATACCGCCCAAGGTCACCGCAGACCCTCTGTCTGTAAGGTCATCTGTTTCTCCCCCCTCCTCCCTGAGACTCCCCATCTCCTTCTGTTCAACTTTCCGACTATGTTTATTTATTATTCCACAGGAGATTTATTCTAAAGAACGTATATGATCTAACCTCATGGCAATAACATCTGGTTTGAAAATAAACTGTTTTGATCCTAAGTCCAGTCGTTTAATCTCTTTATATTAATATACAAGCAGAACAAATGTTTGTTTCTTATAAAAGCCTGAATTATTGAGAAGAAAAATGGATTTAATGCAGGATGTATATGATTGCTCTACCCTGATAACTTATGGTATTTTTTCTATAACTTATTAAAGATCCATGTAAAGAATACATTAATAAGACAATCAGATGAGACAAATTAACTTTTTTGCATAGTGAAAAAAATGCAATTCTACTTTTTTGTGTATTCTTTCAACATTATAGCAAAATTTTTGTCACCATTTAATTTCTGTTATTTCTAATTTTTATACGTTTGATTTTAATCAGCAATTAAACCTAAGTTTTCAATTTTCCTAAGATTAAATTTGGGTCATAAAATTAACTCTTAGCTGAACAAACTACAGTATTGGCTATATAGATATTGCTTTAAACACATTATCTGGTTTAAACTAAATACTAAGCTTAATTCTACTCTATTCATCCAAATTTCAATTTTAATGTGTTCAGATACACTTAAGTTAAAAGGTTCACATGTTCCCTATTATGTGAGAAACACTGTGTGTCTGTGAATACTAATTTAACAAAGAAAATAGCATAGAGCTGGTGAATTACAGCTGAAATTACTTTTATAAACTTTTAAAGTCTAAAAAGATGCATCAGGATAAAGAAACTCTACGACAGGAGTGTTTTATGTAGCTAAAGACAAGTAAAATATTAGCAAATATTAATATTCTAATATGTAAATTAGCTTTGAGGTCATACTTTATTAATTTAACGCACTACTGAGGACATTTAGGCTATCCAAATAAAAGCAATTACACAGTTTGTATGCTAGTCTCATCAGAAAAAAAAGTTATTCTTTTGCTACAAAACTCAAAATATGATCTTTAAATCTTTCTGGTCAAATTATGCAAAAAAGGTGCACACAAATGGGTGAATAGAACACAAAATGACTAAAAAGTATTCCACTGTAAAAAAAAAAAAAAAAAATAGTCAAGTTCATACTCACAAGAACCAATAAACGTCAGGAAGGTCAGTAAAATCCGTGGCTTCATTTTCCTGTGTAACGTTAAATCCTTTCCAAAAAATGGAAACACGTAGGTGACTTCTTTGTGGTTAAAAGGAGTTTCAAAAGTGAACAAGAAAAAAGAAATTTGCTGCTTCTTCAGTGTAAATGTCTTTGTATTTGAATACCAATCCTAAACGTAGTCAACCTAGAATAACATCGCTACTTTAACACATTAACGGCGCTCCAGCTGGGCGCTGCTGGTCACGTCCACGGCCACTTTGAGAATATCCCGAGAGCGGCTTCAGCACAGCGGTGAGCGCGGCGCTCATTAATTATTCATGATGTTGTTGTTGCTGCTGACACGCGCACGGTCACTACACGGACGTTGCCACGCGCGCTCTCGCCGGCAGTGACAGGTGGCTCTGTGATGAACCAATCATTAAACGAGCTGCTGCCTTTGGGTGGGTGCGTTATGGCTGATTTATCTGAGCAACATAACATAAAAACATACAATGATCAAATAGGCCTATTCATAATTAAAATATTCAGCTTTTAAAATGTGCAACACTTGAACTCACTGTATTCAACAGAACTAACTTTCTGAACAGTGTTTGATGTGGCAGTGTGAACTAACCTCCTTGTTTTGCTATCATTAGTCTGACTATTTGAATAAACCATTCTCACAGTGTGTGGTCAGATCTAAAGAACCAACAAACTGATTCAATTAGCAGATATTAGCATATGAATCAGTATATGAATAGATCTGCATGCTAAGTTAAGTGAGTTGCCTGCCCGGGGGACCGTCCTCTCTCATTATAGGCTACTAATTGAAGTATTTAGAGAAATATTTGAACAGGCAGTTTGAGAGAGACACCAATTGACTGAAAGAACACTCTTCACAAAGTCTATTTTCATATAAAGACAATGAAATAATTCACTAAAATGGAAATCAGTAGTAAATCTGTATGCATGTGAAAGAGCTACACTATATTCCCAAAAGTATTGGGACACCTCTACAAATCATTGAATTTGGGTGTTTCAATCACTTCCATGGCCACAGGTGTATAAATCAAGCACCTAGGCATGCAGACTGCTTCATTTGTGAAAGAATGGGTCGCTCTCAGGAGCTCAGTGAATTCAAGTGTGGTACCGTGATAGGTTGCCACCTGTGCAATAAGTCCATTCGTGAAATTTCCTCACTACTAAATATTCCACAGTCAACTGTTAGAGGCTCACAGTGCGCAGAAGTCGCCAACTTTCTGCAGAGTCAATAAGCTACAGACCTCCAAACTTCATGTGGCCTTCAGATTAGCTCAAGAACAGTGTGTAAAGAGCTTCATGGAATGGGCTAAGTGTCGGATATGGTGTAAAGCACGCCGCCACTGGACTCTAGAGCAGTGGAGACATGTTCTGTGGAGTGACCAATCACGCTTCTCTCTCTGGCAATCCAATGGACGAGTCTGGATTTGGTGGTTGCCAGGAGAACGGTACTTGCCTGACTGCATTGTGTCAAGTGTAAAGTTTGGTGGAGGGGGATTATGGTGTGGGGTTGTTTTTCAGGGGTTGGGCTTGAACCCTTAGTTCCAGTGAAAGGAACTCTTAATGCTTCAGCATACTAAGACATTTTGGACAATTTCATGCTCCTAACTTTGTGGGAACAGTTTGGGAATGGCCCCTTCCTGTTCCAACATGACTGCGCACCAGTGCACAAAGCAAGGTCCATAAAGACATGGATGAGTGAGTTTGGTGTGGAGGAAGTTGACTGGCCTGACCTCAACCTCATAGAACAGCTTTGGGATGAATTAGAGCGGAGACTGTGTGTCAGGCCTTCTCGTCCAACATCACTGCCTGACCTCACAAATGCGCTTCTAGAAGAATAGTCAAAAATTCCTATAAACACACTCCTAAACCTTGTGGAAAGCCTTCCCAGAAGAGTTGAAGCTGTTATAGCTGCAGAGGGTGGGCCAACTCCATATTAAACTCTACGGATTAAGAACAGGATATCATTAAAGTTCATGTGCACATAAAGGCAGGTGTCCCAAAACTTTTGGCAATATAGTGTGTATGTCATAGAAAAAATAGCCAAGTGTCATGTGTCCATACACCTTAATTCTCGGCCTAATCTAATTATGTTCAAGACACTTGAACCAAGCACTCTAGAAACATTACTAGCAATCATGAAGGGAAAATTACTCAAGCATTCTGAAAACAAGCAGCAAAAATGTTTCTGTACACCCGGTTATATATCCATCTTGAGTTTAAGGACTGGCTGTCCTCAGGCCAGAGGAAGAGATCAGTGCGCGGAGCAGAGAAAAGGAATCAGACGGGCCTCACCTACTGTTCCGCTCTCTCCTTATCCCATTAGGTGCTCTATGGCTGCCCAGTTAACCATGGATACAGGCACAGGGATAATCCACCCTAACACTTAGGGACTCATTCACCGCTCTCTCCTTGCCTTTTATATGTTGTTAACTCTATTATGCACTGGGGAGGGAGAAAGTGGGAGAGAGGAGAGGAATCATAAGTCACATACAGGTTCTGATAGGCTGGTCAACAGAGCATTGTGGGTTCAGCTTCATTTACAGGATTGAGGAGGATATCATAGCAACTGTAGACCTGTGCTGCTGTCACTGGGAGATTTGAGGAAATTGAGAAGGATCAGCAACTACACCAAGGGATAACAGAGAGAGCGCGAGATGATATTAAGAGGTTTATGGAGATTCAAGTGGAATAAAGGGGAAAAAAGGGAGTTTTAATCTGAAGAGAAAGATAAAGGAGGTAATAGCATCTGAGCACTTTTTCCAAAGAGTAATTTTAGGAAAGTAGAGGGATGACAGGAAATGATGGGGAAAAGAGGGAATTGAATCTAGAAATGTGGTTCACTCTAAAAAATGCTGGGTTAAAAACAACCCAAGTTGGGTTGAAAATGGACAAACCCAGCAATTGGGTTGTTTTAACCCAGCGGTAGGGTTAAATGTTTGCCCAACCTGCTGGGTAGTTTTATTTAACTCAACTATTGTTTAAAAATTGCTGTATTGCTTAATTAAAATTAACCCAAAGTATGTTGGAAATGAACATTTATTAATGTTCAATGAATAATTATTAAACAATAAACATTTATTAAATTTCTTATTAATAAATTTATATTAATAAACTATGAAACTATTAAATTTATATTAATAAAATATTAAAGCTTATTAATAAACATTCACCTTTTGTCTATTATTGTTGTCTCTAATTGCATCTGGTTTTTAATTTCCCAACTATTTTGGGTTCATTTTAAGCTAGCCATATAGCAATTTTTAAACAATAGTTGGTTTAAATAAAACTACCCAGCAGGTTGGGCAAACATTTAACCCAATCGCTGGGTTTGTCCATTTTCAACCCAACTTGGGTTGTTTTTAACCCAGCATTTTTTAGAGTGTAGATTTGAAGTCCTATTATTACCCAGTTGAGCGCCACAACCAGGGTTATTATCGTTTCTGTTCATTGAAATAAAGCTGGAATAAAAATAAATATTAGTTGAAAAACTAAATGAAACTAGAAATGTTGCCTTGTCAATAATCAAATCATTTTCATTTGAAGCACTTGAAGCATTTGAAAATTATTAACTGGAAATAAATACAAACTAAAACTGAAATAAAAATAAATTAAACCTAAATAGCAATATTTAAATATATATATTAAACTAAAATTAACATGAAAATATAAAAATAAAAGCTAATTCAAAATATTAATAAAACTATAATGGGAACACTTTACAATAAGAATTTGTTAGTTAACATTAGATGATGTATTAACAAACAATAAGCAAAACGTGTGTTACAGTATTTATTAATCTTTGTTAATATTATTTGATAAAAATACAGTTGTTTATTGTTTGTTCATGTTAGTTTACAGTGCATTAATGTTAACAGACACAACTTTAGTAATTGTTTAAATGAACATGAATTGAGATTAATAAATGCTGTAGAAGTGCAGTTCATTCTTAATTCATGTTAACTAAAGTAGTTAACTAATGGTAACTAATGAAACCGTATTGTAAAGTGTTCCCACTATAATAAAACTGAAATAAAAACTAGTCAGTGTTGGCAGTTTCCTTCAGCATTATCATTTCAATTTTGGTGTGACCTTTACATTTGCCCAAAATATAACTTTTTTGGGCTTCTCACCAGTCCAGGTGAGAAAAAGTAATGCAAAAATAATGTAACAAACACATACTTAAAAATAAACTCAGTTAAAAAAGTAACTCAGTAACGCAATTTAATTGTAACAATATTGTTTTCAAAGTAACTTTCCCCAACACTGGTCACAAATCAGTGCGTTAATATAATATTGATATTATATTAACAGTTGCCTGATGAAGGTCATGTGACCGAAACATTGCTAATAAAATATTTTTGATACGTTTTTGCAAGTATGGATAATGTGCGGGATTCTCTCTCTCTCTCCCTTTTTTTTTTGTATAATATTTATATTAAAATGTATTTGGCAATATTTAAAAATAATAAAATAACACAACAGTATTTGGGAAGTTATAAAAAATATGAATGTGCATTTCATACCAACTGAGCAATTCTTCTCCTGCACATCCAGTGGATATAGTGTGTAATTCTTTAAGCTGTCATTGAAATGAATATAGGCTTTAAGAATTAAGATGACAAATTTGCTTTTACTAAGTATAAATTAGGTACAAATTGCATATTAATACACAAAGACATCTGTGGGGGTGAACCTGATGTAAATTAGTAAATCATTTCCACACTTACTAGTAACAATATTTGAAAACGTACACTTGGATGCATTAGTCCACTTTTTAATTGCAATACTCGTGGAATTTACAGATGGTGTTTCTGTTCAAATTATATGATGAAGGGGCCGTTTACATGACAGTTTTCAACTAAAAAACAGAAAACGTTTTGTGTTTTGGCTGTTTATTTACATGACAACGCCATTTTGGGGGCCTGGAAATTTAGAAAACGATACCGTTATTGTCTTAATTTGTGAAAATGGTACATAATTTGCATGCGTATTATGTGTTCATTCTATAAGCATGTAGTTTTTCTTTACAAAGTGACATCACCACCTACTGGCCTGACAGCATAATAGTCATTTTAACAAATCTATGTGAATGGGGATCGTTGTCATCTGTACTTGATACTTTTAAAAAATGCAAAGGAGAATGTTTCTGTTTTTAGTACATAGTCGTCATGTAAACAAACCCTAATTCTATCAGTCATGAAAATGCATATGCATACTGAGAGAAATCTTAATATATTTGATTTAAAATTGAAGGCAAATACTGAAAAATAACAATATCACCTCTACCAGAGAGTGATAAAGCAAAATCAATATGAAAATATAATAAAACTGCATTTTGAATATAATTAAGAATGATAAAACTGCAATAAAAATGATAATATGGAAATTCAAAGGCAGGTGTCAACAGTGAATTACAAGAAGTCGCAGAAATGACCCCCCAGAAAAACACTAACATAAAATCTATAACATGCAAACAAATGGATATGATCAAATGTATAAGCCAAGTCGGAGTTAGACATAATTAGAGTAAAAATGTTTACTATCTTAATTTTACCATCATGACAATATTATGATTAACTAAAGAAGTTGGCTAAACTAGCCAAAAATGTTATACTGGCTATGCAACATGTGAAAATATACATGTCCTAATCAACTTCACCACACGTATCTGTACACAATCTATTTCAATTCTATTTATAACTAAAACTTCATATTAAGGCACATAGACCTGCTATCTAAGACCTCTGTGTGCAAAAACTATTTATTAAAACATAATTTTTATGTTTGTTCCCTTAAAGGACCTTTCAGCCAATTTATAGTTTACATTCCATTTGACTGTAAAGACTATATTTCGAGTTCATTGGCAAAAACGTCCCTTTAAAAAGGTACTCGTCCAAATAAACGTGTCATAATATGGATGTTCTTGTGCGCTTTTATGACACACTCATGGCCAACCCAAGTTACTGTCCAGGCCAAAAGAGTCTAGGTCAAATTCCAGGACGGAGTCCGGCAGACCTGATATGTCCTGGTCCAGCCAGGATGACGGGTCTGAAAAACATGGAGAATTAATTGGTGAGAGAAATAAGTGAATGTCAGGAGGATCTAAAATGAAATATGACAGGACATGTAGGTTATGAGCACTACAATGTAGACATTTTTGATTTACAAATCCCTTCAGCCTCTAAATGATCAAAATTAGCTGAAAACATGATCAAAACTTAATGAAGCTGAAAACTACAAGCCTTCTGTTGTCTGATTTATATTTCATACTTTTTAAGCAAGTAAAAGGCCTTTTAGTGTAATTGTAAAAAAATTTCAAGTTGTGGTTCACGTGTCTCTTTTGCTGTGAAATTTTTCTCATCACCAAGGCTGCATTTATTTAATTTATTTTACAGTAAAAACAACAATATTGTGAAATATTATTACAATATTAAATAACTTTTTTCTCTCTTATTTAAAAATTTAATTAATTCCTGTGATGCAAAGCTGTATTTTCAGCATCATTACTCCAGTTTTCAGCATCACATGATCCTTCAGAAATCATTCTAATATGCTGATTTGCTGCTCAAGAAACATTTATTAATATTATTATCATTAATGTTTTTGCTGCTTAACATTTTTGTGGAAACAGAGAAATTAATACTTGTATTCATCAAGGATGCATTAAATTGATCAAAAGTGACAAGACATTTATAATGTTACAAAAAATATTATTTCTATTCATCAAAGATATTAAACAAAAAAATATTAAACTGTTTTTAACATTGATAATAATCAGAAATGTATTTTGAGCAGCAAATCAACATATTAGAATGATTTCTGAAGGATCATGTGACACTGAAGACTGGAGTAATGATGCTGAAAATTCAGCTTTACCATCACAGGAATAAATTAAAGGTTAAAGTATATACAAATAGAAAACTAACTTAATTTGTAATAATATTTAGCAATAATACTGTTTTTACATGTTTACTGTTTTTTTTAATCAAATAAATGCAGCCTTGGTGATCATAAAATACTTAAAAAAAAAAAATTATGTTTCCAAACTTTTGACAGATACTGTAAAAGTAAGAATAACTTTTATATTGTTAGCAATATTTCAAGATGAACACGTACTGAACTGAAGCAACTTGTTTGATTATCCATACATCATGTTTTAGAAAAATGTATCAAATATGATCCATCAGGCATTTGAGGAACATTTTTGCACATCTCTCAATCACCACTGTATTACATTGCATTACAATTGCAATTGGGGGGTAATACAATACCACCCACAAAAAAAAAATATAGAGCTGCATTTTGCATTTTATGTAAATAGTCTTCCATTGTCACTGTTATAAAGACCTCATTTATTTACGTTACGTATTTAAGTTGAAATTTATCATACTTTTTTTTCCATATAAATATCAGCAACTACAACAAATTGCATATTTTTTCTCACTTTGGGCCTCAGGAGAGTGTGTGCTCCATATTCTCCTATTTCAAAAGCCTGATGTATCAAATATAATACTCATGAAACAAAAACAAAAAAAACGGTTCAATAAACTATTTCAAAATGTGTTTTTCTGACTATGATTTACACTTCAGGCTTTACAGGGTTAAACCGCCAGCTGATGTTAGTCTTACCAGATAAGTTGATGTTGAAAACATTTTGTGTCTCTCCAGCACTGCAGCTTTGGTTCTGCTGTTCCCTGCTTTCTGCAGCTTCACAGTTAAGCTCTGACACTCTACCGCCACCTAGAGGCTCCTTCTGAAGTACTCCAAGCTGCGTGGGGATAAAAATCTTCAAAATCAGTGATAAATGCAGAGGCGCTGCTTAGCCACACACCATATGGCCAAGACAGTATGTGCTGGTGATTAATGAAATAGGCAATGTACCTGCTGGGAAAGGGCTTTTGCTTGGCTAGGGGTAAGATGTAAGCCGACATATGATTCCTGTAACAAAAAAGGTGTTTATCATCATCATCATCATCATCATCAACAAGTCTGGTTCATACAATCTAATGCAAACAGGGCTCACCTTGTTCAGTTCAAAACCTTTATCCTGCAATCCTGGATTTGCTCCATCTACTTGAGTGACTTTCAATCCCTCTCCTTGAGTCTCGTGGACAGCGACTTTAGATTGTGGTTTTGCTTCTGCCTGCATCTGCATACAGTGTCTACGTTTCACCTGAAAGCCGTGTGGGCCTGGCATACGATTCCAGTTTTTCTCCTGACCCGAAGAGGGGAAAGACATAGGCTGATGTAGCTGTTGACCTTGATATTGGCCCTGCTGGCATGGCAACTGCCACTGCTCCTCAGACATCTGGTGATGTTGCAATTGTGCGTACAGCTGCTGCTGCTGATGATGATGTTGTTGTTGCTGCTGCTGCTGGGTAATCGCTTGCTGCAGTACATGTGGTTGGTGAGTCTGGGAATGATGCAGTAACTGCTGTTGATATTTAGCGTGCAGTTGTGAATGATGCTGCAGGTGACGACCGTGTTTGTGATTGTGATGTTGTTGCGTGTGACTGTGTGTTTGTTGATGTTGTGGCTGGTGGTCATTTTGGATCCACTGTTCCATCTCTGGGATAGACTGATCCTGCACCTCTGGCTGGAAATACTGCCGCAGTGGCTGATGGGACAGCGGAGGAGCGGATCGGAAGGGCTGAGTGCAGGGATATGCTGGTGGCTTTGTCTCCTTTAGAACTTTGTTGGGGTTGAGAAGAGGAGCACCCTGTGAGAAACATTCATACTAAATATTATAAATAATAATATAAGAATATTATTGTAAATAAAACAATCAATTTAAAGGGTTTTTAAAGGATTAGTTCACTTCAGAATTAACATTTCCTGATAATTCACTCACTCCCATGTCATCCAACATGTTCATGTCTTTCTTTCTTCAGTCGAAAAGAAATGAAGGTTTTTGAGGAAAACATTCCAGGATTTTTCTCCATATAGTGGACTTCAATGAGTTGAAGGTCCAAATGTCAGTTTCACTGCAGCTTCAAAGAGCTCTACATGATCCCAGATGAGGAATAAGAGTCTTATCTAGCGAAACAATGTCATTTTCTATTTTTTTTTTATACAAATTTATATACTTTTTAACAGGACCGGAGTGGGACTCATTTTCAGCCCTGGAGTTTCATGCCTTAAACCGGCCCACTTTAATTCAAGACTGACTATATTAAAATAATGTAATTAAAACCTCAGTATATAAGTCTGCAATAGTGCACTGTTCTCTAAAGCCTTGTAATTAATTGTATTTTTCAAAAATGTCTTCAAAAAAAATAAAAATTATAGTACAAAAAATGCTAACATTTGATATAGAGTCATTTTTATTGTTATGATTTTATAATGTGAACCACTGATTAATTCTCCAGCCATCTAGTGGCTGTAGTTAAAAAAATTCATGTTATTTTATTATTTTTTAAAAGAAGCAATCATCCACTAAACCCAGGCACATTTTTCATGTCTATCACTATGAATGAAATTAAAAAAATGTAGATCTTTTTTTTAAAGTGGATTTAACATAAAATTTTGCCATTTTATATGAATGTATATACTTAAATTATTACAAATTGAGGCAAATAAATAACAAAAAAATACCATAAATCTGCAAAACTGCACAACTTTACAGTAAAATATTAAAGTGAGCTATATTACGTTTGTTTATAAGAAGTTACATTATGTTACAAAATCACATTTTACTGTCTGGTTATGTAAGTTAGTTGTACAGAAAAATTCATATTGTTGCCCAATGTGTAATAGCATAGCAAGCAACATAACATAAGTGATAGGCCCTATTTATTATTTGCCCGGTATACGATATGTGTAATAGCTGCTTGCATGCCTTTATCTTTCACATGTTTCCACTCTTCCTTTGTATTTATTTACGTTACCTAAACCGGCCTCCGGTGGCGTAGACCTTTTGTCTTACCATAATTTAGTGTTGATTTAGAACTTGTCCCACTGGCCCTACAGACGTCACCTCATCCCTTCTTCTCGTATACTTTTGTGTGAGTTGTCTTCTCCGGGCGCACATTCCCATGTCGTCCATGCCTAAATCCGTCACTGACGGGTTTTAAGGAAAAGGTTAGGCTACTCAGCTTAGTACTTTTGGCCACGCCGACAGTTTCTAGAGCATCCATATTTCAACCCAGTGCCATGACAATACCGGCCCTCACGTCCAAATAAACATACCGGCCCAACGGGAATTCTCCAGGCGCTCCCGATTAGCCAATCCGGGCCTGCTTTTTTCAAATGTTCTTCTTGCGAATGCGCGCATTAGGTAATCACGTTGAAAAAAGGTCATGCGTGATGTAGGCGGAAGTACAAAGCAAGTGTTTACAAAGCATTTACAAAAGACTAAGTCAAATGGCCTTTCCCAAAAAAGGTAAAACAACGATGTCGGACGATTCTGAAGTTGGAGGAGAAAATGAGATGGTGTTTTTTGCCCTACCACGGTTCTTCGCCTACATCATGCATGACCTTTCCAACGTGATTATGTAATGTGTGGTGCATCGCAGAGCAGTGCAAGATGAGCATTTGTGGTTAAAAAGTATATACTTTTTTTTTTTTTTTGAATATGACTGATCGTTTCGCTCGATAAGACTCTTATTCCTCGTCTGGGATCATGTGGAGCTCTTTGAAGCTGCACTGAAACTGACATTTGGACCTTCAACCCGTTGAACCCTGTTGAAGTCCACTATATGGAGAAAATCCTTGAATGTTTTCCTCATAAACCTTAATTTCTTTTCGACCGAAGAAAGAAAGGCATAAACATCTTGGATGACATGGGAGTGAGTAAATTATCAGGAAATTTGAATTCTGAAGTGAACTATTCCTTTAAGGACCTACAGACAGTATGATTATCAACAATCTTCATCTTGCCTGTGATATTGAAGACATGGTTGGAGACACTGTGGGTGAAAACTGCTTTGGATGCTGCCAGCGGGACTCTCCACCACTGGGCACAATGAGTGGGCTGAGCTGGGCTCTCTTCCGTGATGTGGTGGCATGGGCGAGGCCAGTTACACGTGGCGAACCGGAGAGAGAGGAAGAGGAGCAAGAGGGAGATCCGCCAATTCCACTGCTGTGACTGCAGCGGCTGGCAGATGACTGGATGGACTGGTTACTCAGTGAAGAACTGCTAAGGGAGGACTGCAGGGACTGGTTGCTGAGCGATGACTGCAGGGAAGAGTTGCTAAGTGACAGGCGCAAGGAAGTGGAGCTCAGAGAGCTGGGCAGGGAGTGGCTGCTGAGACAGGTCTGGATGTTGGGATTGCTGAGTGAAGACTGGAGCAATGGATTACTTAAAGACGCCTGAAGAGATGAGGACAGACCTAAAAAGACAAAATTGCGTCATTTATTTGCATACTTGGCATAAGTAGAGTGAAAACCCTCTGCAAATCAAACACTGTCAGATCCTGAAACATACCTGGCAAGTTAAAGTCAGCCATAAGGTCAGGGTGCATGGAATTGTTGTTCAGGTGATCCGCACCGCTGTGCTGCTCAGAATCCTGGCCTGAAGGAAGAGGAGAAGGCAGGTGCAGGCTAGAGAGGTCTGGAAGAGAGCCACACGTACTGAGGGCCGATGGGACAGGGAGGGAAGACACCTGCTGATCAGGCAATGGGAAGTTGCTGGAGAGACAGCAAACAAAGACTGTTTATAGAAGAAAAACTGGGATAGCTTAATTACTAGGACTGAAAAGGAACTTACTGAATAACAGGTGTTTCACAATCTGATGATGACATTGAGGAAAACTACAAAAGAAGATGCAACGGAAATAATGAGTCCTCATAATATATATTGCACATCGCCTCATTTCTCGAAGAGTCTGAAAACGGTTCATTCTATGATTTAGTCTCTCTAAACCCCTTCTTTCAGAGACTAATTAAAGGGTTAGTTCACCCAAAAATGAAAATTATGTCAATTAATTAATTTTTCCAAACCCGTAAGACCTCCGTTCATCTTCGGAACACAGTTCGGATATTTTAGATTTAATCTGAGAGCTTTCTGTCCCTCCATTGAAAATGTATGTACGGTATACTGTCCATGTCCAGAAAGGTAATAAAAACATCATCAAAGTAGTCCATGTGACATCAGTGGGTTAGTTTGAAGTTTTTGAAGCATCGAAAATACATTTTGGTCCAAAAATAACAAAAACTACAACTTTATTCAGCATTGTCTTCTCCGGACAGTGACGCAATTAGGACATCCGCGGAATGCACACTTACGCACAATTTTAAAAAATATAGCAATACCAAAATACAAACAATGTAGAATAGCTTGAATACAGCGTGCGTCTCCCTCAGACTGTAAACGAAGCTCGGGCGCACCGGATAACACATCATTGTTAACATAACAAGCATCACTGTCTGGAGTAGAAGGAGGCGGTAATGCACCAATAAGCTGGATGCCAACTACCGTAAAACAGGAAAGAAGAAGAAGCAGCGTCACCGTGGAGTGAAAGCGGATATACAACAGACCCGGAAGAGAAGACAATGCTGAATAAAGTTTTTGTTATTTTTGGACCAAAATGTTTTTTCGATGCTTCAAAAACTTCTAACTAACCCACTGATGTCACATGGACTACTTTGATGATGTTTTTATTACCTTTCTGGTCATGGACAGTCTACCGTACATACATTTTCAATGGAGGGACAGAAAGCTCTCGGACTAAATCTAAAATATCTTAAACTGTGTTCCAAAGATGAACGGAGGTCTTGCGGGTTTGGAACGACATGAGGGCGAGTCATTAATGACATCATTTTCATTTTTGGCTGAACTAACCCTTTAACTTCACATTAAACAGCTATATTACACACTTCATGAAAGGTAAAATTCAATAAATAATACTTCGAAAAAGCATAATGGGGCACCTTAAGAACAATTTATCAATAAGGCAGAATAAATACCTTCTTTAGTTTGGGAGATTGTGACTCCTCTTGAATATTTTCTTCAATTAGTGGTGCAGGATGCGCAAATCCTTGAAGAATAGGTTTCATTCAAAATAAGTCAGTAATTTAAGACAAAATACATATAAACATATATATAATATTTTCATGTTATGTTTATATCTGAAACAGTTTTATCTAAATGTAAAGTTTACTGACTGATTATATAGTCCATCACATGTTTGCCTGTGCTACAGTTCAAAAGTTTGGGGTTGGCAAGTTTTTAATGTTTTTTTTTTTAAGTCTGCAAGGCTGCATCGATTTGATCAAAAATACAGTAAAACAATAATATTATTGCAATTTAAAATAATTGTTTGCAATTTTTATATATTTTAAAATGTAATTCATCTCTGTCACTTCTGATCAATTTAATGTGTCCTTGCTGAATTAGTGTTTTGTTTTCTTTTATTTTACCCCAGAATTTGGAACGGTAGTCTATCTAAGATAATGCACGAAAACAAATGTTAAACTCACCATGGTGTTTGGTTTGAGGGTTCAGGGTTTGGCCAGATTTCGGATGGCCATGTAATTGTGTGTTTCGCACACTGGTGTGGAGAGCCGAGTCAGAGTTGGTTCTGAGGGGATGAACAGGATTAGAGATTGATTGGCGTAAACAGCTTGATGTGGGACCCAATAACATTTTCTAAATCTTCCAGAGTAAGCATGTTTATCCCCAATTAGAGAGATCAGCGAGTGCAACTAATACAATTATTATATATGCACGAGAGCTGATCTTGGATCAGCAGTCTACTTATGAGTTCTGCTTACCTATTTAGAGCTGTCAGAGGGAGACGGACCATCTGGCTTTTCTCAGTGGCAGAACAAGTGGACCAGTTTCTGGTTAGACACAAGCAACTTACTCAAAGTACTGGGACAAACAAAAGCTCAGGGAGCTCATCATTTTATGGTGATTTCATTGTGAAAATCAAACCACATGATTGTGCTCCTAAAGTTAATGTTGTGATTGTAGTAGATTACAGCACACTTTATTTATAATAACCTTACCTTCTCCAGTTAGGACCTCGAGGAGGAGAGAGGTGGGTAGAGAGATAGGGAGCACTTTCAAACTGTGAAATGAAGTTAAGGCTTAAAAAGAATGAATTTTAGCCCTTCTCAGTCTTTGCAACCTACAAAGTTCCATGAATTCTGCAGCTGTTTATGATTACTGCATAAGTATTTTAAAAATAATTTGCCAATTATTGAGTAGCATTTAAAAGTTTAGGGTAGGTAAGGTTTTTTTAATATTTTTGAAAGAAGTATCTTGTGCTATAATACAGTAAAAACAGTGATATTACGAAATATTATTACAAATTTAAATAACTTTTCTATTATAGCTGAATTTTCAGCATCAGTCTTCAGTGTCACATGATCTTTCAAAAATCATTCTAATATGCTGATTTGCTGCTCAATAAACATTTCATTTTATTTTTGCAGCTTAATATTTTTGTGGAAACTGTGATACACTACCATTCAAAAGCTTGGGGTAAGTAAGTTTTTTGTTGTTGTTGTTGTTGTTGTTGTTTAAGAAATTAATACTTTTATACCGCAGGGATGCATTATCACTATTATTATAAATGCTGAAATTTTTTTGTGGAAACTGTGATACATTTTTTTCAGGATTCTTTCATGAATAAAAGGTTCAAAGAACAGCATTTATTTGCAAAAGAGTGCCCTAGTAACATTATAAATGTCTTCATTGTCACTTTGGATTAATTTAATGAATCTTTGCTAAATAAAAGTATTAATTTCTATAAAAAAAATCTTAAATAATCTTTTGAATGGTAGTGTAATATTGTACAAATGTTTTTAACTGCATTTAATGCAGTTAAAAACATGAATATCATAAATAGAAAAAATATATATGTATATTCACAATAACAATTTGCATTGCTTTTCCGGCCCTGCAAATCTTTTTTTTTTTGGACAGTGGTGAAAATTACTATTATTAAACTGTTCTCTATACAAACATTGTCTGTGCACATATTAATCAGTATAATATAAGACCAAGGCAGCTCAATTTTTAAGATTAGAGTTGTTACAATATTCCTTTCATATTACCATAAACATGCATCTGTAAGATTATCAGCAGTTACACTTTATTTTGATGGTCCACTTTAGACATTCAACTATTATAAGTAACTTTGCAACTACATGTCAACTAACTCTCATTAGAGTATTAGTAGACTGTCTGCTTAATATCTGCTAACACTTTATAATGATGCTCCCCAACAGACATTCTTCTGACTATAACTAACTTTGCAAGTACGTCAATTTATTGTTGTAGCCCTAACCTAACAGCCTACTAGTCTACTGACACTCTAATAAGAGTTAGGTGACATGTAGTCTCAGCCTCAGACATCATGCCCATGGACCATTAGCTGAACGTCTGATGCATAAGGCACAAAAATGGGAAACAAAGTTGGTTTTGGTTGAATTCTCCAGGATTTCCAAGAAATGTGTGTGTTGCGTTGTTCAACGGCCCGCCTGGAAACAAAGCCGTCATGATGCCAAACCCCCTCATGGAAGATGAAAATCGTTGTGTTTATGAATGTGTCAATGAGCACTTATCAGGATCAACTAAACGCTTGATTTTCAAAAGTACACTGTAAAAAATTATTTTCATGATTTCATGTTTTCTTTTGTCAAGTCAACTTGGATAATTATGGAAGAGAATTAGGGTCAAGCAATAATAAAAAAATAAAACCATCTTGAGATTAAAGTTGTTAAATTTCGAGAAAAAAGTCAAGATAAAATGTTGAGAATAAAGTCATTAAATTACGAGAAAAAAATAGTTACATTTCAAGAAAAAAGTCGAGATAAAATGTTGAAAATAAACTCATTAAATTATGAGAAAAAAGTCATTAAATTACGAGAACAAATTCGTTAAATTTACGAATCTGTTCTCATAATTTAACGACTTTTTTCTCATAATTTAATGACACTATTCTCAACATTTTATTTCGACTTTTTTCTCGAAATTTAATGCGTTTTTTCTCTAAATTTAACAACTTTAATCTCGAGATGGTTTTATTTTTTTATTATTGCTTGGCCCTAATCCTCTTCGGTAGATAATTAATGTGGCTCAGATAACATAATATTTTGAGTTTCTGTTGATTAAACCAGTCGTCTTTATTTTATTAACTCAAATTTTTAATTTCAATGAACTCAAAATTTTAAGGCAACTTTTTTCAGTTAATAAAATGTCTAAAGAGGATCATCGAAATAAAGTGTAACCTTATCAGCCATTGTTAAAGTGGGGATACATGTCTCCTGTGCGGCCTGCCGAGAGGACTAGGCTGGACGTCTCTGTACTCTTCATCTGCCTCTAGGAGCTGCTGTGTGAGATAACTCGGATACTGTAAAGAGCAGAAAGGCAAATCAAATGCAGTTCATTCAAAGAAAAATCCTGACATTGAAAAAGAAACATAATTTCTACTTCACTTAAAAAGGAGAGCACAATAATATAATACTAACATAAATGCAATCAGAATCCCTCACCTGGGCCTCTGTGGAGCATCTTGAGATCTGATTGACATTTGGCAGTGATCCTCCATAGTACGGGACCACGTCTCTGGTTTGCCGAACTCTCTCAGCCTGAACCTGAGGAGGGAATGGATGCCCATTGGTCACAGCAGCACAAACACAAATCTCTCACTGCTTTACCCTCAGGGGAACAAACGCCTGTTGCATCATAATTTAAAACAGACACCGTACCTGGGATTTACAGATCCCTTTGCCTCAGTCTGCAACACTGACATGAAACAGACCCTGGATGAGTGACTGTCAAAGTGCTATTTATGTGCATTGACATAATCCACGTGGACCTGCTGAATCACAAGTCCATATACAGATTGTAACCAATTTACTTTTTTGATTTTGAAGGGTCTAAAAAAACCAAATGAAAGTACCTTTTATAAGCATCTGCTGTAAATAGTTACAGAACAGCTTAACACCAGTTTGCCCTTCATAAAACTACATACAAGTTTGTTTGTTATTTATTATAAAGATTGCTGTCTCATATAAGTCATGATCGCACACCTGAGCCTGATTTTTAGCAAGTAGCTGAATGATTCATATTAAGTATTGTTACATTAAATAAAACAAATGAATGTACAAAGAAACATGCATTTAATTACTTTTTCCTGATGCAATTATGTTACTTCATTGTTTGAAACCTCAAAATTAGACCTTATGGACCAACAAGTGGATATTTTCCATTCAGTTCTAAAATACTTAAATTATTAATATTATTTAAGAAATATAATAATGATATATTATATTAGTATTATTTTACAAGAGGCATGCATAAGTAAAAATACTTGAAAAATGAGATTTAACGGGTACAAAGACAACCATAACTGTTTATATTATAAAGTACATATTTTACTTCCTTCTTGGTTTCTTGTTTCTGACATCGCACTTCCTAAGAACACCCACCTAAAGCTGACCTGTTGTCAGGAATCAATAAAACAGAGTTTAAGTCCCTTCAGCCGCAATAACATTATAATTGAATCCAGGTCAAACATGAGACAACTGTCGTAAACGCGCCTGACATGTGCTGTATTGAGCTGGACTCACCCTGATGGAAGTAATGTCCATCATAACCTCACGGAAAGCGGCTGTGTCTTCAGCCTGTCGCTGATTGTGTAAAGCGATTTTCTCGCTGAATTTCCGCGGATTGCAGCTTCCTGGCGCTGGTCCGGCTCCGGGCCCCTGTCCGTGTCCTATTTCCCCAAGCCCAGCGCCTGATAGATGCATTATTGCGTCAAATAAGAGAAAGTAAACTGGCTGACACGGCCAGAGTTCGATAAGTGACCCAAGAAAGCAATACTTTTGACAACGGTGAGCGAAGCATTGTGGGTAATGTAGTCCTGAACGCTGTAGTAAACATCGTTGCCAAGCTCATTCGTTATCTGTGAAGTGCACACGCCCAACTACTGTCGAGGAGGAGAAAAACAACTCTGGTATTGTGGGAAACGTAGTTTACGGCTATTTTGTGGACAGTTTTGTTGCCAGACTTTCTGTCGCATTAAAAAAAAAATTCCTAAGTAAAGTAAACGTTGAAACACTAGTACTGAAACATATATATATATATATATATATATAAGAAAAAATAGATTAATAAATTTTGTGTTACATTTAAACTGTTTAAAACACGACGTTATATTTGTCATTTTAATTCGTCCTCTCAACAGTTGTTTTTACTGAACAAAAATATTTCATTATTTTAATAAACTGACGCTCTTACGTTAGAAATTTTTGAGTCAAAATGTTGAAAAAGCGTATTTTAGATCATTTAACATGGCACTTTTACTAATAAATAAATATAAAAGATATAAACATATTGTAAAAATATGTATATGTATATTTATAAAAATATAAAGATATAAACATGTTGTCACAGCATATCTAATATATAAATACATTTTTTTTCACCGCTGACAAAATTCTCAAAGGACTACAAAACGATCCGTCATAAAACTACAGTTCCCATGTAAACGTCATCCAGCGACGAAAGCCTGTCGATTTACTTCCGTTACGCTTAAACCACCGCGGCTGCTAACAGAAACATGTCTGAAAGAAACATGGAGGAGAAAGCTGAGCAAGCTACAAATAGTAAAAATATATCTCTGCCTATGTCGAGGGTGCGATTAATCATGAAAAGTTCTCCCGATGTGTCCTGTATTAACCAGGACGCTCTTTTCTTGACCACAAAAGCAACGGTAATTTGATGTATTATTAACCAATGGTCAGTTGCCAGGCTATCTGCCTTATTCAGTTTGTTTTTGCTCACTATACCAGTTAGCTTTTAGTTTAAATACACATTGTTAAGAGGACTCCTGTTATTGAATGATGTTTATATTAATGTGTGACATCTTAATTTCCTCACAGGAGCTTTTTGTCCAGTACTTGGCTCTTTCCTCATATAAAAACGGTTCCGGTAGAGAGACAAACACACTGTCATACAGTGATCTGGCCAATGCAGCAGAGGAGACAGAAACATTTCAGTTTTTAACTGGTGAGTCCTGGTCATTTGTACTGATGACAAACGGCATTCAAACTGAATCAAGTGGTGTGTAAACAGTTTTGTCTCTTCTATTTTTAGATATCCTTCCTAAGAAAATCCTGGCCAGAGATTATCTGAAGTCACTGGAAGAAATGGAAAAAGATGATGACAACCTGTAGTGATGAATAGCAAGTGGTTCTGACCACTTCCGCACTAGAACAGTGGATAAAATCATAGGACATTCTTACAAATCAGGACATTTCACCCAAAGAGTTGTTGTTTTAGAGAGGTAACGTGCATGTTTTACTTATGTAGTTGTGTGTTTAACACCCACTTACACTATGCTGTTTGAAAAATATCCATTAGTCACTGCAGATTCACAACTGTGGTGTTATATTACTATTTGACACCATGATTTGTATGTTTAGGGATGATTTTTTTCATTCAGCCGCAACAATTGAAACATCTATACAGTCCATTCCGTTCAATGTGAAATTAGATCTTGCCTATGTGTCTTCAAAATGAAATTATATTTCTCAGGGTTTAGTGTAGGTATATTCGATGGCCACTGATGCTTTAACCACTTCACCGCTGAGGATAAAAATACACTCGAGTCGACTGCAGCTGAAGATTTATATAATGCACTGTATAGTTTTTAAATGCTTGAACAGTTTGATTTTGTATTCGAATAAATGCATTTCCTGGTTATGTGTTCAACCTATTTTTAATATGGCAATCAGTCTTGCAAAATCAATTGAACTGATGTGTAAGTGACATTTTTCTTGATCACAGACTATTCAAGACAAATTTAGCATAAACTTACAATTTAGAATGGAACAGTCTGAAGTCTGGGGGTATAAAAATAGATTTTATTGCTAGTACCTAATGTTTTACTCATTTACTTAAAGGGTTAGTTCACCCAAAAATGAAAATGTAATTTATTACTCACCCTCATGCCGTTCCACACCCGTAAGACCTTCATTAATCTTCGGAACACAAATGAAGATATTTTTGATGAAATCCGATAGCTCCGTGAGGCCTTCATAGGGAGCAATGACATTTCCTCTCTCAAGATCCATGAATGTACTAAAAACATATTTAAATCGGTTCATGTGAGTACAGTGGTTCAATATTATGGAGCGCCAAAAAACAAACAAAATAACGACTTGTATAGTGCTGGACGATTTCAAAACACTGCTTCATGAAGCTGATTTTAGTACCTTTATGGATCTTGTGAGAGGAAATGTCATTGCTGGCTATGGAGGCCTCATGGAGCCATCGGATTTCATCAAAAATATCTTAATTTGTGTTCCGAAAATGAACAAAGGTCTTACGGGTGTGGAACGGCATGAGGGTGAGTAATAAATGACATAATTTTCATTTTTGGGTGAACTAACCCTTTAAGAGTGGAAGAATGAGTAAAAAACATACCAAAAGAGAAGTACAGGATGCTGTTAGCATGCAGGATACATGTCTTTTTTGTTTGTTTGAATAAATGTTGTGATAGAGCATGCTTTTTTTTTTTTTTTTTTTTAAATATAGACATGTCTGTTTAACATGGGCTTGTGTTGCTCAAATTAAATTAGTAGGGTAGTAGTTTGGCCAGTCGAAGTTGCATCGTGTTCAAAGACCTCTCCAGGTTGGCAAGGCGTTTCTCCAGAAGTGCTGCTACTTGCTCCCTGTTCGCAATGGAGTCTTTCGTGGTTTCAATTTGCTCCTTCAGACTAAGAGAGAGAGAGAAAAAAAACTTAAAACATTTTTGATTGATTTTCTGGATTTTAGTTCAGGAGAAATTCTGTTTTGACATCTTGTAATAGTGTCACCTTTCCACTATCTCCGACAGAGTGCAAAACAGTCGGGCAATTGATTTTTAACGATAATGACCCCTGTGGGCTGCAAGGTCATTAAGTGATGGTATATGCTTTTGTTGAAGCCATCAGTCTGCATTATGTAACTTATTTTTTATATAACTATTTAACAGTGGAATTCTTGGTGCAAAACTACATTACCCATGATTCTGCAAAGTAATCTCTACAAATTCAAGAATTGCAACAAGTAGTGCCCGCCCACTCCCATGAAGCACTGCAAATGACATAATCGAGTCAGTCTCCCTCTACTCTCAAACTACTTAATGCTTGTGTGTATATGCATATTTTGCAATAAACATAAATTATTTTGTTTCTCCTCATTTAGGGGTCAAACTCATACTACTCCTGGTCAAAAGTGGCCAAATGCCTCAAATGTAAAAAAAAAAATTTCCCTCAGTAAAATCAATGTTTTTATTTTTAATTTAATAATATTTGTGTAATTGGATTTCATGATTTTAATTAATACGGAAGAGGATTAGGGCCAAGCAATAATAAAAAAATAAAACCATCTCGAGATTAAAGTTGTTAAATTTCGAGAAAAAAGTCTAAATAAAATGTTGAGAATAAAGTCATTAAATTACGAGAACAAAATTGTTAAATTTCGAGAAAAAAGTCGATAAAATGTTGAGAATAAAGTCATTAAATTACGAGAAAAGTCGTTGAATTATGAGGGGAAAAAAAATGCAATTTAACGAATTTGTTCTCGTAATTTAACGACTTTTTTCTCATAATTTAATGACTTTATTCTCAACCTTTTATCTCGACTTTTTTCTCGAAATTAAACAACTTTAATCTCGAGATGGTTTTATTTTAATATTGCTTGGCCCTAATCCTCTTCCATAAATTAATAACTATGCAATTATGATACAATTTTTTCCCATAATTTTTACAATACAATTAATCCAAATTTAATTTTTCCCCAATTAACCCTTTCATTGCATTGTTCTTTTCTGCATCGTGGCTGATTTGTAGATTGTACCCCTAAAAGAAAATATTCTATATTTTCATATTTTTTATTTCCTATTCATTTTTATGGCGGTCAAGTGTAAGCATCTTTTTAGGACCATTTAACCCTTCGAACCATGACCACGAATTGTGTTTTTTTTTATGCGTGTTCACATAGCAAGTGCCACAAAAGTCACCATGTGTTATACCATTCCGATGAAGATGTTAAAAATCTAAATGTACATTTTTGGGGGGTTAAAAATTGACTGAAGAGCACCAGAGGGATGAATCAATAGTTTTATAAGGATTGTAGTTCTTTCTTTCAATAAAGCCATAAAGTACACAGTTTTGTACCTTTTGTCTTTTTTTTCAAACACTTTAAGGTTTTTCACACTGCTTTTAACCCCAGATAAAGAACATTTCACACTTGAAATTTAGAAGCGAGGTTATGAAACAATGCGGTGTTAGAATGTTTCGTCTAGACAGCCAATCACGTGCCTTATATTCACATGCTTTGGACAGTCACGGAAACACCGTGTTGTATAAACAGTAGTTTCAGCATTTGAGTGGAAAACGTGGGACATTTCATTTCAACCTTTATTCTCTGTAAAGTCCTTTCATGATAAATTTGATAGTACAGCTGGCAATAATATGAAGATGCGTAATGCTAGAGCCTTTATGTAAACATATTGTGTGTCATTCGTCCATCAGTGACAACGCAGTTAACCCTGGGTTTAAGAACATACAGTGTTAAACATCAGCTTATGAATACCCAGCATTAATTGCCAACCCTGGCTATATATGTGCAGGGTGAAACATGAATAAAGATAACCAGGTTTAGATTGACCCAACTATTTAAAGTGTGAAAGCACTTTTTTTTTTAAATTAAAATCCCAGTTTAGCGTTGAAGCGTTCATAGCTCATTAGCTGGTTGATGATTTGGTTCATCGCTCTTTATTGAAGACTTAAAAAAAAAAAAAACACATTATTGGAAAAATTAAGTGAAAAAATTGTTATGGAAACAGATGCTTCTATTTGTGTACAGTTATCTAATTTCTGCCCCTAGTGAAAGTCACATGGAACTTTCTCATTGTGAAGCAGCTTTTATTCAGCATGGTAAAATGAATGTATAAATACATCCACAAAAAAGGGGGAAAAAAAAGAAAAAGACTGCCAATATGTTTGAAACAGTTTATAAATTAATGTTTTATTGCAAAAATAATGGTAATTCTCATATTTTTATTAGAATCACATCCAGTCGGCCAGTCGCATACAGTCTATCTGCAAATGTTAAAATATTTCAATGCACTCAAAGCTCAATTCTGATCCAAAAAGTCTGCACATGCATATGGTTGGAACCCCACACAGCTTCATCCGGTCTGTCATTTATGGAGATGAAAAGACGATTTTACCCAAAAATGAATATTCTGTCATTAATTACTCACCCTCATGTCTTTACAAACCCGTAAGACCTTTGTTCATCTTCAGAACACAAATTAAGATTTTTTTGATGAAATCTGAGAGCTTTCTGTCCCTCTATGCAACTACCACTTTCAAGCCCCAAAAAGGCAGTAAAAACATCATTAAAGTAATCCATGTGATTTCAGTGGTTTAACCAATTTTATGCAGTGACACGAGAGCTCTGGTGCTTCATAAAATTGAGGTTAAACCTCTGGAGTCACATGGATTACTTTAATGATGTCTTTACTGCCTTTCTGGGGCTTGAAAGTGGTAGTTGCGTAGACTGTCAATGGAGTGAAGAGAAAGCTCTCAGACTTCTTTAAAAATATCTTCATTTGTGTTCCGAAGATGAACGACATGAAGGTGAGTAATTAATGACAGAATTTTCATTTTTGGGTGAACTAACACATTCATCCTTTTTTACCTCACAAATTACCATGAAAACATTCAAAATAACTCAATTACCTTAGGAAGCTATAATGCTCTTTCCCCTCCTTCCTCTTCTCATCCAAATCCATGAACACCTTCTGCATTGTATCGGCAGTCTGAGTCACGACGAGATGGTCATCCCGGACGCCCTGCACATCCTCCCTGGCCTGTTGATCATAGGACGCCCCTCCTTCCTCGAGACCACTAGATCTGGACACAGCCTGCAGTGCCGCCCTGTTCTGCAGAACGAGGAGGCGTGACTTCTCAAACTCCTCTGGGCCCGCTATATCATCCCAGCACACAGGGGAGGACGGAGGCAGCCAGAAGCGCTGAGTACAGTTGGCCGGCCTGCCGGGCGTCTCTCTGAGAAAAGGACTATCTGCTGGAAAGCTGTTCAGGAGCTCGTGTAATCCAGAACCCCAGTCCTCCAGCTCAAGTTCAGTCACTACACCACCCGCCGGGTACCAGACAAACAGCAGGAAAAGGCACCAGGACAAACACGTCCGTCTCATTCTGTTCTGGAGCAACAGCATACTGGTGCTATTGAACAGATGCTAAATAGCTGTAAAAGGATGAGATTATTAACTGATCTTGCACCAATGCAGGTTTAGTGCATCAAACACATATTCCTGACTTTGTAAGCACATGATGCATATATAAGATCTCAATACAATGAAAGGACTTTGAATAAATCAATAAATGCTATTTTGGGGTCAAGTGTTGGGGAAAGTTACTTTTAAAAGTAATGCATTACAATACTGCGTTACTCCCTAAAAAAGTAACTAATTGTGTTACTTTTTATGAAAAAGTAATGTGTTGCTTTACTTTTTCGCAACTGGGCTGAGCTTGCTTGTTTTTTTTAATAACATAACAAAACAAAAAAAAGTTCTATTTTTGGTTAAGTGTGTTTGGTTAAATGTTAAGGCCATTTCACACCAAAAGTGAAATGAATGAGCCTCAGGCTGAAGAAAATGCATATTTACGCCTGTACAGTAGAGGGTGCTGCTCAAACAAAGCAAAGACATTGGTTAATAAAGTGATATTAAATACATAAAGTATATCTGTGTAATTTTAATATAGTTAATTATTAAAGGATTGCATAAAATTCTGAGATTGCATTTCATTGTTTTGATTCATTTTGAGGAATACTGGATGTTTTTGTGCAAGTGAGATGAGTAAATGCATGTTCACATTTAGTCTAGAACTACAATAATCACAATGTTCTCACAGCGCACACAACACCTCTGAACTTTATTTCTCTGAACATGAGGACAGGAGAGCTGTCAGTCAATATATGGGAAAAAGTAACTTGCATTACATATTTGAAAAAGTAACTTCGATATTTTGTTGTAAATTGCCAAAGTAATGCATTACTTTACTAGTTACTTGAAAAAGTAATCAGATTAAGTAACTCAAGTTATTTGTAATGCGTTACCCCCGACACCGCTAGAAATAATTTCAATATATATATATATTTTTTTTTTCTGGCATGGTGCATATGTGAAAACTGAAACATCAATTAAGGGGGCCTTTAGCAAACTGCCCCCAAAAGTCGTAAATTATTTAAATAGTTACATTATCTTAATAATAAAATAAACACTAAAAATAAACTAAAAAATATAATGTACAACAGAAATACCAGATGTACATATCAGTTGTTTTTTACAAAGGGAGATGAAAAGGTCGGGAACCACTGATATGGAGAATATTACAGTTGTTGTATTTTTATTTTATATATATTTGTATGCTTTTATTTTAAACATCATTAAAGTATCTTTAAGATAAATTACTTGTGTAAAATGAATAACTTAAGTTGTGTAAAGAATAACTTTGCTGTTTTGCTAACATCTTCAAAATAGTGTATAATGTTGCCAGTGCTACCAAGATACAAAACCAAAAATAACTCTGAAAATTATATGTTTTTGATTAGTCCCAAAGACCACTTATTTGTCAGAATGACAAAACAATGATTGTTTTCAAACATTTCCTCAACACTCCTACTCTTGTTCAGACAGAGGTGGAAATATTACTATTACGCTGATCTGGCCGTCATCCATTTTAAGAGTGCCGCAGAATTGACACTTTTCGAGGGAATCAGCCTAATCTTGTATAGTTGCCAATGCTGTAAAGCTGGGATAGTAGAATGTATTTAACATCCAAACAATGTGTACATCACGTTCCTAATTTTACAGTTCTCACTCGGGATTGACGTAGCCTAAATCTAGTTTCATTGAAGCAAAACACCGCACACGGACGGAATTATAAAATAAACAAATAAAGCTAGTTTAAAACTTTGAGTTAAAACATTTGAGCTCGTAAAATAAATAAAGCAAAAGCATTTGACACAGTGAAATGCTAAAACTTTTGAAAACGTATTATAAACTTACCTCAGACTTGTAGATCAGCAGGAAGAAAAAGGGCTCGCGTGCTTCTCATAAATGAGCTATTGGAAAATCTGACTAGCTCCTCACAGCTGCTCACAACTCATTTAACCAGCTAACAGAGTCCTTATATTTTCACAAACGCAACGATTTTAAACGAAATCAATAAGCGTTTATATACAAAGCGACAGAATGGAAACACATTAAACGTCTGAAAGATGTGATCTTCCAGTTCCAGAGTTTTGATCAGCTGGAAGAGTGGCCGTGTCTCGATACCTAGGGAGCTGCCTATCTAGACAGCATTTTTGGGCGCGGAATAACATGCCTTCTATTACACCTTGTGGGTATCCACTAGGTTTTGAAACACGGCCATTGTAAACTTTTTAAGGAGGGCTTCCCTCATGTTTGTGAACGTGTTTTTTTCCCTTTTGATGTTGAAGGGAGAAAGACTCAAGACTCACAGACTCAATTATAAAACCATGACTGATTTAACATATATACAAGGATTGTTGTTAAAAACCCTTACTTATTTGAGCTAAACTGTACAATATTAAGCTTAGTTTATAAGAAGAAAAAGCAAGCTCCAACTTTGGCCTCCGGCAACATTGTTTTTGGGTTTGCAAGAATCCACACAATCTGCGTTTACTTACAGATGGTTGTTTGGCGATCTAGAAAAACATAAGTGTAGAGGGATTTAGTCCAACATTATCTCAGCAAATAGGAATGGAAAAAACCTGGCAAAAGCAGTAGGGAGATCCAGACATCAGCAAAGGCCAGCATGTCCGTAAACATCATAAAATCTGGCGTATATAAAACATTAAAACACACCAGACAGAGGAAATTAAGTTTATTAAATGATGCAATACACAGTCAAGCGAAAGTGAGCTATATTAAATGATACGTTTTCACATTATGTTTTAGCAGGGTTTACAGCATATCTTGGTTTGTAATCTTACTTGATAAAAAAAAAAAAGAAAAGAAAAAAAGCTCACACTTTACATTATCAAGAAACAACAACAAGGAGCTTAGCAGTGAATGCAAACATGTATCAGAAATTAAAGACTTCACCATGACAGGAATGACAGCAAATTTAATTTGGCATGTTATAAAGGAGCAAACACAAGGTTAAATGAAAGAAATTGCTGATGTGAGAGGGAGGTTTGACACCACACGGCAGCGCAAGAAAGCCTTCGAATAGAAACTTTGGTCGCTTGGCTCTTCCATGACTAACATGGTTTTCAAAAAAAAAAAAAAAAAAAACTAGTGTCTCAGAAATAATTGTTTGTAATACACTGAGAATGTAAATCTTAAAAAAAAAAAAGCGAGAGAGAGATGATTGTCAATTAACAGAGTACTATTAATAAAGGACACTCCTACATTCTCAGGAGGTAGTTTTAATGGCAAAAACGTATGGCCTGATCTGTAGTGACTTGCATGTTGTAATTAATAGTGCATATTTTAAGGCCAGGTATTCTTCATTATGATCCATCCATAAATGCAGTTCTAAGGCTACATTAAGACACAGGTGAGGGGACTGGGAACGAGAGGCAATAGCAGATACAGCCCTTAAATGGCAATACCTGAGTCAACTGTAACTTTTGACTGCAAGACGTCACCACGTATCCAATAGGATCAACTGAGCAATGCTATAGCTAGAGGCTTGGTGATAACGCATCATGGCTGAAATTCTGTATTCGAAGTGCATCACTGGTAATTTATTAAATAGCGGCTCTGGTAAAATCAGATGATTCTGAAGGCGCTCGCACAGCACGTGGGCATCAAACCTCCCAATAGGGGAAATTGTTTGAAAAATGAGGTTCACAAAAGAACAATAAATGAAGTTTATGCAGCATTTATCAGGCTTATGAGGTACTTCACATCTATACACTTTTTCGAAAAGACCAACAAGTCATTATGGTTCCTTAGAATTCCTATTGTAGCAGAAAATACCTCGTCTTAAATAGTCTTAGTCTGTGTGCCCAATTACAACAGGGCATCCTTTAAAACTGCTTAGAAAGTGCAAAATACAAATACTGATCATTCTATGCAGCATTCACTCAAGGTTGCATGATAAATGTACAAATTATTCAACGTGGAGCTGAGTATCAAATTAAAAGGATAGTCCCTCGATCAGGGGCGGGAGAGATTTTGAAAAGGCACACATACACGAGAAAAACACACTGGACGTTTTTAAGCTCACCAAAGAAAGACGAGAAACTTGATTTGATTTCCATACAACCTTTTGTACCTTAATATTTATCCCTCAAGAAACTCAAATGCCAGTGTATTTAGGATGCTTAGCATCCTTAATCAGAGTTTGAGAGACGTCAAATCAAAACTGAATTCCCTTCATAAAATATAGCAAGGTAAATACGCATCAACTGCAACGAACGGCGATCCACGTCGATGCTTAAATACAAATAGCTTATCGCAGACTCGTCGTGGAACTTTCATCAAACGGATCAGGATTCGCGTGGAGTGCGAAATAACTTTATTGCAATACTGGATATAGATCAAGTTGTGGAATCAAGTATAATCCTAGCACTCCAAAGACAGTAAAGCTCAACGACGATTAGATTGCCATTTGACACAGGTTGACAAGCTGCTTCGTAGGAAAATCCTGTCAGTTTCCCCTGAACATACATTAAACAGTGGTCATTGGACGCTTCTTGTCAAGTTTGTTATCCATAATATGGCACAACGCTAGTGATGGACATGGGGATGACACTGCCACATACCAGATCCGGAAAGACCAAATCAACCACCATGTTTTGGCAATAATCTTGGCCTGAAACTCGCTTCCTAGCTATTTCTTCAGTCAAAAAAAAAAAAAAAAAAAAACTACAGTGGAAAATGATTTCAATGAAAAGCTGATGTGTATTTATCACTACATTTTAAAAAGGGAAACTTTTTTTTTTATTTTGGTCCCCTGCAAATTTGTTACATTGCTGAAACATCCCTCATGTTGATCCACCGTACAAATTTTAAAAGTCGCTTAAAAACAAAAACTAAACACTTAATACACAGTATAGGCTTGTGTTGTTTGGTCACAATTATTGTTCTTTGTCATGAGCACATATACATATATGTATAAGGGATATTTTAAATGTTAGCACCTGACACTATTGAGGTAGTTTTTAAAGTTGGTTTAAAAAGCCAGGTCATGATGAAGCTCTCAATTATTCCGATAAATCAGTCTCAAGACCCTATTTTAATTATCATACATGCATGCTCATATTTGAATAAATAACATATTAGCATGTAATGAACTAATGGAACTGTGCTCTTTTTAACAGAATACTTTATCCCTCACAACAAGCGTCAATTTTGGTCATTTTAGACTAACTAGTTTAGAACTTAGAAGGGGGGAAGAAATCCCAAAAAAGCGTTTCGAAACACTCGTATGCTCTCATGCCCCAATAAATCATCAAGCTGAATGGCAACTGACCTGTAATGAATCTGAGTAGAGGTTTAGTTTGTGCACATAATGAACTGAGGCTCAGCAAGTACCACTGTCATGATTACGGGACCACCACAGAGTGTTTGCTGGTAAAGCAAAAGGGCTTCAAAACAGTGAATTTGGCGTATTGTGTTGATATATGAACATGGGTATTATGGTATCTCTCAAAAACCCTTTGGATGAAACTTCTGGCAAACATACAAGCAGTACACGGCAAAAAAAAAAAAAAACATCAAACACCAAAAAATTGCCTTATGTACACTTTTTACAGTACAGCACCACAAACGTCAGCGATACATGGATCTTTGTGCCAGTGTGTTTTCTGAATCGGCTGCCTAAATGTTGCCACTCCATCTGTTAATCTAGTACATCACAACCATGAGTGGTGAGATACAGTTCAAAATATGCATGGATAAAATGATTCAATGCTGCTTTAAAGGGTAAGTTTACACAAAAATGAAAATTCTGTCATTAATTCCTCACCCTCATGTCGTTCCAAACCCCTAAGACCTTCGTTCATCTTCAAAACACAGATTTAGATATTTTTGATCCCAGAGGTATGGGACTCTTACATAAACAGCAATATAATCAACATTTTCAAGGTCCAGAAAGGTACTAAAGACATCCTTAAAACAGTTGACATGAATGCCTTAAATGTTATGAAGCGACGAAAATACTTTTTGTGTGCAAAAACAAAACAAAAATAACTACTTTATTTAACCATTTGAACCATTGTGACAGTGCAGCGCTTTCAGGTTTTACATCAGAATGCCAGCTCGGTATTGGCCGACGCTGTTCATGTGAGCAGCACAAAGCATGCATGTGATGCTGACGCAGGAGACGGCCAATGAGTCAGCGTTCTGATGTAAACCGTGAATGACAGAAGAGAGGATATTTTTGAATAAAGTCGTTATATTTGCTTTGTTTCTGTGCACAAAAAGTATTCTCGTCGCTTCATAACATTAAGGTTGAACCTCTGCAGTCACATCGACTGTTTTAATAATGTCTTTAGTACCTTTCTGGACCTTGAAAGTGGTGGTTAAATAGCTGTTTATGGAGGAGTCAGAGAGCTCTCAGATTTCATAAAAAATAACTTAATCAGTGTTCCGAAGATCAATGAAGGTCTTACGGGTTTGGAAAGGCATGAGGATGAGGAATCAATAACAGAATTTTCATTTTTGGGTAAACTAACCCTTTAAATGCGCATGCATAAAACAAACTGGAGCAAACAGATAAAAGCAATGTGGATGTTCTTTACCAGTATGCAGGTGTATGAAGTACATTCAAACTGTTCGTTTGTCTCATTATGGTTTTAGCAGGTCATGAAGAAGTAGCATCTTTGAAACTTGCCACCTTAGGAATTTAAAAAGCAATGAGTACAGTAACAAAACTACCACGGTAAGTAAAGAGAGGCTTACATTTCTGCTTAAAAACACTATAGTGCAAAGTTCTAATGCAAATACATTAGCAATATATCTCTATAGGTTAAAAGACCACCTCAAGCTGGGGGGGGCACAATTCTTTTAATGAGACGTTTTTGTCTGACAAGAATAAAAATGTTTCTGAAATTTAAATCTGAAAATTGTTGGGGCACAAACTAAGAATCAAAGCTAAACTGACTAGTTTTATTCAAACCATAACAAGTAAAGCGAAGAGACATGTGGACACTGTAACCCCACACAGAGCTGGAAAAACTTCACCAAGCAATATACAAGCAGCAAAAGAGAATACTCTAGAAATGACGACGCAAGAGACATCCATTAAACGTTAATGTCATAACATCAATTCAAAGCTTTCAAGGAAACTGAGGCACCATTTCAATTCTCAGTTAACACTGTATGTGCCTCTTTAAATCTGAAACAGAGATGCTGCAGCATAGATGGACGCGATGGTCTCTAAAAACCAGCAGCGTACTTCATTCATCCTTGGCCTCTATTACATTTGCATTCACGATATTTGAACGGAATTACTTTTATTAAATATTTGCATCAGATTCCTTATGTTCTCATTAAAAAAAGTCAGTTGATTGTATAGTGAACAGTGGAAATTAAAACAAAAAACAAATAACTCAATTTGTTATGCCTGACTGATTTTACAGAAGAAAAAAAAAAAAAAAAATTCCAACAATTTGACCCCCATATATAAAAACAGTGGCTACTCAGAATGGAAATGAGTTTTTGCATAGTGTAAGAACTCAAGACCTTCTCACGTCTGTCAACTATTAATAGATTAGTGCCAATGTGATTGTATATGAACAAAGAAACAAGGCCAAGACTTGTCTAAAATTGATGGTTGTTCTCTCTAACCTTACAATCTGTCCACCAGCATGTAAATTAGTAACACCTCTTCTGATATAGTGCAAAAACATCTCGTATTTCATATTTGAGAAATTGCATATGTTGTAGACCTTTGACTAAGGTGCTGATTTTAAAAAGGTTAAAATACTAAAAACTCAGTAACTTCTGCAAACATCTAACTAAAGCATGCCATGAGGACAAAAAGAATGGTTTCTAACAAAAAAAAAATAAAAAATCAGATTGTCCAGAGTAGTAGTAGTTTGAGCAATAATTTCACCTCATCTTTCTGATGCTAAATGATAAATACTATTTTTCAAACCTAAAGTTAAGAAAAACATAAAAGCTACGTGACGCACATTCAAATGAGTACATGGATAAAGCGACAATGCTCTGCAATTGAAAAAAAAGGACAGAAAATGGTAAAACTGGAATTCACACTATAAATTCATGAGCATTTTTATAGCTTATGGCGCACATGTAATGCCTTAAGCCACTTAATCACTGAAAGTATATACTATTCTTTTGGATTCATGTATGACTTATGAAACATCAAATGTTTGACATCTCAAGCTCGCAGCACTCAACTTTAGCTTTGAATACATAGCTTAAAACTACCATAAAACAACAGCAATGCTAAATAATCTAGGCAAAATGGCAGCAGGTATGGCCTCTGAACAAATATGAATAGATTTTCTTCCACTTTCACTTTCAGAGGGATTAAAAGACGACGTTCCCCGCTCATGCAATTATGAGGAAATGACCAGTGCGGTAATGTTACCATAACACAAGTAACAGGTAACAAGAGGTAGGACATCTAGTCATTTCCACACAACTGCACCCAGATAACGTACTTTATGATCCAGATAACCACCGGAACTAGGGGTATGTGTCCATTGCTCTTCAAAGTGCATCTACTTTCACGAGTTACGAGACCAGCGCCAAACAATACCATAACTCTAGTCAAGTATTTGAAGATAAATTAAAATGCCCCTTAAACACAGTCTGTTGGGTTTAGAAAAATGGCAAAAAGTTGCAGGGTCAAACGTCATAGATTTCACCAGATCGAAAACCAAACATACCCATTATGCTCTCTGACCAGTCTATGATTCTTGTTTAGAAGGTGAAGTTAAACAAGATTTAAAAAAAAAATTAAAAAAATGGTAGTCTCAAGAATAAACTCTAGCACCTACAATTATAATGTCCTGTTGTGCTTCAGTTATGGTAGGACATTAACTACAAGTACATATGTAATCTTGTTCGGCTAACAGGAATAATTGAGAGCCATATAAAGAACATCCAATTGTTGATAATAAAAATAGAGTATTTTGTAAGCTAATACTGCTACAGTGGGTACAGGTTTTGCACTATTTACACTACTAAAAGTACCCAGCATGAAAACGACTACATTACAAATGTTCTAAATTCATAATTCATATACACAAACATACCACTAAAATCTCTTGGTTAAGAATGCATAGTTAGAAAAAGATGGTTAAAAATTCCCAAGAATTTCAAGTTAAAATTGAAACATTATTTTGGGGAAGTGATCTTACAGTTAATTAACTAACGAGACTCGATAGATCAATCACTACACATCATGATATGCTTTAGAAGGCATAGGACTGTTTACATGAAAACAGTTTACCGACACATATACAATGTATTGCGCTTCAAATTTGAACTAAGTCCGGATCAATTCGCACTAAATAAATGTTCCTGTTCAGTTAAACAATAAAAAGCTAATGTCCACTCTCCAACCCTGTGACTCTACAAAAGGAATTTCACACGATTTAAGTTTATATATCTAAAAAGAAAAAAAATTTAAAAAGGGATCGGAAATATTCTCATGGAAATGGTTATAAGCTAGAGATTTAAAAAGAAAAAAAAAACTAAGGTGCATTAGAAATTTGTATGAAATTTTCACTGACCTCGTTGTGTCTCTGAACAATGCAATTGATATCTGTATTAATCTTAAAAAGTCTTGATTGCCTGTAAAGCTGGAGTGCGACGACAGCGTTTAAACCTAGTCAGCATAGTACAGTCAAACTTGACCGTTGGAAACGGCACACAGAACCAAGCAAACCAGATTCCCCAATATTCAGCACAAAACTGCCTCATGTTTCGATGTGGGGAATATTTTTCACAACGTTAAAATTAAAAATTTCAGAATAGGTGTTTAAAATGTGATCTAATTTTGATTTGAAAGAAATATAACTCATACACCCACTCAACAAACCTTAGGTTGTTACAATCACATCTGACAAATCAGAAAATTCTCATGGCAGCAGATTTTAAAGTACGTAACAAGATAATCTCATAATCTAAATGCTTGGAGTCCCAAAATATTAGTACTTTACAGGACAATTATCCATATTAGAAAGCTATTTCTGCACCGAGAACCCTGTCACAGGTAAACGGAGGGCGTCACTGATGAGAACCAGCCTCAAATGAGCGGCAAGAGCGCCAGAAAACTGATTGTCAGAACAATTCCTACATTCTCGCTTACGAATATGTTCTTGATTCTGCACTCACTGTGTTCAAATTTTCTGACACAAGCACATGATAGCACTTGGTTAATCATGCCATTGGCGGACACGGACAGGTACAGTAGGTTGACTGAGCCCTGGACTAAACAATAAATGACACCACTATTTATTAAAAAAAAAAAAAAAAAAAAAAAAAAATCATATTAGCACAAATAAATGAAACAAAACAGGATAAGTACTTTTGTCCTGAAGTTCTCTTCTGGTCAGTGCACTTGCTTTTGCTGATAAATAATTTAGCTGTGGAAACTGCATCCCCACAACCCCTTTAACCTGATCCGTGTTGTCCTAAACTAACCCGAATCCATTGGTTTGATGAGTTCGTAAAAACTACTGTTCAGTCTCCATCACCAGCCTTGGCAATAGTATTGAATCAAGCCCACCCGGATGCAAATATAGCTTTCAGTGTAAAAAATAGTTTGAATTTTTGGATTGACTATGTAAACATGTTAACCTCTAATCTGGCATGCACATGTACAACAGATACACAACCATGCCCAACAATCTAAAAAAAAAAAAAAAAGATAAATTAATAAGTTACAGTTCTAAAATTCATGGATATTTAGGATGTTTGGAAATTGACTACATGGGCAATTGGAAGCCTAACAGCATGGTGATTCTTGTTTTTTTTCCCCCCATTTGAAGGTTATTGAAGGTCATTATACAAATGAGGCAAACACATAAAAATACACACACGCACACACACACACACACACCACCGTGCTGTTTTCAGGATGTGGGGCTTGTTTCTGGCTATGTTCAGGCGAAGTACATGGTGCGCAGTGTGTCCTGGTGGATCTGCACAGCTTTGGCCAGGGCTTGCTGGTCTCTGCCGTTACTCTGACCTGATGTGTGACTGCCTTCAGCACTGCCGAGAAACAGATACAACACACACATAAAAATCACCTAGTGGGATAATAACGAGTAATTGGTGCTTCATTACATGCGTGTATATATTAAAAAAAAAATGAGTTGGAAGCTTTATTAAGGATTAATTTAGCATAATGTATGGAGCAGTATGGAAGTTTGTTTCCGTCATGGAATAAAACAATTTATAAGATAATTGCAACATTTTTTCCTCGCAATTGCCAGTTTCTCTCTCACAATTCTGACTTTTCCCAGAACTGAAAAAACTTGGATAGTTATTACTCCTTCCTTTAGTACCTGTCATGTTCTTTGTCAACCAAGTGGTAACGGGCACGGAATGCCACCAGGTGGGCGTAATAGGCTGGTGCAGGAATGGAGACAGAGCGGGTGCAGCGCACGTAGGTGTGGCACAGCTGGTATGTGAGGACCTGCAGCTCATCAGAGGTGAAATGGTTGTCATCCCACAGCACATGATAGTGGGACGGCCTGCTGGTTCCCTGTGGAGGTTCAGCAATTATGCCATTAACTGAACTCACACACTCTTAGACAAGCATAATGTTCACCAACACTAAAGCAAATTAACCTCCACTCTTTAAAAGTACCTGATAACTAGGAATAAAGCATTCATAATCACTCAAATTCTATAAATTTGAGGAATCTTGATCGACCTCTAATTGATATTCCATTTAAAATATTCAATGGTACCTGAATTCCGGCATGACTGCAAAGATAAAAGTCAAATTCAGATGGGTGAGTAATTTTGGTGTCAACTGTGGTGCCAGCAGGGATGTTGCCACTCTTTCCAACCTTGAATACAAAGACAATTTGAAAGACAAAAAAAAGACATTAAAAACATTAAATAAACACAAACATAATCTGTTCAAGGACATGTGCATGTAGAGCAAATTCTTGAAAATTATTCTTCACCATTTACTTAAAGAGGTCCTTGATTATTATTTAAATTATTTACATTTTAAAGCTAAAATTTAACTTTAGTTAGTGTGTAATGTTGCTGTTTGAGCATAAACAACATCTGCAAAGTTACGATGCTCAAAGTTCAATGCAAAGTGAGCTATTTTCTTTTACAGAAATCGCTTTTTAAGGACTACAACAAACTACAAAGGGACTACAATGAGCTTCTTCCCAGGTTGGTGACATCACTAACCCTAAAATTTACATAAACCCTGCCCCCAGGAACACACAAAGGGGGTGAGGCCATGTTGGGCTGCTTTAGAGAAGAGGAAGTTGTAGTAGAGAGTTGTTGACATGCCGTCATTTTACGCCGGACTGCTTCACAAACGAGGGTCAATTCAAGGCTGGATTTGCACAAAAGATTAACATGATGGAACATACTACTCGATGAGTTGAATCAACTCCACAGCAACTACATAAATGTATCCACTAACCATTTAGAAATGTTCAGTTTCATTCTAAAAGTTGTAACTTCTTCCTGAATCACTCCATCAGTGTCCGACTTTAAGGCTGAACACATTACTGACAATCCTCATTTTGGCTGCGTGAGATTCTCCAGCTTTGTTGTTGTTGAGCAACTGCAGCATGAGCTATTAAAGCTCCGCCCTCTTTTGGAAAGTGTGCCAGGAGCAGCAGCTCATTTGCATTTAAAGGGACACACACAAAAACTGTTTTTGCCCACATCCAAATACGGGCAAATTTGACAAGCTATAATAAATGATCTGTGGGGTATTTTGAGCTGAAACTCCACAGACACATTCTGGAGACACCAAAGACTTATTACATCTTGTGAAATGGGGCATAATAGGTCCCCTTTAAGTTGTTTGCAATAACTACATTTATATGTACTTTTAAAAGCACTGTTTGCAATCATACAAATTGTGCTTGTGCAATAACCAACCCGTTCATTCCTGTCCATGCAGAAGAGCCTGGTGTGGTGTCTCTTCTGCACTACTACAAATGTGATTCCTGGTTGATAATCTTTCTCTAGTTTGATGCAAGCCTCACGGATAGCCAGCAGTTCATGCTGTAGAACCTATATGGACAAAACAGGATGATGAAGATTAAATGAAATGTGTGAGCACACTCATCAAGTGCTGGCAAAAAGTGTAGGCCTGCAGCTTACCTGGTTGAACTGGCCCTCCGAGATGCCATCTCTGTAGTAGATTATGCGTGTTGGTTTGAAGCGTGTGGATTTGTAGAACTGGATGAGCAGCTCTCTCACCATGGTGGCCAGATCCTGAATGATGTCCTGACGGTGCTGTTGCACTCGCACCGTGGCACAGTATCGGCTTGGGTGGGCATCCATACTGCCAACTACCTAAATGTCGTCATCAAATAAAGTTTGTAGTTAGTTTTTCGTATTTTTTTCCCCAAGGGCCCCCTAGTTCTAAGATGTTAAGAGCCTTATTAGAGACAATTGAGGATATATGGTCTGGCTTGAAATAGTGTACCAGAAGTCCATATTGGTCACAATTGTGGTATTAGTGCTACTTGGCAATCTGCAATGGGCATAATCAACCACTTTAAGGCTGTCAGGTCTGTCAGGCTTACAGCAGCAATTGAAGGTTTCTTGCCATCTCCAGCTGGTGGATGAGTCACATCTGCACCCAGAAAGATGACTGGTTGCTGAAACACCAAGGGCCTAAAAACCAAAAAAAAAAAATAAAAGTGATAAAATGTGATAAAAGAGTGCAGAATACTTTAGTGATAGATGTATTTTCTGTCCAATTTAAAGGGACAGTTCATCCAAAAATTCTGCAATCATTTTCTCACCCTCATGTCATTCAAACCCATGAGATTTTGGTATATCTAAGAAACGTGCAAATTAAAAAACAAATAAGATATTTTTAATGAAACCTGAGATGTTTCTGTTCCTCCATTGAAACCAAAAAGGTCATGAAGAGTTCATAAAATGAATCTTGTGAAGAGGTCACTTTATATGATCCAAAAAAAGTCATTAAAGTGTCGTAAAAAGAATCCATATGAATCGAGTGGTTTAATCCAAGTCTTGTGAAGAGATATGATAATATGATAAACAGATTTAATTTAGGCCTTTATTCACACATAAACACACAAACTCTGTGCATTTAATAAACACAAAAGTTTGTTTGTGCATCATGGGCTAAAATAAGCCTCATTGGTTCTCATACATCACACACACGCTTGAGAATTGTATGGGTTTGGAACGATATAAGGGTGAATACATTTTCCTTTTGGCTGATCCATTTCTTTAGGTTTCATGGGAAAGCCACCCAGGACTTAACGGACAATCAGACAAAGACTCAGAAAAGTGCCTTAAGCGTTCTACATGTCAAAGGCTTTTGGAAAAGCTGCCCTCACCTGCCCTGTGGAAGAAGAATGTTGTTGACTCCACCCAGTTTGACATTAATCTTGAGGCAGAGGTTAGAAAGGGTCTGAGGTGTGGTCTTCTGTACATTCTTCACCTGGACACACTGCGTAGCCATGCCAAGAACAGTGTCTCCAACACGCTTCACCTCAGCTATAAGAATTACAGTGTTTAGAGTGTTAAAACCTAAATAAATAAAATACACTGCAAACAAAAACACTGAAGATACAGAGGGGAATTAAATTACCATAAACGGGGGTCTTCCCAGGTAGGATAACCACCACCAACTGTAAGCCTTGGTAAGTGTACTTTAGGTGTTTGAACATGGGCTCCACACTGTCTGCTCCCTGGGCATATTTGCAAAAACACGGCTGGCCCTGAATGGGCATCCCAGCATCACGTGAGATTTTACGAAGCTGGTCAGTGAATGCCCTAGAGAAAATAAGCAAAGGATCAGACTTTTTCCACTCCACAATCAGAGACAATATTTAAAGGCAATATTTATAGCGGTTTTAGCTTTAGGGTTTTTAAAAAGTACCTGTGTGTAAACGTGATGCTTTGAGCGCTGTTGAGCAGATTCGTAAACACCTCTGATTGGCCATTGTGTTGACGCGCTCAACACATATGTCTGTGATTGGCTACAATGATCAATGCACAGGACCATTTGAAAGCACACGGAAGTGTTTGAGATTGAAAGCGGGAGTGTTTGAAAGCAGGCGTCTGTCAGCGGACCGACTCCTGTGTGTATCTGTGTAAGCGTATCTGATAAGTACATATCTAATAAGTACGTGAACACAGTGGCCAATCACATCAGAGCTGTTTACGAATCTGCTCAACAGTGCTCAAAGTGTCACATTTTTAAAGTTTCAGTACCGACTTGGTACCGAAGTCGGTACTTTTGTCAACACTATTTAGCTTACATTAAACCTTATTTTTGTTTTAAATCTTGCAGCCCCCTTGGAAGTGTGCTGAGGACCCCTAGTTGAGTAAGGGTCTATATACTTTATTTTAACAACTCAATCGAACACAAATTCAGGCCAAAACTGACTTACTTCAGAAGGAGTTCTGTACACTGCCTCTGTGGGGCAAAGCAGGCAATAGCCCACACTTTGATCTCAATCCCTGTGTGGAACTGCTTGTTCCTCATGTCCCACACACCCTGGACTGGGGTTGCTATTGCTTTGTTCTGAAACAGTCAGAGACACATGACCAAATTAGGCAGACACATCCTGATTGGGATTCAACCAAAAGGTCAGCAGAATAATAATTGTCAAGTTTAGTTGACCAGAACAGGCTCCTACCCTTCCACCATAGAGAATCGAAGGTGCCTGAAGGACCCGACCATTGACCTCAGTCATCTCGTCTCTTACCATGACTCCAAACTCACGCACATAAGGATCGGTGTTGAAGTTGGCACTTCTCATCTGTCACAAACAAATTAAATCTCTCATGAGGTGTGAATGAGATTTAGGAGACTGCAAACAAACATTTTGTTAATAACATACCAGTTTGCTGATCTCATCCTGACGGTCAGGCGCAGACCTGGCTGTGGCACGTATCATAGTGGAGGTCTGATTGTCTGTCAGTTTCTTGATGCATCTCTGTCCGGCTACTATGTTACAGACCTGAATTTTTTTTTTTTTTTAAAGAAAAGGATAATGACATTCAGAGAAAGAAATAAGAGAAGGGTGGGAAAAGCAAGTGTAAGATGTGGTCTTGACCAACCTCCAGCGGAAGGTAGGTGTGTTTCTGCTCCTGACCAACTTGTAAACATGGGAGATGTGGGTATCGCAGCACCAGTTTGTACTTATCCTTGAAGTACTGTGCGACAGTGCATTCAATGGTCTGACCATTCTCTTGCTGCAAGGGAAACCTGGAGACAAGCAAAATACATTTTAAAAAGCATCGACCTTTAACACTTTCATCACAGCAGTGAGGAACATAAATGTAATGGCATCCAAATAGAAAGGTCTATATTCATTTAAAAGTTTAAAAAAAAACATGAATGTGTGAATGATCTTACGTTTGATGGCTTGCTGGTCTCCTAGTCACATTACACACCCTGTATTTCCTCTTCATCTGTCCACAGTGAGTTATTTCAACCTTCAAACCTGTGAAACAAATCAAATTCAGATTATCACAAAAATTAATTCCATAAAAAGTCACTGTCACTAATCACTCTAATAAATCACCTTTAATCTCCTTAGTAAACTTCACTCTCTGGGAATCTGTTAAGGGCTTCTGTTGCTCTTCGATGCTTTTAAAATCCAAAACCTCACACATGAACTCAATCACAGGTTGAGCTTTGTAAAACGCAGTGGCAGACACTGAAACACATTTTACAGAAATATTAGCAGAAGAAAAGTGCATTTACAAAAATCCAACTGCTGATGTCTGTGCACACTCACCATCAATGTTGAGCATCATCTTCCAGAGGGATGGTCGAACAGACTGATGGAAACCAAACCAAACTTCTCTTCCTCCGCCGAGGGGGTTGGAGCAGCCCTCAGAAGGAGTGAAGAACGAACGTCCGACTGGGGTGTACCTGTAGAGAACAATACATGTTAAAACTGAAGTGAGCATGTACAGAAGGATGAAGCTCCCTCTAATGGGTATTTATATGGAACACAGGGTCAAAATAATATAGCCATTAACCTCATAGAGGGCAAATGTCTCATGACAACATCCAGAGCCTGAATGGTCTCAAAAGGGATGTTTGGTAGCCGTCCAGACAGTGCTTCGTGTAGAGCTTGCAGACTCACACACGACACCCACTTTATAGCTACTTTAAAGCTCCTGTCTTTTCCCTCCCCTGGAATTGTGACCTCCAGCTCCACCTAAAAGAGCAGTTTGGGACATCAGTATGTTGTGACACTCCATAAGATATAAAAAGATCACAATGTAGCTTTTTGAGAAGGTACAGAGTAAGAGTATAACATATTTCAACATTAGGGTTATAACGGTGCGTTATGGGTCTTTCGCATGTGTACAGAAGAGAGTACACAGACTTTAATAGTGCATACTTTGTCTCTTCCAATTGGTAAAGGCATGGCAGTGTAGAGATTCTTCCTTCCATCATACACAGGCTTTCGATCTCCAAAGATCTGCGTCTTAAAGTGCTGGACCATGTGCTCAACAATTTCACTACAAAAACAACAAAACAAGTACGTACAGATGTCCTTCCAAACAAACAATCAGCTCAAATTTCAAGTTTCAGTCAAAAGATGTTACCGGTTAACTCTGCGTGGGCATTTCTCAGGCTTGATGTCTATGTCATAATGGTACACCTCCAACTTGGGAATTTCCATTTCAAAGAAGTTGGCTTGAAGCTTGATTGTCCTGCCCATTGTGCCAAAGTCTGGCCGTTGAGGTGGTTTGAAGACATACTCTGGTGCTGGAGGAGACACGGGAGCTGCGGGACACGTACACAAACAGGTTTTTTCAATGCATTTAAAAGGGAACAAAACCAAGAAAATCAGGGAGAAATTTATATTTTACCAACACTAGACTTTTTAATGCACTTTCAAATTTATACAGACCAGGGATATATTAAATAATGCAATAACATTTTCTACATTAATTAGAAGAAAGAAAGAAAAAAAACAGAATAGCTTGTTCACACTAAAAACAATGTACAAATTAAATATTAAGTTTCTTTTAACCAGGTCAATTTTTTAAAGCTAAAAATGTCCATTTTTAGGTCAATGAGCTACTTCATCCCATTAATTAGTCCCACACAAACATTCAGGTAAGACTATTAGAGCTCTGCTGTGCCATATAAACTCAAGCAACAACCTTATATAACATCTTTATTTACATATACAAACTGGCCAGCTTTAGTTTGAAATGCAAGTCACTTGCTATTAACTTCTTGTTTGTTTAACTGTATTGAAAAGCAATGTCGTACTCGCTCTGTTGCACTGAATATCAGCACAGTTCCCTCCAAGCTTACCTGTGGCCGAATCACAGCCGTGCTGATGTTCAGTACAACTGCACTTTTGCTGATGTGATATTATGTAAAGGGATAGTTCACCCAAAAATGAGAATTCTTTCATCATTTACTCACCCTCGTATCATTCCAAACCCGTGAGACTTTCATTCATCTTCGTAACACAAATGAAGATATTTTAACAGAATCTGAGAGATTTCTGTCCCTCCATTGACAGTGCACGCAACTACCATTTTGACGCTTCAAAAAGTTCATAAAGAGATCATATGAATCGAGCAGTTTAGTCCAAATTTTCTGAAGAGACATCAATGCTTTATATGATGAACGGATTTAATTTAGGTTTATATGCGAATAAAAGCATTTAACAACGGACACATCAGTTGTGGTAAACGGAAGCTCAATTATGCTTGCTTGACCCACAAGAACCAATGAGGTTCATTCTCGTGTTATGCAGCACGTTTAAGCTTCCACAAGAACCAATGAGTTTTGTTCTCATGCGTCAAACAGGTGAATAAAAGGCTAAATTCAATCTGTTCATCATATAAAGCGTTCAAGTCTCTTCAGAAAATCTAGACTAAACCAACCACTCAATTCACATGGATTAGTTTTACGATCCATTTATGAACTTTTCTCTTCTTTTTCATTTTTGGGTGAACTAAGCCTTCAAGTAATAAACCTCATCTAGCACATCATTAACTATCCCAATGAGAAACTGGAAAATGAAAAATACTAAGCAACACTCAAGTATTTAGAGAATTAGTGTGTTAAAACAAAGCTCTTAACAGTAAATTAAGTTTTCAAGACAATCATTCCTTTGGTATAAACACTTCAAGGCAACTTGGTAAACAGTACTGAAAATATATGCTAGGCTTTCAACTGGCCAGCTTAGTCTGGGCTGCTTACCAGAAACATCTGACCCTGAGGACTGACACAGCTCAGCAGCTATAAAAGACATAATAACAGGTTTATTTCAAACAAACCTCAACATTTGTGATGGTCATGTGAAGAAACATATGTAAAACAATGAAAATGCAGCCATTTCACTTGGAAACAGGTTTTATGTGCAAAGTTAAGTAGCAACTGTCAAATTACAATCAAATGAAAGCAGCTGATTTAGCTACTAATACAGATTTAGTTGATTACAAATGTCTAGCTTACAATAAAATTGGGTCACACAGGGTTTGTTGATTTGAGGGGGGAAAAAAAACAGGTCAAGTTAATGCAACCAGGTTAAACATGTGAAACTCAAAAAACTTTTGATGTACAAGTACAAGAAGGTTGTGGGTATCTCAAGTCTCTGGCTGACAGATTCCCTGAAGTGTCTTATCAACCATAAAAACACAACACGACAGGAAGATACTAGGAACGTGAACCCATCCCACTGGGCGACAGGCCTTTTTACCTCCTTATCACCAACACCACACAAGCAACTCAACAACCTGCCAAACTCTCCCACACACACATGTACCATGACATCTTTTCAACCGCTTTTCTCTAGATCACCATTTCAGATGCTTCACGCTTAACAAAAAGAGTCTAAAACATACAATACACTTTATGAAGCCTAAGTGGCAACACTTTAACAATTAGCAATATTTTTTTTTCAGCAATTATTAATCTTAAGCAATAAACAAGTGTATTTTTATTAACTATGTTAGTTCACAATGCAATAACTAATCATAAATTCAACTTGAATTAAAAAAAAGACTATTATATGCTACATTTGCAAATAATAACAACGAAAAATAGTAAATGCTGTAGAAGTGTTCATCGTTTAACCAATGCAGTAAACTAATGTTGACAAATGGTGCCTTACTGTAAAGTGTTAAGTTTAATTTAAGTGCTTTTCTTAAATAAGTAAAATGCATTTTATGTATTTTGAAGTTCTCAACGCATCTTACTGAAATGTAGCACATATAAAACAGTAAAATAACCTCTCATAATAATTTAACATTCATAATTTAAACAGACAGTCAACTTTGCCAAGTTAGCTGAACATTTCGACAGTTCAAATATCTAACAAAACGTTACAAATCAACTGGAAAATTTTAATAAATAACTGTATTAACTAGAACTTTAGTCAGGAACTTTCAGCACCTGGTTAGCTGGAGAAAGTCAAACTGGTGCCAAACAAACAACGTTCAAACGTCTAAAATTCACAAAACAATTAACTTAGACCGAATCCTAGAAACTACTTTATTATCTCCAAACGTAAAAGTCCAACGTACGTCATGTTAACGTTTTAAGATTGACGTACATAACATTTTAACCAGCTGCTGTAAATTCAAAAGCCAGCAGGTCAACAAGCTTAGCTAGCAGGCTAACAATAACAATGGGCCTACAAAACAAACCCTCGACAGAAATGGAAAACAAGACTTCAGTACTATAAGCTAAAAAATAATCTAAACATCGATGTCATGTACAACCGAACGCCACTAAACTACATCTTTTATTATCATCAAAAACAGCACACTTATTCAGCTAGCATCTCGTCGGTAGCACGCTCGCTAATCATAATAATACTCACCACCAGCTGCTCCAATGGGATACATTTTAAACGCTTTCTGCACCGAAATTCAATCGCAGGCCGACACTTTTTGCTCTCCTGATGCCTCGTAACACATGCGGTAACGGGAAAGATGAATTTTATTTTAAAACAGCATCGATAAAGAGGAGAAAACTGTGATTAATGAGCGCGCTGAGTTAGTGGAGCACGAGAGCTCTGAGTGGCCCCATCCCATCCCCCCATCACAGCACGAGCGCCTATTTACCCGACACTCACACACTCTCACTGCAGAGCTCAGGAAATACACGCTAACCTATGCGCGAGGTTTAGCGACGCGTTACGCTTTATTTAGTCAGTTTATTCAAATTTACCAATACTAGTAACAAAACATTCATCAAATTTCATTTAACAGCGTCTAAATAATACTGGCGCTCAAGTTACGTCATTTCCGGTGTTGTTTGGAGATTATTTTAAAAATTATTTCGCAGCATAAATGAATGTAAAACGTTTATTTTGTTATATTTGTATATGTTATATTTATTTAATATGTTTTTGAGTTATTTTTCGTAGTAATACTCAAAACATATTAAATATAACACAAATATAACAAAATAAACGTTTTACAATCAATTACAAAGTAAATGTAATTTTAAAAATGATTTAGCTGCATATGTGAATGCAAAAAATAGGTTGTATTAATTTTGTTATGTTTATTTTTTTAAAAATATTAGAAAATAAATATGACGTATTCCCCCTCAAAATTTGTGGCATTTTTTATTTGATTTTTTGACCCCGAGGGTGAATGTTTTTTTATCATTTGATTAAGCATTCAAACATTATTTAAAATATTCTGTTCCACATTTGCTGACTTAAGAGACCTATTTTTGAGAATAAAAACATTTGCTGTATTGTGTTTAATTAGATTAATTTGCTTTTGTTTGTAACTCCTTTAAACTATTTTGTTCATACTTTTTTATGGTCAAACATAATTCATTAGATTGTACAGAATCATCCTGATTTGTTTGGCTTATAGGCCTAGTTTAAATGTGATCAGTCCAACCTAAACCTTAACCTAATCACTAATTTATTACTGTCAATTTGTCATTGGTAAAACAGGTTACAGATTTTTCTAGTTGTTTATGACTAGTCAACACCTGCATTAATTAGTTCACCCTCATGTCGTTCCAAACCTTTGTGCATCTTCGGAACACAAATTAAAATATTTTTGATGAAATCCAAGAAGTTTATCATCCTCAATAGAAAGCAAAGAAATCACCCCATATGAAATCCAGAAAAGTAGTAAAAATATTGTTAAAATAGTCAACATGACTACAGTGGTTCAACCTTAATGTTATGAAGTGTCGAGAATACTTTTTGAGTGCAGAAGCAAAACAAAATTAACTTTATTCAACAAATTTGCCTCTCCCCTGTCATTCTCTTATGCTATTTTTCGTCGCAGCACTTCCAGGTTTTATGTCAGAATGCCATGTGTCTCATTTCGGAGGCTGCGTCTTCCGGGGTTGCATTTGAAGGCTGCATACGTCATCAAGGATGTCTAGAAAAGTAACCATAATAAAATTGACTTTTAGTCCTTGTGAAGTGTAAAATACTGTAATTTCTATCTTTCTTTGCAATCTAACAGTTACGTTTCTTAAATGAGACCGCATCGATGACGTATGCAGCCTTCAAATGCGACCTCCTGAGGACGAAGCCTTCGAAATGAGACGCAGCTTAAGTATTGGCTGAGCAGTTCACGTGAGCACCACGACGCATGCGTGTGATCGGATGTACAACAGTGGTTCCCAAACTGGGGTACGTGAGGTGACAAAAGGGGGTACGCAAACAAAATGCATATGATAGATTGCGTGCAGTCTGCTGATTTAAATCGCGCTAAATTACTGCCGTTCTCGACAATGCACCTTTGTAACATACTTGCATGAAGAACAAAATATAGGCAGATAATGGATTAATTTCGATTTAAGACTCAAACTTTCTCAAAATACCTTATGTGAGTTATTGTATTTAATGATGATAACGAGCAAGAACACACTTGTTCCCAAATATCCACATGACTGCAAACGTGACATTATACAGCAGGTCAAAAAACAAAACATACATTTTAAACACAGTACTGTCAGCATTTACTCTATTTTGCAATTAAATAATAGTTCTAACGAAAACCACAGCAGAACTACAACACACGTCTGTATTTCACGAACAATTCTGCGGCTTTGAAAGAATCGTAAGAGTCAATGATTCAATGATTCATTCACAGCCACTAGCTTACTGAATGAATGACTCGATGACTCACTCATAAAAACAATGACTCACTGCCACCTACTGGCGGTTTTAGTTTAATATTTAACATTTTTTTAATTTAAAACAGTATTTATTTTATAAAGTTATTCAAAAAGGTAAAAAATGCACTGTAAAATCAATTTGGGGGCAAATATTGTCCCTTAATGGTAAAGGTGTGACTGTAGTCTAAGTGGAAGAGAGGGGGTACGCGGAAGGATGGTAATCCCTTCAGGGGGTACTCCACCCCAAAAAGTTTGGGAACCACTGGTGTACAAGAATAAAAGGGGAGAGAAGAAATTGTTGAATAAAGTCAATATTTTTGTTGTGTTTTTGCACACAAAAAGTATTCTCGTCGCTTCATAACATTAAGGTTCAACTACTGTAGTCATGTTGACTATTTTAACAATGTCTTTAACACCTTTCTGGGCCTTGAATAACGGTAATTACGTTGCTTTCTATGGGGCATTTAAAAAAAAAAAAAACTCTGATTTCATAAAAAATTATATTTGTCTGTGTTCCGAATACGAACGAAGGTCTTACAGGTGTTCAATGACATGAGGTTAATGACAGAAATGTTGTTTTGTTTTTTTTGGTTAAACTAACCATTGGAGCTACGATCAACTTAGTCTTGATGCTTTTGGGAAACACTGCCCTGTACAGTGGTCATGTATTGACTACATGACTTATTTTAGTTAGGCTACTTATCTCCACTTGGTGGCACCATTTCACCACTATTGCTGACTACCTTAGTCACTGAATGCACGCTGGACAATGCTGTTCATTAAGATTTAGGAACAATAATAGTACAAATTAGGTGAATTGTTTTTCAGTGATATTAGATAGCCTCATAAAATCAGTCACACCAAAGTGCTGTATAAATGCATTGCCTCCATAAACAAACCTCAAGCACCCGCTGCAGACACAGATGGACATACATGATGGACATTCATGTAGGTCATTTGATTCAGTGTTTAGTGACAATTTATTGTTACATATAAAATATTAATAAATATTTTTGTGTTTTTAAAAAAAATATGCAAATTAATATGTAGATTAGGACAGACAAAATAGCAATAGGATTTAGACAGAATATACAAAACAAACAGACACAAAAAAAAAAGTTTAATCCGTTTAAACCGTTTGAAAGGATATATAACTACACAAAACAATATCTGGATATGTAATTGTATCTGCGATGAGACTAGCCCGTTGTTTTCCAAACAAATTTAAGGAATCAGACATTTCTGCTGTTGAGAGGTAGGCTATTTACATGGAACTGATCAACAGCCGTCTCCTTCCCGCGACTTATATCAAATAATAATCAATTTCCTTTCGATTTGTCTGTAAACATACCATAAATACCTCTATTAAGTTTTTTTGTTCTTCTGAAACTGGTTGAACGAGTTGGGGAGTAACTGCTGTCTGCTGCGCTCCTTGGCCAATGGCACTAGATCCTCCCTGCAGTGCGTAACAGCGCAATTTAGGATTTAACCAAGTCTTTGCTGCGGGGCTTAAAGCAGTCTTCAAGAGAGACGCTTGACGCTTGCACACACAATGTTAGTGTAGACTCTGTGGACCCCTATAGAGTTAGACTGCCTTTTTGCGTTGTCTTATCCAAACTATGACTGGAGTATTCGACAGAAGGATTCCGAGTATTAAACCTGCAGATTTCCAAAACACTTTTCAGCTCTCCACGATGCATCATCCATCTCAGGAATCTCCAACCCTACCGGAGTCGACAGCCACGGATTCTGGCTATTACAGCCCAGCTGGAGGAGTTCATCATGGCTATTGTTCACCGAACTCGGGCACATATGGGAAACCTCTTAATGCCTATCAGTACCAATACCACGGAGTCAATGGATCTTCTGGAAATTACCCTGCAAAATCCTACCCTGATTACGGCTCATACTCCACAGCATATCACCAATATGCCGGAACATATAATAGGGTGCAGTCACAACCGAGCCCGCAAGGTCAGTTATATTATATTTAAGCATGTTATTATTATACATATTAATCATTATCATGGTTTAGCATTATTATTGAACATTATATAACTAATTTGTTATAGTTGTTTCTTATTATAAGGTCTGAATTTTGTAAATAAGTTGTACAGTACTGTAAATACAGTATTGCATTTAATTCGAAATAGTTCCTTTACTGTGTTTGATGGAATAAAAAAACCCTGCATGCAAAATGAAGATGGATTGCGTATAAAAATAAGAGCGCGTAAAGATTCTCTGACAAATTATTCTCCTTGACTTTACGCGAGTAGTAATTTTAAAGCACCGCGACACTTGACATAAATCACGGCAATAATTACCAACAATCAACAGAGTGCGTTTCTATCCCAGTGTATTTATTTCATTTCTGTTCACCCGTCAGAAAAAGAAACAGCCGAGCCCGAAGTGAGGATGGTCAACGGAAAACCCAAGAAAGTCCGGAAGCCCCGCACCATCTACTCCAGTTTTCAGCTCGCTGCTCTGCAGAGAAGGTTTCAGAACACGCAATACCTCGCGCTTCCAGAGAGAGCCGAGCTCGCGGCGTCGCTGGGACTCACACAGACACAGGTTCGACGATATTTTATTTTGTTATAATTTTATTATGTGTTTTTTTATATACTCAAATCAGCAATAGGCCTATTTTTATAGCCTATTAGCAAAATAAAAATATTAAAATGTGCTTGCTGCAACGTTGAGGCATTTTATTTATTTTTCATCGCTTGTAAAAAATTTTTTAACGATATACATCTTAATAAAAAATATTTTTTGTTATAAGTTTGGCAGAAACAGTCACTGTGATTTATTTATTTGCCCCCAGAAACTAAAAAAAAAATTGTTTCTTCACAGGTGAAAATCTGGTTCCAGAACAAAAGATCAAAACTAAAGAAGATCATGAAAAACGGCGAACTGCCACCAGAACACAGCCCCAGCTCCAGCGACCCGATGGCGTGTAACTCCCCGCAGTCTCCCGCGGTCTGGGACTCACAGGGTCCTCAGAGACCTCACCATCAGCCGCAAAATATCAACACAGCGGCATCCACGTTTCTGGAAAGCGCCAGCTCTTCCTGGTATTCCTCCACCGGGGCGATGAATTCTCACCTTCAGGTGCCTGGCACGTTACAACACTCGTTGGCACTCGGATCAGGAACGTTGTACTGAAATCTGTTTATTATTTTGTTGTATATTGGACTGGTGTTAACAATTTTTTTTTTTGAGGAATATGCAATGTATCGATATGGCAGTCCTAGAAGAACGTGTATAATGTGTAAATTGTGTGCATGTAATTTATTGCATTTGGAAGAATTATTAAATGTTTTAAATGGACAATGGACCCAAACACTCTGAATGGTGCCTTGAATTTTGACCTCAACGCGTACATCCGACGATGTGCCAAAACATTACGGACAACCCCAAATAAATGTGTTTTTCTTTAATTATCAAACATTTTGTCTTCTTTAAGTTAGATTTGCAACAACGCACTGAGCACTTTTCTTTAGCGTGAGAGCGGGATGTTACTTTTCTGTGCAAGGGACTTTAACTTTTTAAGACTAAAAAGAAATGTCGAATGGGAATTATAGAGAAAACCATGATATTGTTTTAACATTTTGGGATCATGTGTTCTGGGCTGAGTCACTATTTAATGGCGAAGAAATGGAAAACATTTCTATACAATCTAATAAAATAAAAGAATAAGGGTTTGCTTCGGTCTTGGTCCTCGGCTGGCCTAATAAAATTAAATTAATATTCTTTTTTATTATCATTAGCTAATTCCAAACAAGGAGCACTGTTAGTAGGACTGAATATTTGATCTACATCTTGATTATAACCATGACGAACGAAAAATTTGGCTATTGGTCTGGCAAACAGTGTGCTCTGCCTTGCTGTCTTTGTGTTCCTTACAATTAGTAGCTTTGAATTGTAGTGAGGAGGCGAAGGGACGGCGCGGAGATCTGAGGCAGTCCGCATGCCTGTGGGGGCAAACCGGCTCCAGCGACCACAACCCAGCCCTGACAGATCCTCCTCCTGGAAAAAATGCCGAACATCTCATTAAAACCAGTGCTAACATTTCTACAGCTGACTGCCACGGATAAATCGTGAAAAAGGCCACCGGGACATGGTGGAGATTTCTTTGTGGACTATGATATTATTGTAGGCCTATAACCTAAAGAAATAATATTAATAATAATAAAATAAAATAAAAAAATCCTTCATCACGGTTCATAGCCTACTTAAAAAAATATAACTTGAGACTGATATTTTCCCATAACGCCCACATAGAATTAGTATTTGCCATGTTTTCAACACTACAATTTTGGTTAACAATAACTATAAAGGAAATAGTGCATGTTTCTCCATAACACCCACACAGAATTGATATTTGCCATGTTTTAAAGACTGAAATTTTGGTTAACTAACTAAAACAAATAGTGTATTGTTTAATATAAAAGTGAAAGCCTAACAAATCAACGTGACAAATATCTACCCAATAGAAACCCACGACATGATCATGAGAAAATCGTAGTTGCCTACGTACTAATATGCATTTTGTTTATACCCCCTCCCCGCGCGCGCACGCACGCTTCCAGCTCAAAACATACTCGCCATATCAAGTCAACTTTGCCTCGTTTTCTATTTCACGTACACAAACATGCTATATCCCATGCCATTATATCGAGAGTCTTGTTAAATTCTAACTGAACATTTTCCACTCAACGAATTCACTACAAACCGTGTATAAATAATGACAGTTAGCTTTACTGGACACCCTCAACTGTAACACTCAACAATAATTATACTTCCACCAGGATTAGCTCCATTATCATAATCTGGACATTTACAATTATCTATAATTTGCAAAGATGCGCCTGGTTCTTGATTGCAGACGGTTTTTTCCCTGGCTCACCATCGCTAAACAGTGACAGTAATAACGGCTAATTTTGCAAGCAATATATAAGAGGTGTCGGGATGTGCAAACACTTTCACACCTGGATTTGCTTACTCAACACAAGCGGTATACACAGGACCGTCCGCTTTCACAACGATCTTTATTGAAACATTGAAACCAGAGATTTTGGTCTATGCGAAACAATAAATTTATCGAAGGTAAGTGTTGTTCCATTAGCCTAGCATGTTGTTTTGTTGTTGGCTAATCTGAGTGGCGCTCACGGGTGTTGTGATGAACTGCAGTTCGACTTGTTGGGGAAGGCACAAGGCAGGCTATTTTACAGGAAAACGTCTGACATACGAACGCTGGGATCTAGTAAACCGGTCATGATTTGTATTGGTGTTTATGTCTCTCAAAAATTCTTGGCTTCTTGGTCTAGGTTAATTCTCAGTTGAGGATGTTGTGATCCGCGGCTGTATCGTGTCTGTCTGTCCATGTCTGTCAGGGGGCCTAGCATGTAGGAGCCTCAACTCTCACAAACACATTTTATTTTTAATATTATGTGGAATCCAAAGATTATTTAGCTGTACTATTTTAGAGTTGCAAAAAAAAAAAAAAAAAAAAAAAAAAAGTAGTAGCTATTTTGAAGACATATGTGCATATTGCTAAAAAACCAATGGCAAATGTGTATTTGACCGTTCCTATTTCAAGATATATGTTATATTCTTATAGGCAGAGCAAACATTTAAATGAACCATCCCAATCCGTTGATGAGGAAACCTTTTTAGAAAATCAAGCCCCATTCTCTGCGGCTGGGGCATCCACGATTTGACAGCTGCAGGGGCTTCTCGTCTCTCTATTCAACATTGTAATTTTAGATAATATCCCAAGCGTTCACTCTCCTCGGCAATTTGTACATGAATAACCGAATAATTTCATCTTTTGTTTCGTCTTTGCCACTTCAAATCCAAATAAAGATGCCTTTTAGTATTAAAAGTGGTAGAAAATTACAGGTAATTATCTTTGACGGTAAAAACGCTGTAATCAGCGGGCTACATCAAAAATTACCCTAATTATGTCTGCATTTATGAGAATGGAAAAAAAACCCTCTCTTGGATAAAACCCATAAATTGTCCCAAATATCTCCTTCATATTGAACGAGACTGCAGCTGGATGCTTTGTTCAGGATCGATCCTGTGGCGAAAGGCATTCAGCGTCTCGCAGATCAAGGCAGAGAGAAAGGGGAAAAACATTTTGTCAATACCTTAATAATTGAGCTAGAGAATGACAAGATGGACAAGATGCGGCTCTATTCTGTAGGAAAAACACTTTGAGAAACCACCATCTCGGGTAAGCCATTTTGTTATTGCTTCGTATCTGAGCATTAGAAAAATACCATATGATGTGGAGGTGATTATTTACAAATTACTGTGTTTATAGGTCGTATTTTTCTATTTTGTAATTAAGAAATGTTTTCAATGCAGATTAATCAAATTCATAATTGATTTTAAAAAAAGCTGGTCTTTCGTAATATATCCCAAAAAAGAAAGGCAGGACACGTTTCTTGAAGTCATGTTTTACTCCATTTATGACAAAACATAAAAAGTTTTTAACAACTAAAATCGGACAATATATTTACAATCAAACTGCTTTCGTTTGCATGATCAAAAACATAAACGCAGGAGGTTTGAGTTCGTTTTCAGATGCGACTCAAGCGCGTGACAAAACGTTTCGCTTCATGTCCCAATTTCATGTTGGTGATGATTGTGTTTGATTACAGCCAAACGTGAAAACAGATTTTAATAAATCCGTTTAAGATGCTACTGACATTTAGTTCCACTGTCGAGCTTCGCCACACCACATGCCTTCATCCTTCAAAAGAAATCGTCCCCTTAATAGGCTACAATATGTCTCTATTAGGGATGTTAAACCGTGAACTGGGCGAAGACAAGATGTCAACGTCAAGGCCTCTGGCCTAAAAACAGGGCTAGTTGCCTATCTCTGCATGGCGTCCTGATGAGGCGACGAGTACCAGTGTGAGTAACCGGGCATGTAGCTGTTAGCAGACATGTTTACTCCTTTAGAGGAGGCTGAGACGTCCCAGATAGGCGGAATGGCTGGAGAGCGCGGAGACAGGGCGATGGAGCCGGGCAAAGGGTCACTCTCGTGAGGGTTACCGCCTTGTTTCAACAACTTCTTGAACTTGGATCTTTTATTTTGAAACCATATCTTTACCTGAAAAGAAAGACAAACAAAAAATTGGGGTTGCTTATTTGTAAAGTGAAGAAGGTGTCTAATTTAGCTAACATGGAAAAACAATGTATCTTCTATAGGTCCACCATTATTAATGACAAAAATCAGATATCATTCTCAACCAAAATAAAAAAGCATAATTCACTATTCAATTCAAACGAACCCACATCTTATTTGTGTCTGTGTGAGATGTAATACTGAACCAAAATTCACTATTAAATGCAAATGAGTCCACATCTCACCTGTGTCTGTGTGAGCCCGAGAGAGGCAGCCAACTCCGCGCGCTCTGGTAACGCCAGGTATTGAGTCTGCTGGAACCGGTGATTTAATGCCTGGAGCTGCAAACTGGAATAAATCGTCCTCGGTTTTCTGATCTTTTTGCCTTTTCCGTTGAAACGTATTTCTCCGTTTTCAATCACTGTTGTTTTCTGCTGTTCTGAAAAGGGTGAATATTGTGGAATGATTCCCGCACATAAATATTTATAAGAATTGTAAATATGATTTTTTTTTTTTTTGACAAACCCATATAGTCTTTCGGGCATTATATAGCATAATTACATTGTCTGTCATATTTAGGAAATTGCATGTAGTGACATGTCGAGACTGAGACAATTAGATGCTAATTATAATTTGCAATGGTGGGTAGAATCACTGGCGGAACGCAATAAATCATTTTGAGAACAGCGTTATTGCTGACATACGACGGGCAAAACTAGGCGAGAACAAAAGGGAACGGGTAAGGTGCTTTAGATAAGAACTTTGAATGCATATCCTTGTTATATTTTATCGGCTTTCCTCGTATAGTTCAACAATGAAAACGCATGCATGTTAATACGCTTACCTGTGGCGTCTAACCTGGTCTGTGTTCCGCTGGCGTTACTGTGGTAGGACGGCAGATACGGACTGTGGTGGGGATGGCTCACATAGGAGTAAGGTAGCGACCTGTTATAGGAGTTCGAGCCGGAGTACGGAGAGCTGTCGTGCTGATGATGATGATGATGAGACCCGGAATGGAGACAGTGGAGCGGATAATGACTGGCGGCCATCGACGGAGAGCTCTGTTGTGAGTGCGATTGCTGTCCAAACTCCATGAAAGCAGATTTTGACGAGTCTTGAGCCTCCAGACCGTCAGCCATCGTAGTCATGGTCATCATCAAATTTTCTGCCTTGAGAGCACTTACCCCCTATCTCTGAAGTCCAAATGAGTCCTTTCGTTGTGTTCGTTTCTTTCTCTCCTTGGTTAGGGGATATTGCGTTATTACCTCCACAATTTATCCTTTTTTGTCCTGTAATTCTCACGCGGTATGGTGGAAGGTGGGCTTGAGTAAAGGCAGAGATTTTAAGGTGGATTCTGTTAAATTTGAGTCCTTGCTTCCAGACTTGATGCAGCCACTACAAGTAAAATGGTTTGTCTCCAAAGGGCAGCGCCTTCCGATTGGTCATTCAACCTAACGTCATCAGTTCTCTGCTTTAGCTGAGACTTCACAGTGAGTTAACCTACCTTAACAGCTCCCACCGTAGCCATAACCATGTGGAGAATAACAATGCTGGGATATCCCTCTGATATTCACAAAATTCCCACTCAGATTAAACGACTCCGGAGACAATATCACGAGCGCTGCCATCGAAGTAATTAATCGCGTGGTTCGTAACCGCGGCTGAGGTGCTAAATAACGCTTAGCATACAAACCGCAAGAACACCACACAAATCGAATCGCTTTAGGTAGGATATAGCGAATATATTGCCATATGTACAACTAAAAAGGTATTTTAAATGGACGTCGATATCTCTATTTATTTTTCAAAACAGCAGAAACCACAATAGTAAAATAATAATAGCTAATACAAACACAGAACAATACATAAACAGCTAGCCTAAATAAGGTGAATTACCGTAGCCTAGAGAATAAAAATATAAGCTCTACATAAATATGCGATGACAAAATAATAGTGTGAAAATGCATAAGCGTCTTCAGAGAGGATTCACGTGAACTATAAACACGCCAGATACGGTCTGGTTTAATTAAGCCCCAGTCACTGAAAGGCCCGGGTTAGTGACAGCCTTTCCTTGTAGTAATCACGAGCCAGTCACAGTTGAAAATATATGCAAATTACGAGTGCAGTTTGTGGTTTGGCAAATCGCGATCACATTATAAACCATGATGTAAATATACCCTACAACTGCAAGGCTTTCTTCATTCTCATTTCACTCAATTTTTATTTTATAGACAACGAGTTTCCTCATGATATGGCATAAATTTACTTTAAATGGTAATGAAAAAGCAATTACGCTCGCAATCAGTTATACCCAAATCCTCTTTGATTATCCGTTACACTGTATTCAGACTGGCGCTATAAAATTAAGAACAATTCGTCTGTAATGATTATGGACCTTGTTTATTTTGGGAGGTGGATTAAAAGTGGATATAGCATAAATTATCCGCTAATTATACACCAGTGTCGCCTCAATTATCCTCTTATCAAAAATGGTAGCCCTAAATGCAGCATTTAGTTTCAATTTTCTCCCTTTCTGTAACAAGAACTGCGTACCTTGCTATTATTACCAGGGATGTTATTTACTTTGCCGGATTTAAGAGTGCACAAGCGGCGTAGATAACCATTTTCCATGGTGGACTGAACTTGGGAGAGACAGAAAGGCATCTGGTCGCTATGAAAGCTTGTGGATTTCTTAGTCAAGATATCAGATATTTCGAGTTTAAAAGAAATGTACCGCAGGTAAGAGGAAACGTGGAGCATTTGTTTGAACAATCATCAATATGTGAATGTTTTTGTTTCTTCGGAATTTTATAGAAAGCTGTCATAATTTGCTTAAATGCAATTGTCAAATGACTTAACATAAGTGATCAGGAATTTGATTGATTATTGCTGCTGCATGACCAGTGTGAAAAGTGTTGTCAAGCAAGTGAGAGAGAACCCAGATAGCCATGGCATGCTACAAACAAATCTTCCAATTATGCTTTCTTGCTGCCATTTTAAGTGCTTAATTGATCGAGACTTCATGGTTTGGTACCTTTTAAAACGACTTCCTTTTATAAAACCTGCGTTGACACTTTATATTTGACAGTTAAGGACATAATTTATAGTTATATTTCCAGGGACTGATTTATAACATAACATAACTTGACACAAGTTGACAAAATTCTACAACATAATGAATCTGTTGACCACAGGATGCGTATGTCAATTAAAACTCTATTTACAAGCTGTTGAATGATCGTAAATGGTGTTATGTTTCTACATAAATTGCAATATCCAATATCGAAAAGAAAAATAGAAATTTTTTGAATTAGTGTCTTTGAAGACACCTTAACCGTTTTGATAAAGTTAAAATTGACGCTTAAAAAATAAGTGACATTTTTGTTCGACAATAAAAGACAATAATATATTTTATTTTTTGTATTATAGTAGCGTCTAATATCAGCAACACCAACTCTTTAGGCTATCGCTGAAAAAAAAAATCTTAATTTAAATTTCTTTAAATAAAAATGAACTGTGTTGCATTTTATTATTATTATTATTGAATATTAAATGTTATAACAAAGAATGCATGTAAAAACCCATAAGCATCAAATTACAAATCTTCCAAAAAATAAAAAGAGGGGATCTGTGTGGACATGCCGGCGCTCGAGTGCATCCATGCAGCCCTATCTGAGCCTTAACACAAAACTAGATTGAAATGGATTCGTCTTCATTCCGAAGCGAGCAGGATCTTGTTGTCATTGGTCCGAACAGACATGTTGACCGGCTCGGATTATATAGCGTTGTCAGCAGCAGAGGCGGCTGAACGTGCCTGCTCTCTCCCGAACTCAAGCCTGTCCACAGACACTCAGGCGTCGACGGATTTCCATGGCTGCTGAGCAGAGGAAGTGGCGAGGCAAAGCGAAGGCAGATGGATAGCACGCGCAGCTGTCGGTATTCTGCACGAGATCACTATAATAGAAATCAAGAGAGGAGAACAAATATCACCAGACCCCTCCCTGCCGTTTAGGTCATATATTAAAGCACGGATTTTATTCCAGGACTGTTTCACTAAATATTTAACTGAGCCGGTAAACATATTCGGAGAAGTTGCTTCATTTATTGGAAGCCGATGTAAATAAAGTTAGGCTAAAGCCGAAAATCTACCGATTAAATATTTGCATAAATTCTATTCCAACAAAGACTATGCAAACATTTTAAATAATAAAAAAAATAGTCACTTAATCATTAGCCTATTAATGTTTGAAATTGTACAGCCTACCAATTCAACTGACCACAAAGAAAGAGCCTATATCGAAATATCGGCCCACTGTATTTCTGAGCTGTTAATTCTCGTGTCATATCCTCATTCTTGATTGACTGGTGGGTTGATTAACTTCACACTAACAGTGGTCACGGTTTGGTGACCATGGCCTAAACATCATAGCAAAACGGCCCATTTTTTGATAGCCATAATGTCATATAGGCATTAGTAGCTATCTGTGCATTTGACGTACTGCATTGGATATATCATCCCAATGTACAGCAAAGAAGTTTGTTTATCACTAGAAAATAAGAACATAAGGCTGTAGTACACAGACCTGAAAGGATACTTCAATGCAAAATTGCAGCCAACACAAAGGCGCACGTTCATTAATTTTCAGTTCATCTAAATGAAGGTGGCTCTGCTGAAATATCTTTTATCTTTTGAGAATGTTGTACAATTGAGAACAGTGGGATTTTTTGGGGTTCTTTTTCGACTTAATAGAAGACATTATTAGCTCTGACAGCACACGGCTCAGGTCTGGGGGAGAGGATTTTCTAGAGAGATGACAGACAGGAAGGCCAGCAATCACAGGCTTTTTTATCCGAATGTACTGTTCGATGCCGTTTATCCCTGATGATAGAAAATTGCTCTGTTGCCAGGACGCGGCTGCTGAAATAGAGGGCAAGAGCAACATTTCCATTTTCCAGTTTGAAAGCCATTGAAATGAATTAGTAAAATGAAAAAAGAAAAAAGAAAATCCCGCGGTAAACAAAGAGGGGCAAACAAAGATACACTTTATTTCCTTGCGCCGAGTCCCCTTTCATTTTGTAAATTTTCGTTAGCTGCTTTTCTGAGGCTTTGAATTCAACACTGAATTCGAAATAATGGGTTCCTGATGTGCACCGGAGATAATTACACATTTTCAATAAATTCTAAATGTAAAGCAAAGTGCAATTTGTTCTTGGTTGTATATCACTGCAAGATTTGTTCACATATTACCGTTTTCAATAACCCTTTTTTTTTTGTAAAAAGTGTTAATAAATTTTGAAATATAAATTCGCACAATAATAAAATAATCGCACTAATAGGCCGACATACTAGCCTAAATTAATCATTTTGACAAGTGGATTTTCATTCGCCTCGTATATTGATAATATTTCTTAACGTGTAATCCACAAAGTCTCGGGGAGGGGTTTGTCAGAATATAACTTGTTATGACAGTTTGAAAACACACCCAACGAATAGTAGGTTTTCGTGTCATGACAGACACATGCTTTATTGTTATTTGGGTGTGCAGTGGCCGACCACAACACGCATTTGGTAAACAACCGCGCGGGGGAAAAAAAAAGATGCTCGAATAACCAACACTCCTTGTCCAGACATTTCATAGGTGAAAAAAGCCAAGTTTACAAGACTAGCTACAAGACAACCATAGGCTATAATCATAATTTTGATAAGCAACAGCACCAGTTGTCATTGCTCGCCAAAAGGGGGAAACTCGTAAATATTAACAGCAGGAGATCAGCATGGCAGTCATTTTCATGCGTGATAGTAACCTGTAAATGTTAAACTGACCTTAAACACCGAAATAAGAATTATTAGGGTTCAAATTATTTAAATAGGCCTAACGATAAGAAATATACACACACACACACACATATATATATATATATATATATATATATATATATATATATATATATATATATATATATATATATATATATATATATATATATATATATATATATATATATGTGTGTGTGTGTGGGTGTGTGTGTGTGTGTGTGTGTGTGTGTGGTATTTAGCTATTGATATCGAAATGCAAATTAGCTGCCGTTAACAATTGATGCCTTTTACAAAATAATTTCAAAATGTATGCGTCGCAACTATTATATAAATGAAACATGTTCCCATATAAAATCAACGCTTAGATAGAGTAAGAAAGAGTAATAGATAGTGCGTAAGAAAATCATTTATCACAACATCATACACTCATTTGTTTATTCACATTCACAGCATCTTTTTAGTCCACTGATTTCACTTTGATCTCTAAAAGCGGGTGAAATCAATGGCTATATTAATATTTAGGTGAAACGTAGATCCTGTGGCCTATTTTGCATATGAATCTTTGCATGGGGCAGGTGGTTCACCGCGGCGATGTCTGCTCAATGTCGTATATTAATTTAGCCTAAAACATTTTCCCCCGTTACATGTACATATTTACCTTAAATGCGTGTCCGCATTGTCTGAAGCTTTTGCTGTGTCCTACATTTGCCTGAGCTTTTTATCCACCCATAGTCATTATTTATAATCATTGCTATTAGCTGGCTCTGATAGATTTTGATCTTTGATTGAAGCTGGTCCAAGCTAATCTGATTCGAGGGACCATGGTTACGGTTTCTTTGTGTGTTAATCATGTATCCGTACAACAAAACATAGTAATTGTATTTGCTTAATTGTGTACTGATATTTGGATTTTTTCCCATTTTGGATACAGCTGAGAATTGCAGTGTCAAACAACAACAATAACAAATATAATAGGCTTCTCTAAAAGGTAGTCGATATTTATTAAAATAATGCTGGGACTGTGCTGGGATTTGGTGGGCTGATGTTGCGTGTGATTTAAGGAGAAGTTTCCCTGAGGTCAGGTGAGGAAGTGGCACAAACAATGAAGCATGGACATTAATTGTTTGCCTGAAACTCAAGAACAGTGAGTTTGATGAGGCGTGAAGACAGCCGAGAAAAAAAGTCACACCTGGAGAACCGCCTTGTGCCTAAACCACATTCATTCTCCTGCCATGGTTCACATGAAAACCAGTCTGCAGGAGCTGCGTGCGTTTCTCAAGCTCCTGTTCATGGCTTAATAATTACAAATGACGAGCAAAAATACAAAGACTGCCTGAAACTACAAACTTCCACATTCTAGCTGATGAAGAACATTTGAAATTCACTCACAAAAGGTTCTGCGGGAGCTATAAAGCCTGCACAGTTACACCAATTGAGCGGTGAAGCCAAAGAATGGCTGGTCGCCAAAAATTAATGTTTAAAAACACAAGCTGTTTAATTTAGCTGCATTAGTAAAGGTGGTAGATTACTGTAATATTTGCAGAGAATTAAACTCCAAGTATGAAATAGCACGTCCATTATACATTAAGTCATAAGTGAGGACTTATATTTTATCAGACACTCTATTAAGCATATTTAAGTGTATAAAAACATTAGTCTCATGATTTTGCATAGTAATGGTGAATAAATGGTTGTAGGGTTAATGGAAGACAACATCTCTTCCATTTATTTCAGATTAAATGCCGTGAAGGCACTAAAGGTGCTAAATTATTTTTGTGTAGATTGAAAAAAACATGCAAGAAATAAAGAATTGTTGGTTTAACTTAAAAAAGTAAGTTAACTGGTTGCCTTAAAATTTTGAGTTCATTGAGTTAATACAATAAAGGCGATTGGTTTAATCAACAGAAACTCAAAAGATTATGTTATCTGAACCACATTAATTATTGAAGTTGATTTGACAAAAGAAAAAAGCATTAACCAAACCATTAAATGATATCTTGGCCTTTTGTGCAGTAACATTAACCACACAAGTAAAATACAGTCAAAAGCTAACCAAACTAATAAACAAATAATAGTAATCTGTGAATTTATTCATAAGATCATTTGAACAAATGTTGTTAAAGCTCATACAAGCGTGTTAATGCTGTGCAAAACAAATCCCCTTCAGCATTTATTTTCATAAACTTTAACAGCCATTTCAGTTGAAGGGTTTTAGGCTTTTCCCATTCTACCAAAACACACGCCGGCAATCACAGTGATAACTGCTCTTGGAAATGCATTAAACCATGGAGCTCATTCAATCAATGTAAGGAGAGGGTGTTCAAAAGAATGCTGAATATACAGTGAAATAATTCCACAGGATGATCGCACAAAACATCCGAGAGGCTTTCCGCACACTACGTGAGAGCTGGCATTGAAATAACAGAAATGCAGGTATGGGGGGGTCTGAGGACTGCAAATCATCTCCATATAGAGCAGCAAAGATGAAGGACAGTAGGAACGTTGTTCGTGTTTGGATCTGGATCAAAATGGATCTGATCACACCAGACTTGGACATGTGGCGGTTTGAATGGCATGGCCAGGGTGGTGAGCTGTCAGTCTTAAGCCCTCAACTGCTTTCCTTCTTTTCCAAAAGCCAGCAGACCAGCGTAGGAAGAAGGCAAGCGTTTGTGCAGTCCAAAACCCTCTTGACTATTCAAGCAAAACCAGCATCGTTTGATGTTTCACAGCTGGCCTTCAATAAACATTTCTTTCAGAGTAAAAAATTTTGCTTTAAACTATTTGTTTAAAATAACTGTGAGGATTTGATAACAATGATTGCCACTCTTTTCGTTTTGTTTCAGCAGCATCTCCTCGCTGCGTAATCAGGTGGGTGTGCAAAAGCTCTTCCTAAATAACAATGGAAACCTGGATGAAACAATGTTATTGTTTTGTTTGACACGTCAGCTTTAGAATTCTATTGACTGAATATGAAGGACCTCATCCACACATCCGTCCTCTCCTCTCCTCTCCTCTCCTCTCCTCTCCTCTCCTCTCCTCTCCTCTCCTCTCCTCTCCTCTCCCAGTCACCTCTGTTCAGTTTCTACAGCTGCAGTGAGTGAGATATGACCAGAGAATTGGCCTCTGGGAGAGCAGCAAGCCATCCTGGTGCTATTAGGCTCGTGGCTAATAATAGGTGTTTCAGTCCGGGGGAAGATCAATCAGGGGGAATCATGGGGAATGTTCTGAGGAGCGCTTTTACACATCTGTCCAGATGGATGAAATTACACTTGTCTGTTTTTAGTTGCATTACTCCCAAATTGGCTGTCTACTTTTTTCTCTCTTTCTCTCACTCTCCCCTCATTCATGTGTCAGTGGTCTACTAAAAGGATTCGGCACTAAACTCCCTGTCATTTTGGTCTTTCCTCGCTCGCTCTGCCCTGTCTATGCTCAGTCACCTTATTTACGTTCTTGCATTCAATAAGCTGTATGTTAAAAACAATGTAGACACACACACACACACAACACAACACAACAGGATAAATTAGAGCTCAAGTATATAAAAAAAAAAAAAACTTGACATGTTCTTTTATGGATAATTTGTGGTAAATTTGATCATATTTAAAGGTCAATGAAAGCTGAGAGATAACACTAATTATTGCAAATGCTGAAAATCGTATTCAACAAAAATGGCACTTAACTGAAGTTTTTTGTTATAAAAAATAGAAATCACATCATGGGTTCCTTAAGCCTGAAACCAAATATAAATATGTTTTGCATTTAAATCTGAAAATAAGCAGTTTACACTGTAAAAAATGATTTTCATGATTTGACATCACGTTTTTTCTTTTGCCAAAATAACTTAGATGATTAATGTGGTTCAGATAACATAATATTTTGAGTTTCTGTTGATTCAACCAAATCGCCTTCATTGTATTAACTCAAATTTTTTATTTCAATGAACTCAAAATTTTAAGGCAACCAAGTAGGATTTAAACAAAAGATGCTGAGGTGAAATGGATAAATATTTAAGATTTCAATTTTTCTAAGATTTCTAGCTCACTAATCATGCCAAAAGGTACATTTTTTTTAAAGTTATATGGTAAAAATGGAAAAATATTTAATATTTCTATAGTTCACTAATCACTCATATAAAATGTCAAATTTTTGGTTTAAAAAAAAAAAAGATAATGAGGTAAAAATATTTAAAATTTCCAGTTCGCTCCATTATACAAAAGGTGCCCTCTAAAACATGCTGGGTTAAAACAACCCAAGTTGGGTTGAAAAATGGACAAACCTAGCAATTGGTTTGTTCTAACCCAGCGGTTGGGTTAAATGTTTGCCCAACCTGCTGGGTAGTTTTATTTAACTCAACCATTGTTTAAAAATTACTGTATCGCTTAATTAAAATGAACGCAAAATATATTGGAAAATAACGTTTATTAATTTGTTTAATAAACAAACATTTATTAATAAGTTTAATGAATAATAATGAAACAATAAACATTTATTAAATTGCTTATTAATAACTGTTCACCTTTTGATTATTATCGTTGCCTCTAGAAATGAATTTTTAATTTCATTTTAAGCCAGATATATAGCAATTTTTAAACATAGTTGGGTTAAATTAAACTACCCAGTACATTGGGCCAACATTTAACCCAACCGCTGGGTTTGTCCATTTTCAACCCAATTTGGGTTGTTTTTTTAGAGTGTAGGTAATTGCACTGTATAATTACACCGTAACAAGGACACCTTAAAATAAAGTGTAACCCAAAAGGTAAAATTTCCTTTATGCTGACAATAAAATATGCAATTACAAATGTTGTATTAAAGAAGAAATTTTCCCTGGTATTCTCAGACTTTTGGACCCCCACTGTATTTCTCATCAGCTCTGCTATCTCTATCATTTAAAACATATAATTACCTCCATTTGCATTGTGCAGCTGCACCCACAAATCCACAATTCTCTCATCCAAAACAATGACATTTGCGTGCACTGCAGTACTTGTAGTAAATGATTAGAAAACAAAAACCAGTGTTCATGTGAGTAAAGATACTCTAAAACCAATGTTTTTGGACCCATATCCCCAAGAAACAGAGATTGCAAGCAAAAGGACACATGAGAAGGTGTGAAACTGAGGCATTGAAATCCTGACCTGCAGTAACCCTTGAATAGGTGAGTGCACTAGCTGAAAAGGTAACCACATGCTGGACGGGCCGCTCGTGATGCAGCACCGGCAGTTATCCAGCACAATGTGTCAGTCAGAGAGTGGGGCATAGAGACTGAGAGGGGTCATTTTCAGACTAAGAAACAGCTGTATGCATCTGCGCTTCCCAACCACGACGGCTGACAGCTCGAAATATTTGATACTTGAAAGTGGCTGTCTGGCAAGTTGTATTGAATTAGCCTTTTTCAGATTACGCCCTCCTGAGTTCTTAAACGGACCAATGTCACTTCTATCAAAACTCTGAGACTGATTTGCTTGCGGCATGAATTTGTATAAGTATCTCTGCCGTAGTCACAATGGGCTCGCCTCGCGCACACAATACGGGCACTCGGAGAAATTACCTCTCAAGAAAGACACAGCGGGATACTTTTTATCAGTGAAAATGAATACTGTACATCATTTGTTGATTCTAAGCCTGCAGAGAACCTGATTTGAGATGTTCTCCTATTTTTGATTGCCCAACATTGAGAGATATTTCAAGCTGTCTGAGAAGAAAGAAGCAAGCTCGATGACCAGAGGAAGAAAATCAAGGCTCCCCAATGTGTTACCACTGGCAACGGGGGAAAATTAGCATTGACATATAAGCGAGGCCACGGAAAGGCCTCTGGGTATTTTACGGCATGAAAAGTGACAATCAAAGTAGATGTAAAGACATACTCCCTGTTCTATTTATATTGAAATCAGCTTCTTTTATATTTCCAGAAGGAAGAGCGCTCAACTTATAATGTATGTATTTTGTTCATTTCACCATGCCGCACGATGCCCGTGCTCTCATGTTTGCCCCCTGCTGCGGTAAACAGAATGCGACTCTCATAGCGGATGCATTTCAGGCCACTCACAACACGCTAGTGAGGCTGACATGGCCTCCCTCATTTTCCACCACCAAATTCAGCTCTCGTGATTGCCAACACACATAATGATAGCGTCTCCCAGAGTCACCGAGGTGTCCCACTGACGCACCAATGTTCTCTCTGTCATATTGCAGGAAATTCAGCGGCGACTACCCAGGAGATCCTGCCATCTACATGCATCAGGAGTTGTTTTGTTAATCGAAATAAAGGGCGGATTGCGTGATCCGAGGCACGGAGCGGCTCGCTGTTTCCTCTCATTACAAGACGGCCTTACCAGCGAGGAGGAATATGCATGAATACATTAAAAGGTAATGAGGAAGCTGCCAGGAGAGGGTCGTTCAGGGCAGAGCTTGGCGTTGGAGAGCTTTCAGAGCGTTACGTGATGGACTTGTCATCTCGGCACGAGAAGCAAAAAGAGGTGGAGTTTAATGGCTTTACTAATGGCAACTGTTGCCAGGTCTTCCTTGATGCTGCTCATGTAGGTGCAGAAGCCTCTCAATTTGTATTGAATGTCCCAACTCTCTACAATGCGAGTAAATCAGTCGCATATGCGACCAAATTTCACGAGAGGCGACTAAAAAAAATTTCTTTAAAGTCCCCCTGTGGTGAATATCAAGTTTTTAAATGTTGGTTATCTGTCTATGTGGTGTTTTTAATATGCTTTAAAGGATTAGTTCACATCAGAATTAAAATTTCCTGATAATTTACTCACCCCCATGTCATTCATGATGTATGTCTTTTTTTCTTCAGTCGAAAAGAAATTAAGGTTTTTGAGGAAAACGTTCCAGGATTTTTCTCCATATAGTGACTTCAACGGCTACCAATGGATTGAAGATCCAAATTGTAGTTTCAGTGCAGCTTCACAGGGCTCCACACGATCCCAGATGAGGAATAAGGGTCTTATCTAGCGAAACGATCAGTCATTTTCTAAAAAAAAAAATAATTTACATACTTTATAACCACAAATGCTTGTCTTGCACTAGCTCTGCGATGCGCCACGCAATACATAATCATGTTGGAAAGGTCACATGTGACGTAGGCGGAAATACCGCGGTAGGGTGAAAAACTCCATCTCATTTTCTCCTTCAACTTCAAATACGTCCAACATTCTTGTTTTACCTTTTTTTGTAAAGGCCGTTTGACTTATTCTTTGCTTGTTCGCTTTGTAAACACTGGATCGGTACTTCCGCCTACAACACACATTTTCCTCAAAAACCTTAATTTCTTTTTGACTGAAGAAAGAAATAAATATCTTGGATGACATGGGGGTGAGTAAATTATTAGGAAATTTTTACATTATGTGTCAAATGTTGTAAAGAGTGATACCATTGTGCAGCATTTACTACAGTCAAGTTGACAGAGTGGATCTCTGAGCTGGTGTAAGTAAGGTGGAGGCAGGGCTAATTTGCATATTCATGGGCCACGTGTACTAAATGAGGTATGGGTGTAAAGTTACAGAAGAAATGTTTTACACAGGAAAAAACATTTAAATATGTAATTTTGGTAATCGAAGATGAGTTTTAAGGATAAAATTACTGACTACAGGGGGATTTTAATTAGCCAATGGCTAGTAAATTGTATGATTTCGGTCACCTGTAATTGAGTTAGAGGCAAAAAATAAGTTACAGCAGATATAATTTCACATAAATTTATGTAAAAATGCATGAGTATTTTGTTTATGAGTATAAACATAGTCGGTTATGTCTTAAGTGAACATAAACAGTTGAGAAAGTAAACAGTATATTTGATCTGTGCATTAGTCTTAAAGTGACAGCAGCCTAATATTCCTGCTGCTGTCTGTTTTTAATGTTAATCAAACAACAGACTCGCTGCATTAAAAAAAAAAAAAATCACTCAATGCTCTTGACTGAATAACGTTTGTAACTTTAATATTCGATATTTAATTTATAATGTGAAGAATATGCATGATTACTTTATTCAATTTCTGTACCAAATCTACATCAATCTACTGTTAGATCTACATGAAAGCACTGTTTATTTCATTTGAATCTGTTTTCTATATATTTATTTGTGCTATTGTTTGATTATTTGACCTCATTTTATTACAGACCGTTTAGTTGACTTTAATAGTGTTTGAAATGTATATTACACTCATGTAGAATTTTTTCATTTGCATTGTTCTTGTAAAAAGTCTGGCGAGTAAAATAAAAATAAAAATACTAGCCAATGGTGACTTGAACTTCAGTGTTTCTGTAGAGGGTTGGTTTCACAGACGAGGCTTAAGCATAGTCCCAGACTAAAATGCATGTTTGAGCCGTTTTAACTGAAAGCAATACCTTAAAGTATGTCAGTGCCATTGTTTTGTCTCAAGATTCACTTCAGTTATGTTTTTTTCTAAGGCACGTTTATAAAAGCCACTTAAATGTCCTAATCCTGGTTGACGCTAATCCCTATCTGTGAAACCATAATGTTTTGTAAAATTAAAAATGTGAAATATGAATTCTGTCTTTTCTCAAGTATGAATGAAAACACTGACTTTGTGAATAAGTTTAAAACACAAGACAGACAAAGAAGGACCCAAGGATAAATCATCATTCTCAATAATTTAATAGAACACTCACACCTCCGATTTGATCAAGGCAGTGTGGAATCGCATAATGGAATGTCATGGCAACAACACCTGGCAACAGTTTATCCAAGTCCTCATGCCCCTCCCCCCAAAACCGAAAGCGCTGGAACATTATTACTGTGAGACAGAAAGCCCTATGAACAAATAATGGGTGAACGCCAGTTTAAATAAAGTATGGTTTATGACTTGTGGTCAGGACCGTCTCTCTTTTTTAAAAAGTGTGCTGTATAAAAACCGCTGCCAACATTTTTTTTCTCCATACGGTTATAATACAAAGTCGTTTTTTCCCCCTTCTCACAGTGAGAGATTCAGTCAATAAAAGGACCGGCAGTAGACCAGTAGTCTACAGCCACAGGAGAATGGAACAAACCGCACACGCCAAAACAAACTGGTGCTCCTTTGCGATTTTTCAGTCCGGGCATTTTAAATAAAACATTTACAGTCCTTCTGCACAGGGTAAACGTTTTGCAAGCATGCCCTGCTTCGCTTTTGACAGGAATCAACAAAAAGACTGGAGGGATTCATTTCCTTCACCTACAAAATAAAGAGCTATAAGTGTCCCGTTGGATTTCTGAAATATATTTGAGGACAGGTCCAGGTGTTTTGGTCTAATTCACAAACATGCAGGCTGTTGGGTATCAAATCAATTACCCAAATGAATTGTACAATACCGAGAAACAGACACAGCAATTTTCTACTTCCATTTCTATGTGCCACTGCAATTATAGATCATCAGAAACTGTCATTAAGTAACACTAGGCTTGTATTAAGACCATACAGACTCTAGTCACTGTCTTGCAACTACAAAAAGAAGGCGTCCATTAACACGGTTTGCTTTGTAATAGTCACTGGCCTTTAAATGATGATGATGATGATGATGATGATGACGACGAGGAGAAAAAGCAACACTGGATTTTTTGTATACATCAACAAAACCAGCTATCAAACACTTGGAGCCAGTGATTAGCAGGCTGTTCGAAATTACGGTCAAACAAGGCTCCATGTATGGAAACAGCTCTGAGAAAGTGAGAACTGTGCTAATTCATTTTAAAGTGAGACACACTAATAAGTGAGGTTTCATAAATCATATTTTAGACCCTATGGGGAATTGAGTTTTATGGATATCTTTTAAGGTTGGTGACCAACACAGCAAAGCACTTAAGAAGAATTCATTTTTCCAGCACTCAAATGTCTCCACTGAGGTATGTAGCCATTCCCGAAGTCCTCACGCTGAATTAAAACCGATTTAGGTGGGAGAATTAAAGCGGGAGCTAAAAAGGAGCTGAGGTACATTATACACCGGCTCGTAAAAGTCATTCATTTTAATACACACCAATCAAGCTGTTGAGTGACTTACTGTATGTGAAGTTTTTACCGTGATGACATCTCTCTTTGCAGACAGACAACCTGGAGTGCAACTATGCACATTAACTCAGCAGACAGACGGCGCAGTTTACTTTAGCACCACTAAAACTGCAAAACAGACACGTGTACAAAACTACTCATATTTAAGATGACTTAAATCAAGGTTGTCCATCAAAAACTGGCATGCGAGTTGAGGCAGAATGTACACAGGATCTATTCTGAGACACAATGCAGATGCCAAGACACAATGAACACAAAGCATCCTTACCATATACAGAAGTTCCTACAAAATAACGAACATGTGCATCTTATACAAATATCAATTTACATGGCTCAACAATAAGTTTTGTTAGTTAGATTTTTTTTTTTTTTGCTAACCATTCACATGTAGTGAGAAAACAGGCAAATTATTGAATTTCTCAATAAATGATTGAATTTCTCAATTTTTCATTTATAAATGTAAAATTAATAAATAAAAATTATAATTATATTTAATTAATTAATTATAATTAATTATAAAATATACATTTAAATAGTTATTTTAAAGAATTTTATTCAGTAATATGCATCTGGAAATTATACAGTTATCATAATTATACGAGAAAAATTATGCAGAAAAATGACGGCATACATAGCAAAACAATACGGATTTGTTCATAATTTTTAATCCATTCTTTTTAATGCTACCAAGACAAACACAAGGCATTCTTGTGATTTCAACAAAACCAGCTAGATACAAGCCAAAGATTTCATATATAGAAAAGTAGGTGCACTCATATTACAATGTATGGCAGAAAGCAAAGATAAGCATACATAGATGCCACATTCGACCACTCTAGAAACGTTTGCACGCCCGCCATCTTGGAACGGTCAGCGTGTCGCCACTCAGAGTAAGAATCAATGATGCCACAACATTACACAGCTTCCGGTTGCGAATCCACCGAGATTTAAATTCCCGAAAAAATGGGATAACCTTTCACAAGTGAGAATTTGTTGGTTTCTGTTTACGTATTAACTCAATATTACAGGTTTTTACTATGGTAAATGTTTTTACTTTTACTATACTAACTTTTTAATGTTGTGTTAGCTGATGCCTATGTCTTGTTGTTTTGGGTTAGTTTAGCAAAATCATCTGCTGAAGTCGATTGCAGATATTAATATTCATACAAGCATCTCTAACTAAGGTTGCAGATGCTCAGTTAACTCGCTCTTAAGTGTCCACAAATCAGCTTTGACTGTTCCAATATGGTGGACGGCTTACATATAGCGGCCCACTGAAGCAGCCGCTAATGAGGAATCTATGTATATATATCTATAGGAGAAAGTGCAATGTGCAATATAGCGGAATAATTACCGGCTTCTTAATAAAAGAGCCAATCGGCAATTGGTAAAGTCACAGCATCACTGCAGCTGCTGTTCCTATAGCTCCGGTTGCTAAAGAAAAGTGTTTTCAAACGAGTGTTTAGGATTGCACACATGGGCATTAGCTGAAAAATGCAATTTTTTGTCATGATTTGAGCATTTAGAAACAAACGAGACAGCTGATGATTTCATTGGTGACTTCAAATATGAAATCTATTCGTAAGCTTGGTGAACAGGTTTGGAGAATTTGATGTTTCCCCATTCAATGAGATAGGAGCTGTACTTGCATGACTGAAATAACTGTCCGAGATGCGTTTCAAAGGCCTTTGTATAAGCTTAAATTTTACTTAGTAGGCAATCAGAATTCACAACCATATCACAAATCACAGAAAACTAAATGTTTAGGTTTGCAAGGCATACAAACTATTTTTAAAAAGAATAAAAACATATAGCACTAGCCCAATATGCCAAGTGACAGTTCCATCAACTGTCCCGAAACTCTCCCTCCATGAATTGGGGCACAATTTGATGAATTACATTAAGACTTTGCCTGGAAACTATTCATCTTGTGTGTTTATCTTGGTGGGTCTTAAGTAGTCTTATGAAAATAATAGTAGTGGCCAGTCTGAGCCACATATGTAGCAGGTAAGTCTATCAGTATTGCAATGTATCTGATCCCTGGTGAAAAGTCCTGATGAAGTGCTTAAAGAGGTGGATGGCGAGAGTACATTAATATAGCTTCTTTGACCTTAGTTTAAGATAGCTGTTAGGCTGTGAAAGAGGATCAACTCCCTAAAGAGTGGCTGACTGTGCATGTCAGATAGAGGGCTGTCAGGGTTAAAGTCTGACACCGAGAGGAGGCTGTAACGGAGCCGGGCCAAAGGCTGCAGGAGCCAGGAGCTCCTGCCAGGACTGTGTGGTAGAAAGCTGTTAATGAGCGTTGTAAAGCTCTTAAACATAATGATCTGGACTTCTCTCCTAGTGCTAATGTCTATCACATGCCAAAACCCGGTCGGCCCTTCAGCACATGTCCAGGATGAGACTCACAAGGAGGATGACTTGGAGGATGGAAACCGTGGACAGAAGGAGACAAGAAGTGCTGCTTGGTATCAAAGGGTTAGTTCACCCAAAAATGAGAACATTGTCATCAATTATTCACCCTTATGTTGCTCCAAACCCATAAGACTTTCGTTTATCTTTGAAACACTGGATATTTTAAATAAAATATCTTCAAAAGTCATCTGGGAGATTTCTGTCTCTTCATTGACAGTCCATGCAATTACCACTTTGACGCTTCAAAAGTTCATGAAGAGATTGTAAAAATTATCAATTGAGCGGTCCAAAATTTCTGAAGACACTCGATCGATTTATATGATGAACAGACTGTATTTAGGCTTTTATTCACATATACACACTGATCAGCGAACATGAACAGAAGCTCCACCATACTTGCTTGATGTGTAAGAACAAACCTCATTAGTTCTTGTGGAAGCTCGAACGTGCAGCGTAACACATAAGAACGAACCTCATTGGTTCTCGCGCATCAAACAAGCATGATTGAGCTTCTGTTTACCATATCTGATGTTAATAAATGTTTATATGTGAATAAAAGCCTCTTCAGACCGCTCAATTCATATGGATTAGTTTTACGATCTTTTTATGAACTTTTTGAAGTGTCACAGTGGTAGTTGCATAACTGTCAACGGAGGGACAGAAATCTCTCAGATTTCATAAAAATTTCTTGTATCAAAGATGAACAAAAGTCATACAGGTTTGGAATCTTTATTTCTTAGAAAAGATTTATAATATGTGAACTAAACTGCTTCACTGCTTATTATTTTTGAAAACCTTTTGTCCACCAAATCAAAGTCATATGGTGCAACCAACACAAAAAACAAATAAACAGATAATTCAACCTTTTTACAACAAGGCAAGGTTAATTTAAAATTTGGGTGCAACTACCTAAAACTGAATTATATTATTTTTAATAAATTAATAATTAAAATAATAATTATAATAATTCATAATACTATTTACCTTGAAAATATACTAAAAACATTTGAAAGCATTCAAAATAATGAATACGATATACACACTCACACGTATTCAAGCTGTAAGTAAAATGTTTTTTGTTTTGTTTTAATTCACACCGCATTAAATTTAAACATTTTTTGAAAATGGTGTGAACGTTTTTTTTTTATTATTAAACCATCATTAATACAAAGAGTACGTTTCTAAGAGCATGGCACAAAGATTTCCCCTTTTTTTAATCACAGACACTCTAATATGTCATTGACTGATTAATCAATTTTGTGTAAACTCATATACATTAAAAATAAATATGCAAGTTATAGGAAAAAATATGGGCAGCGAGTTCCTTTTGTCACTCTAATGCATAATCCAGAGCATTAGAGCAATGTGAAATTGGGATTTATTGGCTCTCAGCTGAAAATCAAACAACCTGACACTTGCATAAGCATCTAAAATAGCCTAATAAATTATCACACATTAGCGAACGCTCCCAGTACAGCACGTTTCCTGTTAGAGGCAGGCTGAATGGCAAACACCAAGGGACAAACACCACTCTGTCCTCTTGATTATATCAAATAAATACTTACAGCACATGATGGAGGAGGAAAATTCTTTTGTGTGAACACTTTTGGCCATGAATCAGAGCGCTGACATTTTAAGGCCCCACTGTTGGTTCTGCCGCTGACTTGCTTTCACACAGTTTGTTGCAGAGGCTCAACACGTGTTCGTGACAAGCGGCACTAGAAGAGCACTAATAAATATCTCGCGCTTTATTCCTGCTTTGAGGTAGACCAATTAACCGTGTGCTGCACGCTCTCTCCGATGACATACGTCCCGAAGAGAGCCAAAAATAACACGGCTGCAGGAACACAAGAAGGGAGGGGGGAGTGTGTGTGTTAGAAAAGTACAGGTTTGGGGCGTATTTAAGGGCACTGCATCTGCATTAAAGCCTGAGTTGATTCTCCCACAGCGGTGTTCATTAAAAACCTTGGCCTGAGGCACGAGAGAGAGGGTCTGCTCCGCTACAGCACGGTGAAGGACACTAGACAGAGCCACCTGTGGCAGGAAACTTATCTCAGATGTGCAGCCCTGACAGGGCATCCGTCAACAGGACCAGAGCAGCGTTGAGTTGATCCATTAGCGTTAACAATTGGCCCCTGCCGTGTAGTGAGGAAACAGGCAATAAGTTAGCATGGAGGATCTGGTTCTGAGGCGGCCTTCACAGGGCATCCTAATCAAGCCTTTAGACCCCAAAAATGCAGTAACACTTTACTTCGATAGTCCACTTTAGACATTTTACTAACTATAAGTAACTTTGCAACTACATGTCAACGAGCAGTTATTAGAGTATTAGTAGACTGTCTGCTTAATATCTGCTAACACTTTATTTTGATGCTCCCAACAGACATTCAACTGACTATAAGTACGTCAACTTATTCTACTAACCCTAACTGTCGGTCTACTAATACTCTAATGAAAGTTAGTTGACATGTAGTTGGAAATTAATGAGTTAGAGGACATATAGTTAAATATAGTTAGCAAAGTTACTTACAGTTAGTAGAATGTCTAAAGTAGACTATAGAAATAACCAAATAAGTAACCAAAAATGCTTCTAACAACGCAACACAAGCGGTTTAATTTCCAAAATGTGTCAAGCCACAAAACATAATACAAGTGGAACTACAGTCTGTTTATCAGTCTATCCATGCATATATGGAGGAAAAATTATATTTCAATTAGTGCTATCAAATCGATTAACTGTGAATAACTGGATCTAACATAAAAGTTTGTATATATGTGTGTGTGTGTGTGCAATCTGTGTGTTAATGTGTTTAACCGACCAAAGGCCAATACAGCCACTTCATTTGTGATTAAAATATTTTAAAATGTAATAAATGTATATATTTTTTTTTCTGGCATGATTTTATAACATCATATCAACATAGTGCAAAATGGTATTAAAGGTGCCCTAGAACTTTTTTTTAAATGATGTAATAAAAGTCTAAGGTGTCCCCTGAATGTTTCTGTGAAGTTCCAGCTCAAAATACCCCATAGATTGTTTTTATTAATTTTTTTTAACTGCCTATTTTGGGGCATCATTAGAAATGAGCCGATTCAATGTACGCGGCCCCTTTAAATCTGGTGCTCCACACCCCAAGAGCTTGCGCTTGCCTTAAACAACATTAAAAAATTCACACAGCTAATATAACCCTCAAAATGGATCTTTACAAAGTGTTTGTCAGGCAGCATGTCTAATCACGTAAGTACAGTGTTTATTTTGATGTTCACATTGATTCTGAATGAGTATGAGGCTATGCTCCATGGCTAACGGCTAATTCTACACTGTTGGAGACATTTATAAAGAATGAAGTTGTGTTTATGCATTATACAGACTGCATTTTTCTGTTTAAAAATGAAAATAGTGACGGCTCTTGTCTCCATGAATACAGTAAGAAACGATGGTAACTTTAACCAGATTTAACAGTACATTGCTAACAAAACATTTATAAAGACAATTTACAAATATCACTAAAAATATCATGTTATCATGGATCATGTCAGTTATTATTGCTCCATCTGCCATTTTTTGCTATTGTTCTTGCTTGCTTACCTAGTCTGATGATTCAGCTGAGCACATCCAGACTTTCTGCCCTTGTCTAATGCCTTTCATAATGTTGGGAACATGAGCTGGCATATGCAAATATTGGGGGCGTACATATTAATGATCCCAACTGTTACGAAACAGTCGGTGTTATGTTGAGATTCGCCTGTTCTTCAGAGGTCTTTTAAACAAATGAGATTTATATAAGAAGGAGGAAACAATGGAGTTTGAGACTCACTGTATGTCATACTAAATATTAATTTATTAATATAATAATAATTTGTATTAATATTATGTACAATATTAATATAATAATAAATTGTTTGATTGTCCTTTTGCTAGCTAGAGATATCAGCCTATTAGCATAGCATTGTTTGAAAATATCGTCATTCAGTATAACCAAAAGTGTCATTCAGTAAAACCGAAATTTTGGTTAAACTAAATGACTTTTATCTTGTAAAAAAAAAAGACAAAAGCAGTGTTAATTGATTATAAAACCCACATAATCTCATTGTTAACACTTAATAAAACTTCAAAATTAATTAAATCTCCATTATGTTATTTTACACTTTTAAAAACCTTATTCGTCAATGACCCATTTACAAACTTTTATGTTAGATATGATTAATCGTGATTAATCCGTTTGACAGCACTAACTGCAATGCTTTAGCGTTCTCGCAAATATTTTGGATTCCCCCAAGAAACTTTCCATTCCCTCACAAAATGTTTACGTTCTCTGAGAAACTTTGCATTCACCCGCAAAACGTTTGATTTCTTTGCAAGCAGATGCAAAGTTTCTCAGGGAAACACAAAGGTTTTGCGAGCGAGCACAAAGGATTTGAGAACAAACGCAAATGTTTTTTGCGAATGACGCAAAGTTTCTCTGAGGAAAGCAAAACATTTGCAAGAGAATGCAAAAGCATTGAAATATTTTTTTTTCATCATATATATCCATCATATATATCCATCATATATATCCATCATATATATCCATCATATATATCCATCATATATATATATATATATATATATATATATATATATATATATATATATATATATATATATATATATATATATATATATATATATATATATATATATATACTTGGATTCTGTTCAAAACTCTGCTCCCAATTTCTGTATATTAAATATCATATATATTATGGCCATGAATTTGTTCACACAGCATTTTCAGTTTCAAGCTAAAGGTGAGTTCATACTCATAGTATTTAAATCGCTGGAGGTTGCAAATTCTCCACTGTCTGCACTCTGAATGGTTGTCATCTCAACGTGTCACCGCACATGTGCATAAATTTGAATTCTGTTAAACTTTCATCACCAATTTGTCACCACAAATAGTCGATTCTCATTTCATATTACTGACTTTTTCACTTTTCTTCTGCAAATTGCAGTTAGGGTTAACTGATCGCACCTTGTCACCAAGTTACTGCACTGTTGGTCACGAGTAGGCGTTTCTACTGCTGGTTTCCCTAGTAACATTGTGCTGAACCTCTAACGTCTGACCTCAAATTGCACTGCTGCTAAAAATAAAACTGCATTTTGATAAAGAATCATTGCTAATACGAACATGTTGGAGACGAAACTATTTCTTTATAAACTGCTACAATGCATCAGGCAACAACGAGAATCAACGCATGCTCAATGCTATTTGATGTTCTTCCATGCATCACTTTTTTGTGTACGTCTCTGTATGTGGGCAGTCATACAGAATAGAAAACAGGATGGATGAATGTCTCCTCCATCGTCTACACTCGACCACAACATTTGACAGTAGGCGGATCACATGAGCTTCACTGTCTTCTCAGTCATCGGTAGTCGTTGCATCGTGTCACTGCTCATTTGCATAAAGATGAACTCTGCTCTCATTTGCATAAAGTTGAACTTTGTCATGGTGTCTGGCACACCCACATCAAATCACCAAAGTCCCTCTCACCTCAAATCACCAACTCGTATTGAAACTGAATGACTTCCGTTTGACTTTGCAAATTGTGGTTAAAGTGAACATAACTTCAGTGTTGACAAGAGACATACTTGTCTCTGGAACCTTGTCGAACCTTGATTGATGCTGTCGGAAGTCACTTTTCTGTGCTGAATAAAACCCGGAGTTTTTCTTTATAAAATCTTATCAACACAAAAAGCAGTTCCTTTGGCATTTTCCTTGAAAATGCACTGTAACAGTGTTACTACAATAACACCTGAACCACACAACGCACCCCAATCAATCTTTTTCAGCATTTGATTATTGCTTTTTTAAAAGGGAGAAAAAACTAATGATTGGTGCTGGCAGAATGTGAACATGCCTGCCGTATAGGAGCAGTGAGAGTGCTGGAGCTGAAGGCACGATAGAAGACAATGGATGAAAGGAGCTGTCAGAGCGAACAGGAGAAGAAAAGAGAGAAGTGCCATGGGAGCGAAGCAGAGAGATGAGATGACAAAGCTGGGAGGTGACAGAGGAGGAGGAAGAGGAGGAGTAGGAGGGGAGAGGGTGAGGAGGACACAAGGTGAATATGAGAGCCTTCGGAGAACAGACGCCAGCTCCCTCTTGACCTCTCTCTCAGTTTGAGGAGCCCAAGATCTGAAAATGACATCAGATAGGGGAAGTTTGACTCTCTTTCATGTGCCTCTCTCTTTCATTATGCCTGCACTTCTCTCTCTTGCATGAATGGACAATACATTTAAAACACCAGACACTGCCTTCTGAATACATACATATCAGACGTCTGATGTTCTGCCTAGAAGGCAAGATCATATCTATCATTTTATGTCTATTATTTCTACCTTTCTATCCAGCTATCCATCTATTTGTCCATTTAACTACCTTTCAGACAGACAAGAGAGATAGATAGTTAACAATAATAAATATAGCTGCGAGCAGAAATTATCGGGATTCAAGCGCTTTAAGGCCTTTAAGCAAATGCGTTAAAAGGTATTATGTTTTAATTAAAAAGCCTGTATCCATCTTGATCATAGATGGAAAAGACTGTAATAGCGCCACCAAGTGACCAGTCACCAGGTCATTTTTCACACGACCACAGAAAGAGCTCATGCATAGGTGTGCCATGTTTGATGAAAATATCTCCTTCCTTTCACGATTTTTAGCCATTTTAGTAAATGTGGCTCCACCCACTTTGAACGTTTTGGCGGCCTGCACGATTTTAGCCCTGATTTTGGCTCGCCGACAGGTTTTGAGAAATCGCCGACAAATGCTCGAAATCACAGGCAAATCGTTGCTCGTTCACGCGAGTGACAATCACGAGAGAATCGCCGACGAGTCGCCGACACCCGTGAGATATTTGGCATGCTAAATATCTGGACCTGTCGGCGATTCAAAATCCTGCTGTGTGAAAAGTGTTCTGACTGAAAACTACATTGGCGATGACCGACAGCCAATGAGAGAGCAAGATACAGAGCAGCGGGGAGTTTGGGGAGGAGTTATAGACCACAATATCAGCAAGCATGGCTTCGTTTCAGATAAACATTACAATTATATCAAACAGAAACAAAGCACAAACATTTGCTTGACCATTCGCAACAGCAGCACATTGAAAAGTTATTTATTTACCTCCAACTCTCGTTGCAGAACACACAATCCACAGTCTCCCCAACCCTTTCCTCCTCCATATTCTTCTTTTCTTTTTCTTGTTTTTGCTGCAAATCAGCGCACAGGCAATTCGTATTGCAAGCTTCTTGCGGGCTACCGTTTTTAATAATAATAACTCCGGTCTTGAGCGCGTGATATCGTGTTGTTTCCTTGTCACATCTCGCGTGTGTTTGGTTGTGAAATGGAGTTTGCGTGCCAGACAGAGTTGTCGGCGATTCTTCCTATTGTAAAGTCATGCAGTGTGAAACCTTCTGTCGCCGATCCATCGTGCAGTGTGAACACAGCAGCGACTGAATGCTGGCCAAGATAGTCATGCAGTGTGAAAAGATCAGTGACCCGACTACTTTGAAAATCGTGCAGTCTGAACTCGGCTTTAGGGACCATGAATCGTATTTCAAGGTTGTTGTTTTTTTTGATAATTATTAACAATCAGACTCCGGGGAATCTCGCTACACTGGTTTGGTTCCGATCAGGCCAAAAACCTAAGACTGGTTCGCTATGTGCTTGAACCCTTAATAATAATGCATTTTATTTATATGCAAAACAAATTACAACCAATAAAATATACATATACACAGTCACTGCAAAGCCTGCCTAAAAAGGTGTGTTTTAAGGTGAGATTTTAAAAAATGGGAAGAGTATCACTATTGTAGATGTCTTGTGGAAGCAAGTTCCACAGATGAGGGGCAGCACAGCTAAAAGCTCGAGATCCCATAGAAGCCTGGACGGAGACAAATAATGTTACGTATGTGATAAGCTGTCCGAGTAACATTGTTAATGTGCTTCAAATTACTGGAGTATTGTCAAAGATAACAGCCAAGCTCTTAACCTGCATAGAAAGGGAAACTGGAGAATCATCAATGCATACAAATAAACCATTAACCTTAGCCAGATTATTTTTTGTACCTATGAGAAGAATTTCTGTTTTGCTACTATTAAGTTTAAGAAAATTGCTTGAGAACCAACTGTTAACTTCGGACAGACACTTAGAGAGAAGACGGAGGAAGAACAGAAGTGGGTTTAGAGAACAGATAGAGCTGGGTGTCGTCAGCAGAGCAGTGAAAATGAATGCAAAATTTTCTAAAAATTGCTTCAAAGCGGGAGTAGGTAAATGATAAATAATTAAGGGCCCAGAACTGATTTCTTTGGGACACCAGTACTGATACTAGATGGCTAAGATTTAAACTGACTTAGTTGTACAAATTGAGTACAACCAGAGAGATAAGATTTAAACCAAGCCAAGGAAGTAACAACAATACGTTGTTTGCAATCATGTGGTTCTGGTGACGCGCGAAATACCCGTGGAGGGCAAGCAGTGAAAATTAGAATGGAAGAGATGGAGAAAAGTCCTTTCTGTGTTGGTTTAGAAAGTTGTAAACAGAAAATCACAACATATGTTGGACGTGATCTTTATGTTATGAAAATTAGCGACTTTCCCACTGAATTGAAAGACTTTCCTGCCATCGAAGAAGAAGATATAGAGAATGTGAATCTGCCGTCACGGCGCGTTCAGTTCTAGTCTGGGTTTGTTTATATCGCGCTGCCTTTCTGCTAGTGAAGTTGGGGAAGTATTTTTGATTTTCTGTCACGATTGTGAAAAATGTCGCCATTGTAGGTCATTTATACTGAATCGAGAATTGCAACAGGAGCTCACATCATCGTTCAAAGAAAAAACTGGACGGTGTAATACAATTGTTGCCTTTTATACGTGTAAAAACACACCAAGGGAAGCAGGTTGAGGAGGTGACAGAAAGACGCTGTATATCAAATCTAATAATGTCACTGATTTAACCCACTACCTCTCACTCAATAAAATAATCACATAGTTGAATGTTTTTGAAAGTGTTGTCTTTGTTGTTGAATCGACTTCTGTCAGCTTGTTAAACATTTATTTGGACATTTTCTACTATGATGGCTGAAGCAGCAGCGCGTGACATTGTTCTCATGGTAACCAGATCAACATTGTGAACGGAATACTATAAAACTGAAGTGAAATTACCATTAAATGGGATAAAATAGCTTCTCTTCCCTGCAAAGTCAAAAACAAATAAGATAAGCAGGTATCCATATTCATTTCAGTATCAGCAGACGCAAAACGCTATTAAAGGCGACAACTTTTAAAGTTAAAAAACGATGTAAGTTATAAAAAACGGTATAAGTTATGTAAACGATATAAACACCTTCTGGGTTCTCTATTTTATCGATTTTAGCAACCATAAATGACGCAAAACATACAAATTTTGAGTTTTTGATAGGATTCCTAAAGAGAAAATACATTCCCTGCCCTCCAGACTCATTCGCGCTGCTGCAGTGACGTCACGTGCAAACAACCTATTCCAATGGATTTAAATCTATCTAATAGGATTTTATGTGAAATGGTATCGAATGCTGCAGTTAAATCAAGAAGAATATAGATAAGAGTCAGCCACTACCAATAAGTCATTCGAAATCTTAACAAGGGCAGTCTTAGTACTATGATGGGAAGGAAAACCAGATTGGAATTGCTATATAGGTTATTCACAGAGAGACGGTCATGTACCCGAGCCGCCACAACCTTTTCCAGAATTTTGGATAAAAACGGTATGTTGGGGATACAAAGATAGACAGACAGATTTTGTACTGCCTGGATGACAATATTCTATCATTCAAGAAATCATTCTGTATATCTATCCATCCAAACAGACAGAATAGATAAAACACCACACTAAAAATGCTGGGTTAAAAACAACCCAAGTTGGGTTGAAAATGGACAAACCCAGTGGCTGGGTTAAATGTTTGCCCAACGTGCTGAGCAGCATGTTTAGAACAACCCAACTATTATTTAAAAATTTCTCTATTAGCTGGCTTAAAATGGTTAGAAATAGGTTGGAAATTAAAAATCAGACATTTAATTACTAGAGGCAACAATAATAATCAAAAGGTGAACATTTATTAATAAGCAATTCAATAAATGTTTATTGTTCAATATTCATTAAACTTATTAATAAATGTTAATTTCCAGCATACTTTAGGTTAATTTTAAGCAAGAAATACAGTCATTTTTAAACAATAGTTGAGTTAAATAAAACTACACAGCAGGTTGGGAAAACATTGAACCCAACCACTGGGTTTTTCCATTTTTAACCCAACTTGGGTTGTTTTTAACTCAGCATTTTTTAGAGTGCAGATAGAGAGATTGATAAATATAACGACAGACAGACAGACAGACAGACAGACAGACAGACAGACAGACAGACAGATAGACAGATAGATAGATAGATAGATAGATAGATAGATAGATAGATAGATAGATAGATAGAAAAGAAAAGAAAAGAAAAGAAAAGAAAAAGAAAAGAATACACTTTCAATGGTGTTAAAAGCAAACATGGACTTCACTGAATAAACTACACCGAAACCCAAATATCCAACAGCAGCAAACATCATGAAGCGTATAAAGTCACCCAACTCGAACAAGCAGCGAATATGCAAAGCAGAGTAATGTCAACAAATCCTGCAGACAGCTGTTTGGGGTTTCTCTACCATTGCTCAGATTTTGGACGGTTCTACGTATCCCGCACCACTATTTCTATAATCCTAAACAGATTTGCTCCAACCACCAGAACAGCCAGAGTCTGGGTGTCTCTGCAGCGTTCTCCACAGAGAACATTAATAGGCTGCATATGCTGATAAATCATGGAATGGATTAGACGCAACGTATGTGGTCCTCTGCCGTAACTACTGGTGGCATTTAGGGACACATTTTAACAAGAACAGAAATTGATCCATGCTGTTCTCACATGGTTTTCTCAGTTGACCAAGAGCAAAATGCATAGACAAATTTACAGCCCCTTTCCTGCTATATAATAATTTTATAGGCTATAACCTGCAATATATCTGTCACTTCGATACGTGTCTGCATTTATGGATTAATGTCTTTCTGTTTGTGCCTGTATTTGTTCATTTACGTGGGGGGTCGAGGTTCAGACGCGGTCTCTCCGCATGCACACAGGCCGCTCTTTCTTTCACTATCAGTGCTGGAAGGGCTGCCCATAGTGCAACCGGGGGAAAGACTGATCACAATTATCCAAGATTCCGGAGGGGCAGTTTTGTCTGGGACAGCAGGGTGAAAATTACACACATGCTCACACGCCTAGAGAAAATAGAGCCAGGGTCAGGAGTGTCCGGATCTCAGTGCCGCACATGAGGGGATCATGCAGTCTGAGACTTTTGCTATCTCTATTTTTCTGAAGGAGGGACAAACGGGAAATGACACCAGGGGATTGGTGGGTTGTAAACAATGAGGGTGCTTAATGGATGCCAATCTAATATGCCCGAGGCAAGAGAGACATCAGCACTTCAACACTCCAGACAGAGGAGGCCACACAGTCATTATCTATAAAAAAAGCATACAGGCCTTTTACAAGCGCTAATAAAGATAATTAGTAGAAAAACTTGTAAACGTGTAAAGACCTATTGAGAGACTTATGTCATTTGTTTTTGTTTCTTCTAATTAATTGTTTCTCATATGGGTCAATGACATGATGCTCGTTTTTGTCTGCTAAATCTATTAAATAATTAAGAAGAATACAATGAAAAATGCAACTCATACATACAATTATTTGAATACACATATCTTATGATGATATAACTGTCCTAAAAATTCTCATAAAAAAATTATATATATATATATATATATATATATATATATATATATATATATATATATATATATATACACAGCAAAGGCTACACACCAAGGCTACATTTATTTAATTAAAAATACAGTAAAAAACTGTAATATTGTGAAATATTATTACAATTTAAAATAACTGTGTAATATATTTGACAAAGTAATTTATTCCTGTGAATTTTCAGCATCGTTACTCCAGTCTTCAGTGTCACATGATCCTTCAGAAATCATTCTAATATGCTGATTTGCTGCTCAAACATTTATGATTATTTTCAATGTTGAAAACAGTTGTGTACTTTTTTTTCAGGATTCCTTGATGAATAGAAAGTTCAAAAGAACAGCATTTATCTGAAATACAAAGCTTCTGTAACATTATACACTACCTTTCAAAAGTTTGGGGTCAGTAAGAATTTTGATTTTGATTTTTTTTTAAAGAAATTAAAGAAATTAATACTTTTATTCAGCAAGGATGCATTAAATCAATCTAAAGCGGCAGTAAAGACATTTATAATGTTACAAAAGATTAGATTTCAGATATACACTGTTCCTTTGAACTTTCTATTCATCAAATAATCCTGAAAAAAATATTGTACACAAATATTTTGTACAATTGTACACATTAAATGTTTCATGAGCAGCAGATCAGCATATTAGAATGATTTCTGAAGAATCATGTGACACTGAAGACTGGATTAATGATGCTGAAAATTCAGCTTTGCCATCACAGGAATAAATTACTTTGTGAAATATATTCAAATAGAAAACAGTTATTTTAAATTGTAATAATATTTCACAATATTACTGTTTTTACTGTATTTTTAATTAAATAAATGTAGCCTTGGTGAGCAGACGAAACTTCTTTTAAAAACATTAAAAATCTTAGTGGTTCCAAACTTTTGGACTGTACTGTAATATATGTATATATATATATATATACACATTGTTATATTGTAAAATATTTTTTCAATTTAAAATAACTGTTTTCTAATTTAATATATTTTAAACTTTATTCCTGTGATCAAAGCTGAATTTTCAGCATTATTACTACAGTCTCCAGTGTCACATGATCCTTCAGAAATATGCTGATTTCCTGCTCAAGAAACATTTCTTTCTTATTATCACAGTTGGAAACGATTGTGCTGCTTAATCTTTCAGTGAAAACAATATTCTTTGATGAATAGTGTTTAAAAGACTTATTTGAAATAGAAATATTTGCAAAAATGTAAGTCTTTCCTGTCATTTTAGATGAATGTAATGCATCTTTGCAGAATAAAATAACTTATTTCTTGAACAGTAGTGTAATTTAAACAGGAAATTATGTCACAGTGATGTCACAGACCTTCATAAATGTGCATCAAGTCTGTTATATCAGATAATTTTAGCTTTTTATGACAGGACAAGGTTAATGCAGGCTTTAAAATGCCATGTGACTTGACTCCCCAAAAACATAATGATATTTATGAACTAATAATTTATGATGTTTGTCATTTATGATACCTAAATAGATGTATTTAATAAAAAATTTTTAAAATAATAATTGTACACTCACAAATATTCAAGGTATAAGGAAATTATCTAGCTTGATGGTTACACTACATGATATTTTTGTCAAATCATTATTATTTTTTAAATGGTATAAACACAAATGAAGCCAAAGTGTACATTTCCTTGTGGCAAACTAGATTTGATTTCAAATCATTTCTATATCTTGGATAATCTTATATGTCACTGACCTGTCTATTGAGAAAATAAGAGAATATGTTGGTTACATCAATCATATAGGCAACGTTTCATGACTGAAGGGACAGTGTTTTGTGTTGCATCAAATGAAGCCCCAAAACATTACAGCTGTCATGGCGGCACAGGGCAGGAGCACAGAGGTTCAGTCACTGTGCTGTGAACAAGCTATTAAAAGTAAGCATTAAACAGCCCTTTTAGCGCTGTCAAACATAAGGACACTGGTGTAGCCCCACAGCGTATTTAAAACGAAGTATTCCTGGGTTTCATTCTAAAGTACACACTAAAACAGTTGGGTTTTATTTAATTACACAGATCTCCAGCCTCTTAACGCTGCTTTTCACATACTGTATGGTTTGACTCCCTGGCTCTTCTGAAAAATGCCCATTATTCTCGATGGTGGGTTGGCCATAATGGACAAGCACAGGCATTTAACTGCAGGGTCAAAACAAAGTTTAATCATTTCAAACTCTTTATAGTCTCTTCAACAGTGTTGAAAGCCCATGAAATACCTGCACACTACAGTATAAGTGGTCATTTTTGTCTCCCAAACTGATCATCCTGGTAATGGGCTACAAATATGAGGTGGGCATTTAATTTTTCAAATTTATTGCTTCCCATTTTACACCCCCTCTCTCGCTTTCAAATTATTTTCTTTCATTCAATTAAGGCTGGGCGGTATGATAGTATATATCGTTACCACGTTATAAAATGTCTATCATTTTAGATTTTACAGTATCTATGTCAATATATATGTAGTACAGTACTACATGCAAAAGAGTAATGAAATATGCATGACTGAGAAAATAAAGAGTGGGACGTGCTTGATGTTGAGAGTTATTAGAGTTATTAAAGGGGTGGTTGATTAAGATTTCACTTTTTTAACTTTAGTTAGTGTGTAATGTTGCTGTTTGAGCATAAACAACATCTGCAAAGTTATGACGCTCAAAGTTCAATGCAAAGGGAGATATTTTCTTTTACAGAAATCGCTTTTTAAGGACTACAACAAACGGCTGGTAGGGACTACAATGAGCTTGTTCCCGGGTTGGTGTCATCACTAACCCTAAAATTTACATAGACCCCGCCCCGTGAACATGCAACAAAGGGGGTGAGGTTTACAGAAGAGGAAGAGTTGTTGTCGCAGTGTTGTTAACATGCCGTCATTTTACGCCGGACTTCTTCACAAACAAGGGTCAATTCAACGCTGGATTTGCACAAAAGATTAACATGACGGCACATGCTAGTGGATGAGTTGAATCGACTCCACAGCAACTACATAAATTTATCCACTAACCATTCAGAAACGACCAGTTTCATTCTAAAAGTTGTAACTTCTTCCTGAGTATCTCCATCAGTGTCGACTCCGGTTTGAACAATGTAAGGCTGAACACCGTTACTGACAATCCTCATTTTGGCTGCGTGAGATTCTCCAGCTTTGCTGTTGTTGAGCAACCGAAGCGTGAGCTGTTAAAGCTCCGCCCTCTTCTGGAAAGGGGGCCGGAAGCAGCAGCTCATTTGCATTTAAAGGGACACACACAAAAACGGCGTGTTTTTGCTCACACCCAAATAGGGGCAAATTTGACAAGCTATAATAAATGATCTGTGGGGTATTTTGAGCTGAAACTTCACAGACACTTTCTGGGGACACCAGAGACTTATATTACATCTTGTAAAATGGGCATTATAGGTCCCCTTTAAACACAACAAGCTGTGAACTCAATGCGGTTGGTGCTCGCGATGACACACTCCCGAAGCACGCGCACAGAAAGCCGCCTCTCTGAAGGCCTGTTCACACCGGGACGAATATCGCCGCATTTTTCGCCGACGTTTAACGGCTCGTGACTAAACAACGGGCGCCAATGTGAGTGTGCACACCGACGCGAAAAAAACGCCTCGGGTTCGTTTTTTTGTTTTACGCGCCGCGTTAAAAACTGGCCGACCAATGAGATTGGTGCTTTTGTTCACATGCCTGGAGCTGCTGAAGTTACAGTAAAACACGACTTGGTGGCGCTCAAGCACAAAACAGTCTTGCCGAGCACACAAGACAACGAAGAGAAAGTAAGTAGACGAGGAAGACCCTTACAAACTATCCATGCGTCTCAAACTGCTCCCTAACTTCCTAGGTCGTGTATCAATATACCATTTAAATGAATGTGGCCGACTCCCTGATCAGTGCCATGACTAGCACTAGCACTACCAGAATTCTATAACTACTAGAACTGCCAATAGCGGTCATTTTGACTGTTCATACCAGACAGCAGTGAATGTCATTTTTGTCATGTTATATTTACTTCAAAGCTTCTATGGTCATGTTTTATGAAAAATGTGGGGTAATTTAAGCATACATAATATAATATGTTTGTGATATTATTGTGTAAGAGCTACTAGACCTCCCACAAAAGTGCATGCCGCAATTTGCTTTCCGCAGTTTGCATCCGGCAAGCTGGAGATCAAAGTTTTTCACCGCAGTTAAAATGTTGTTTTTGAAAGTCAAAATGTCAACAAATATAAAATGAAGCAGAATATTTCGTTAGATAAAAACATATTGTGAATTTTGGAAATGATTACATCTGTCTTTATTCAATACATTTTGACTTTTGGAGTTTACAATGCTTTAGCATTATCGGAAATGTTTGGACCACACGAATCGGAAACAATTTTATGCAGCCTCTAATGAAATCTAGAAAATCTTTTTTTACGAACCGGAATTATCTCTGAATCACTCTCAGAATCAGTGTCAGACGAACTGTCAAGAGACCAAGAGACATCGCTCTCTGCTCCTCCATCAGACTCTGCATCATCAATGTTCTCAAGCAAGGATAAAACCTCAGTGACAGTCATTTTCTTTCTTGTTGCCATTTTGACGGTAAAGCTAAGTTTTAGCTTAGCAAAAGCACACAAAACTGCCAGAGAAAGGTTGCTAGGCAACGGCTACGCACATCTTTAACGGCGGGAAAAAGCGCTGAGGAGATACAACGCCTGTAATATGTGTGGTCAAATTGACCGCTATGGCCATTCAAGGTAGAAATACTCAGAACTCTTTTGTGTTTTGTAATTTTAATAAAATAACAATGTTAAAATAAAATTTACATTAATTTAAGAAAAGTCATGGAACTGTAGTTATATGGGTTTTATTTCAACAAAGTTATTACATTGCAAATCTTTAAAACGGTCAAAATGACTGCCTTGGTAGTTCTAGTGCTAGTGAACTAGGGAGCTGATTGAGACGCACGCTATGCGTGCTCTGCCAGTTCTTGGCAATACCAATAGATGTGTATTATTTCTGTATTTTTGCTGTTTTTTTTCTTTTACATTCAAGAAATATAGTTGAGAATGTCTATTTCATAAATGTTTATTTGCACTACTGTTTCTGACTACCATCTCTCATATATGCCATTTAATATCTGCATTTTTATATTCTTTAACTTTATTAATATCATAAATATGTTTATTTGCACTACCGTTAAGCACAAGCGCCACATACTGTCAGGGAGTGAATTTGCACGTTCACTCTGCGCATCGCCAGTGAAAATCATTTGGGTGTGAACACAAAAAACGTCTCGAAAAACGCTGGCGATAAATGTGTACAGGCCTTGAGACAGCATATGATTGTAAATTCAGTTCTCTTTCACGTCTTATTGTGCCTGAATAGTCAGATAAATGCTCAGTAATGTGTCTTAAATTAACGTTAACAGTTGGCTGAAAACAAGATGTGTGTCAGTATATCGGATCAGTGAATTCGGTCTTACAGGGACAGCAGCATATTGTACTACTGTCTGTCTCATTAATGTTAATCAAACAATAAAAGATAACGAGAAAATCACTCACTGCTCTTGACTGAATCACTTGTATCTGTAATAAGAATCAGTTCATCTTTGATTCATACAGTGAAGACTATGAAGTTTTAGTTATACTCTTGATTATTCAATTTCTTACTACGTTAAATAAACCAACTGTAGCTGAAAAACAAAGTTTATTAATTTGTATCTTTGCTCTATTGTATTTGTCCTACTGTTTATAATTTGCTTCTTTGTTCTTATTTTTAATAACAAACATAAACTAAAAATAGCTATATCAAGATATAGTTATTGTGAAATATAGTTTCTAATACCATGAAATGGTCATTTCGCCCACCCCTACATTCACTATTAGTTTGGTGTTAGAATTACAGTTATTCAAATCATTTATGAGGAATTCATATTGAGAAAAAAAATGTTATTAATCACAAAAACATGCACTTATCCATACTAGACCTACCACTGAAAATGTATCATACTTGCAGGTAATCAACACTCAAATTTTCCATAATGCTGCAAAATCGCAGACGATCTTAGTGATCAAAGAACATATATAAATACGGTCTAAAAGAGGCTCCCCAAACAATTAGTAAGCTGAGAGGCTTTTTTGTTCAGCCCAGATGCAGCGTCTCGCCTTTGAGGACAAGTGTGTGGCTTTGACCTCCGTTCGGCGGTAATGACGCAGTCTGACCCCTGAAATACTTCTCCACATTAGAATCACTATTCACATCCTTTGCTAGCGATGTGCCTTTCGCAAGCCTCCAGCCGACAGTCGGGAACGTGTGCATTGTTGTATTCTTGGAACGTTCAACCTCCCCCTCTTCCTGCTATCTAGAGAACTAATCTAAAACCCTGCTATTATGATTCTTGTACTTGGCGTATCTGAGGCCAATTTAGAACATCAACACCATCAATCACAAGACAGAGGGGCCAACACTGCTGTCCTGAAGGTTTTCTTGTCACCCAGGTCACGTCCTTTTCCTACATAAGACTTGTTCACTCACAGGACAGGCCTGCGTGAACCCACTCAAACCGCTGTCTGTTATTGTGCGTTCTGACGAACTTTCGATGACCAGGCGATGTGAGTTCATCCAAACAAGGGCACCGCATTCTCTCCGCAGTTTTTGAAAAGAATGGGACAAGGACAGGAGATGGAGGAAGAAGACGGACAAAAAGAAGTTGAAAAAGAAATAAGATGAAAGGAAAGGTATTTTCAGCCTTCAAAATGTCTGCTTTTATCCTAAAAAAAAATTACGCACTAAATAAAGCCTCCGAGCAAGCAAATAAACAAGAAGCTCTGAGTCATCACCTAGTAAAACATTGTCAGGGCTTGTTAGCATGAACGCATAAAACAAGAACATGTCTCAGGAGGAAAACAACTTTGCCCTTTTCTATTCCTTAGTATGCAGAGTTTATAAGACTATAAAACTCATATAAATGGCCTACAAAAAATTAATCTAGCCATAAAGTGCTTATTATACGCATGTATTTCCAGCGCATTCAATTTATCTGTGCTGCACGGACATTAGCGAGAGATGTGTTTTAATCAGTACAAAATATTCAAATCACTGCGGTAAAGTATACATTGATGAACAAATGCATACTAGACAAAGGACTGGTTGCATTCATTCTCCTCTGCTAATAGAAAATGGCTGGGCTACTGGCACAGTGCCACAGTTGTGCTCATCAGTGGATGATATCACATGTAATTATCCTCACACACCCACCTAAGCTTCTCAATATCATCAAAACACACCGAGTACAAATAATCATGTGAATGAAGGGCTTGGAGGATGCTGCATTTACAGTACAATCCAAACGCCATTACAAATGTGTGTGTGTGGAGAGTTTTAAATATTATTTATGCCTCAATTGGAGAGAGGGAAAAGAAAGTAGTGGGGAGAGCCTGATAACGAAGACGAATTTATCAAAAGGGAAAATATTGAAAACAATTTCAAGGATGCGTATACATCACGTCATATTTACTCAACACCTTAAATATACACTATCGTTAAAAAGTTCAGGATCAGTAAAAATTTTGTAATGTTTTTCAAATAAGTCTTTATGACCAAAAACACAGTAAAAACTTTAACATTGTGAAATATTATTACAATTTAGTTTTCTATTTTAATATTTAAAAAAATATATAATTTATTCCTGTGATGCAACGCTGAATTTTCAGCATCATTACGCCAATCATTCTAACATGCAACATTTCTTATTTATATCAATATTGAAAACAGTTGTGCTGCTTAATATTTTTGTGGAAACTATTATACATTTTTTCAGGACTCTTTAATGAATGGAAAGTTTTAAAGAAGAGCATTTATTTGACATAGAAATCTTTTTTAACACTATAAATCGCTTTACTGTCACTTTTGATTAATTTAATGTGTGCTTACTTGCTAAATAAAAGTATTAATTTCTTTCAGAATATCTTTTTTCCCGAAAATATTTCATAAATATAATTTTTGGGGAATTGCACAACTTAAAATAACCATAAAAATATCAAAATTCGTTTTAATTCAACATACAAACATGCTCATGATGGTGTATTCAATTCATTGTATGTATGAATTGCACTTTTAAGGTGTTTGTTTGTGAATAAATAATAAATACAACAAAAAATGTAATCATGTTATTGACTCCAAAACAGAACTAACTGTTCAGGCAGACCTTAAAGGGATAGTTCACCCAAAAATGAAAATACTGTCATCATTTACTCACCCTCAAGTTGTTCCAAATTTCATTCTTCTGCTGAACACAAAAGAAGATATTTAGAAGAATGTTGGTAACATAACAGTTGATGGACGGATCCATTGACTTCCATAGTATGGAAGAGAAAAAAAAAACTATGGAAGTCAATGGGGTCCATCAACTGTTATGTTACCGACATTCTTCAAAATATCTTCTTTTGTGTTCAGCAGAAGAAAGAAATGGATACAAGTTTGGAACAACTTGAGGGTGAGTAAATGATGACAGTGTTTTTATTTTTGGGTGAACTATCACTTTAAAAAGTCTAAGTGGGCTGTTCTTGGCCAGAACAAATGGAGACTGGACTAGATTATGTCGAAAAGTCTGGCTATGCACAATTTACAAACAGTTGCCCAATTTAACCAGCTGCTTCATCCATTTTAATATCATGGCAAATGATAATGACTTGCTAAGGAAGTAATCAAGCAAACAAAGCAACTAATGTAGACATAGATCATCATGAGGGACATTTTTGACTACATCTACGATTCAAACTCACTGCAGTTCTATCATCTTGCTTAGTGGTGGTGTACCCTGGGGCAAACATTTTTGGGCAAACGCCCAAATAGAAAGTCACTGCCCTAAAAGGAAACAAGTGGTACATGGTTCTACTGTCCCAGACATGTCACGCCATCTCCAGACCCTGTCTAAGATGGGGGAATCCCCTGAAATTTTGTGTGTGCTAAGGATGATATGTACAAATGTGATAGATTTTGTAACAAATAGCTGACAAATTAAAATAAATTAAGTGTTTGATGGTAGTTATTGTGATGCATTGGTATAGCGTAACTAATCTCTGAATATGCAAAACATGCAATACCATGGTAGGGAGGCTGACAGAAGAAAGCTCTAATGCTGACTCTAGTATCTAGGAGGAGACATATGCATCAAAGGCCAAGAACCACCCCCAAACAAGCTAACAGAAGAAAAATTATTGGAAAATGAAGCATTTTAAGCCAAAATGATTCATGCAAAAACGATTTTCCTCACAAGCACCTTGCTGTTTGAGCAAACACGATAAATAGGCCTATTGTAAGATAGATTTATAATAGGAAAGACAAAATATGACGCACTGCAAGGATTTGAGTGACAATCTGAGTGAATTTATATTTTCTTTCCGTGTGTGTACGGCAAACAGGAGTCACTCCCGAAACTGATGACTGACACGCTGACAGCAGGCCAATGACTTCCCACAGCCATAAACTAACATGGACAACTCATGAAATATGATCGCGCGGTAAAGTATTATCTTAATAATAATATTAATATGTCCTGGACTCGACGTAAGTGGCGTGTTTTGTTTCCTCTTTTTAATCAGCACGCGATTTCTGGATCATAATCTATAAGTTTCCCCCCGAAAAAATGTTTTATAGGTTTCCATATGGCATGCAGTGGAGAGAGACAATTTCAACATTTGTGAGTTTGTCAAGACTCATACCTGTTTCTGTGATTTTCTACTAGCACCTCAGTAGAGCTGCAATTGTCCAAACGACAGCGACGTCACTTCTTCAACACCTGTCAGTTTTAGGGATTGACAACCGCATTTACTTAAAGCGTCAGTTCACCCAAAAATGAAAATTCTGTCATTTATTACTCACCCTCATGCCGTTCCACACCCATAAGACCTTCATTAATCTTCAGAACACAAATTAAGATATTTCAGTTGAAATCCGATAGAAAAAAAAACAAAATAACGACTTATTTTGTGATGGCCGATTTCAAAACAATGTTTCAGGAAGCATCGGAGCACAGATGAATCAGTGTGTCGAATCTGCTGTTCGGAGCGCCAAAGTCACGTGATTTCAGCCGTTGGCAGTTTGACACGCGATCTGAATCATGATTCGACACACTGATTCATTTATGCTCCGATGCTTCATGAAGCATTGTTTTGAAATCGGCCAGCACTAAACTAGTCGTTATTTTGTTTGTTTTTTGGCGCTCCAAAATATTTTTGTCGCTTTATAATATTAATATTGAACCACTGTACTCACACGAGCCGATTTAAATATGTTTTTAGTACCTTTATGGATCTTGAGAGAGGAAGAGTCCATTGCTCCCTATGGAGGCCTCACGGAGTTATCGGATTTCAACTAAAATATCTTATTTTGTGTTCTAAATATTAATGAAGGTCTTACGGGTGTGGAACGGCATGAGGGTAAGTAATAAATGACAGAATTTTCATTTTTGGGTGAACTAACCCTTTAAAGGTGTGAGTCTCGAAATGTCCCGTTCACACAGCAACTTACAGTCGCGTCTCGAATTATTGTCTGTATGAACGTGCAAGCCCATCTCTTACTAGTAGGCTAACCATAGTGACAATGACCAAAGTAATATCAAAGATGGCGACGTCCATAAAACTGAAAAGTCTTATCACTTTTGATAGGACAGAGTCAGATTAAGCCGCGTTATCCATTTAATATTCATTAAATCACACAGCAGCTTCCTTGTAAATATGCGCTCGCCCCGTCTCACGTGCTTTGCAGCGTCTTGCGCATGACACTCAGAACACAAATTAAGACATTTTTGATAAAATCCTATGGCTCAGTGAGGCCTCCATTGACTGCAAGATAATTAACACATTCAGATGCCCAGAAATCTACTAAAAACATATTTGAAACAGTTCATGTGAGTACAGTGGTTCAACCTTAATGTTATGAAGCGAGAATACTTTTTGTGCTGCAAAATAAATAAATAAAGACTTTATTCAACAATATCTAGTGATGGGCGATTTGCTTCATGAAGCTTCGATGCTTTACGAATCTTTTGTTTTGAATCAGCGGTACAGAGTATATCAAACTGCCAAAGTCACGTGATTTCAGTAAACAAGGCTTCGTTACGTGATAAGTTTTGAAACATTTCGAAATTTCAATGGTTCATGTGACTTTGGCAGTTTGATACACGCTCCGAACCACTGATTCAAAACAAAAGATTCGTAATGCTTCGAAGCTTCATGAAGCAGTGTTTTGAAATAGAGGCCTCACTGAGCCATCAGATTTTATCAAAAATATCTTAATTTGTGTTCCGAAGATGAACAAAGGTCTTACAGGTGTGGAACGACATTTCATTTTTGGGTGAACTAACCTTTTAAGGACTCAAATACAGGACTGACAACCGAATTCTGTTGCTGTGTGAACGTGGCCACAAATTCGTTTCAATGCGCTTTGTAAATGTTTATAGCTTAAATGTCTCACCCTGTACAATCGCTTATAAACTAAATAATGCCTATAAATAATGCTAATAGAAACATATTGTAGAAGGATTGTAAATATGCTGTTTTCTGATAACTTTTTCTTTATTTAAACCAACATTTATATTATCATTAATTATTCAAAACTTGAGATTATAAAAGTTTATTTTTTATTACATTTATATAGTTATTACTAAAATAATTTTATGTAATAATTTAATAACTTATAACCATCCAGTGCTAGTTTGGATATTAGGCTATATTTATTGCTTTGGATTTATATATTTATTTCTAATTTAATAACTTGTACAAAACATCCAGCGCTGGTTCGGATATTATATTTACTGCATTTATGTTTAATTTAATCAAATGTTATAATTGATATACTTCATATAATTTTAACAATTAAAAGGTTGGTTCTGTGCATATTATGCAGATTTTGTATGACTGAATTTTTTGGAAGTAAATTGAGTTGTAAAACGTCACTCTTGTAAATGATCTGTGTGGACAGAACGCCATTAAACACTCAATATTGGAGTGACACTGTATTTTGCTGCAGTGTATGAGCCTCATATTTTTGTCAGAACTACTTGTTAAAAATATCACATTTTTGTAAATCTTTCTCAGACATGCCAAAATTTGTATTACATTTCCAGCACAGATCTTCCCATATAGCTCTGTTACAAGAAAAAAAAAAACTAGCATTATATTCCTCACAAAGAGCTTGATGTGTGTTCTGAACAAGGCAGGTATAAAAACCATAAATTGGACCCTTGGCATCACTATTCTTTGAAAAGTCCTAATGACAAATCACTACTTTCCCTTTCACCCCCTAGTATTTCATCTGCAGACTACCCATGGTGCTCTGGTCTCCTTAAAAGCTTGTCACTGGCCGAGCTGTTCAAACTTCGCCTTTGGCTATACTCTAGACAATTTTTCTTGGTTTCTTGCCCTAACTTACAGACACACAAGAGAGGCTTGATACTCTCCGCGATGGTTTAAAAAACCCAGGCAGTCACATTGGTTAAATGCGACCTGTCTACAGCTCAGAAACAGAGACGATTTTGCTAATGGCTCAATATGAAATATTTACTTAATCATGCGCCTCCTAACATGTATGATCCTTGCGCAAGTGGTGCCGGAGTACTCAAGCATAAATGGGGTTAGGGCAAAAATGTATCCAGGCATTTTTGTAAACAAACAGCTAATTTGATTCTCACCCATTCCATATTAATTAGGGGATCTTTTAGACTGCAGGGTGTGTTAAAATATCATGAGCCAAAAAACAATAGCGACTTTTATGCTTGGTGTGTTTTGTGACCACCACACTTGCATAATTCTCAATTAGCCGCTAACTGCTCTCTGTATATGCGAATGTTTTTGTGAACTTCAAATTAAACGCTATCTTGGAAATAAGCTGTCTCACTCAATACGTCATGCATAATTTTATTTTCTTGAGAGTTGCAAAAACATTCACGCCTCCTCCACTTTACGGCGACTTCTCTTTTAGCCTGTAAAGCGCGGGTCAAGGGGACAAAGACTCATTGGAGGTAATGCTGAATGTTTACAAGAAATGCTAATAATTATGTCGCTAAACAGCCCGGCAAGCTGTAAAAACACACTACTTCAGACCTCAAGGGAGAAGAATGAGGATTATGCCCGTTGTGTTATCTTGCCAGCTCGCAACCAAGAGTCCACCGTTGACCAATGGGGTCTCAGAACCAACAGACACACACCCAGGTGACCACTGCATACACAGTCTAACTACTTAATAAGTGGCTGTTAGAGGTTTTCCTGGACAAAGTCCAGAGCTGAAAGGGCATGCTAAAAAACAAGGACAGCTTCATTTATCAATCAGTCCAATCAGGGCTATTTCCGGGCCTATGTAGTCACATGGTGAGCATTACTCAATTCCATATTGCAACCTGAAATCAAGGAGAGTATAAAACACTGGTTAAATCAATATCGTTTCAGTTATGATGGACGACAATATATATGGTTTATAGTAGGCCTATGTATATTTGAACTGATCATGGTCATAATCAACAGCAGTTTGACTTCTTTGATCAAATCCAAAACACATTTTCCCTCTCCATTTATATGTTTTACAATATCCCTCTGTACGCTTTGGAGGTCATTATATCCTGAAGAATGTTGCTTCATTTCCAATCCTCTTTATAGATGACAGATGAGAAGCGGGCAGGTATTAGAGTGGAACACTTTATCACTTACTCCGTAAGCCCCTTGATGAGCGACATTCACTTGAGAATGTCATTCCAGAGAGAAAGAGAAAGAGAGAGAGAAGCCACCAATCACAATGAACTACTGTAATGTGAGGTCGGACAAATATGACCATTGCAACTCCTAAATATTGTGTTGCCAAATTCGGTTTAATATGTAATCTACTAATTTAATAATGCTTCATTTGCACAAGCAGGGCCGAGGCCCAATGTTTATTGTCATTTTAAGCGGAATGTGGGATTAAAAAATGATTGTGCCCATATTTTGATAGAGGGTCTGATGAAATTGCGGCTCATATATGCTTCACACTGTTCATATATGAACTTCACATGTGTGACCCATAATATGCTATTCATCTTTTTTATGCCATGAATCATTTTGTTAAGAGCATTTAATATAAATAATGAGTAAAATTAACATTATATGCAGAATATGGCTTTGGGTTGTTTATGTAGCCATGACTGATGTACTCTAAATAATGGAGTGTTTACATTGGAAAACATTTTCTTTATTCTGAGTTTATTTCGAGTTGCATGGAGTTCTTTGTTTCTGAGTATGTTTGTCTTGGACGGATATGCATTTCGCAGCAAATCTGGGGAAAAGCTGTGACAGAATGATGGAAACAGATCTACTGATGTATTATCTAAAATGTATGGAATAAAAAAGCATATACTTCCTTTTCACATTTTCAGGTATTTTTTATAATACTGCACAAGCTGAAAAACATCAATTCTGTCTAACCACTGGATATCTGCATCAGTGGTGGTTCAGTGCTGAAATAAATGTCTGTTCTTGCAACTTGAGATAGACCTCCCATATTTCATTTCTCTCTTGCTGATAGCATTTATCAGCAAAATCCTGATAAATACAAAATATGCAACTTAAGCCTGAGCATAACTAAGCCGCAAAGGTGGACAGGATTACCGGACGGCTGGGACAGACATCAGATTGTATTGCCGTAAAGGGTCATTAGGCTGTTGGCAAACTGTACCTCAAGCTCCAGCTGACAGGCCTTTTCAAGAAAGACAGATGAAAAATATGAGAGTAAAATTCCTACTGACAGACAGTTGAATTAGAAAGGAAGAAAGATGGGTTGATTTTTTTTTTTTTTAAATATTTATTTTTTTCACAAATTAACATATAATACCCTTTCGGAGTTCTATCACACTTTTTGACCTATTTATTTTTGTTAATAAAGTATTAGTTTACTTTAAAATTAAAATTATCCCAAGCTTCACTCACCCTCAAGCCATCCTAGGTGCATATGACTTTCTTCTTTCTGATGAACACAGTCGGAGTTATGTTAATAAATATCCTGATGCATCCAAGCTTTATAATGACAGTGAACTGGACCAATGAGTTTGAAGCTGAAGAAAGTGCAGCTATTCATCATAAATGTACTCCACACGGCTCCGGGGGGTTAATAAAGGCCTTCTGAAGTGAAGCGATGTGTTTGTGTATGAAAAATATCCATATTTAACAAGTAATGAAGTAAAATATCTAGCTTCCGCCAGAATGTATTCTACTTACGAAGAAAGTGTAAAACTCTCAGACTTCACAACTTTTATGCTACGTCCTACGAGTACTATATTAAACTTACGAAAAAAGCGTAAATGATGTGATTTCGTAAGTCGAATACAGTCTGGTGAAAGCTAGATATTTTACTTTATAACTTGTTAAATATGGATATTTTTCTTACACAAACACATCGCTTCACTTCAGAAGGCCTTTATTAACCCCCTGGAGTACATTTATGATGAATAGATGAACTTTCTTGAGCTTCATTATAAAGCTTGGATGCGTCAGGATATTTATTAAAGGTGCCGTAGAACGTCTTTTTAAAAGATGTAATATAAGTCTAAGGTGTCCCTTGAATGTGTCTGTGAAGTTTCAGCTCAAAATACCCCATAGATTTTTTTAATTAATTTTTTTAACTGCCTATTTTGGGGCATCATTAAATATGAGCCGATTTAGGCTGCGTCCCCTTTAAATCTGGTGCTCCCCGCCCACGGAGCTCGCGCTTGCCTTAAACAGCAAAAAAAAAGTTTACAAAGCTAATATAACCCTCAAAATGGATCTTTAAAAAGTGTTCGTCATGCAGCATGTCTAATCGTGTAAGTATGGTATTTATTTGGATGTTTACATTTGATTCTGAATGAGTTTGATAGTGCTCCGTGGCTAAAGCTAACATTACACACTGTTGGAGAGATTTATAAAGAATGAAGTTGTGTTTATGAATTATACAGACTGCAAGTGTTTAAAAAATGAAAATAACGACAGTCTTGTCTCTGTGAATACATGGTAACTTTAACCACATTTAACAGTACATTAGCAACATGCTAACGAAACATTTAGAAAGACAATTTACAAATATCACTAAAAATATCATGTTATCATGGATCATGTCAGTTATTATTGCTCCATCTGCCATTTTTCGCTATTTTCCTTGCTTGCTTACCTAGTCTGATGATTCAGCTGTGCACAGATCCAGATGTTCTGCCCTTGTCTAATGCTTGAACAAGAGCTGGCATATGCAAATATTAGGGTCGTACATATTAATGATCCCGACTGTTACGTAACAGTCGGTGATATGTTGAGATTTGCCTGTTCGTCGGAGGTCTTTTAAACAAATGAGATTTATATAAGAAGGAGGAAACAACAGTGTTTGAGACTCACTGTATGTCATTTCCATGTACTGAACTCTTGTTATTCAACTATGCCAAGATAAATTAAATTTTTAATTCTAGGGCACCTTTAATATAACTGCGATTGTATTCATCATAAAGAAGAAAGTCATATACACCAAGGATGGCTTGAGGGTGAGTAAAGCTTGGGATAATTTTCATTTTAAAGTGAACTAATCCTTTAATTTAATATTTAATGGGTGTGATCAGATGTACATGACAGACATTTAGGAAGCATATCACTCAGAGATTTCAAAAGACCAAAGCTTTTTATTTAATGATTAAACTTTTTTTTCTCTTCATGATCATAATCATTATCCCCAAGAGTCAATCCTTCCTATTTGGAAAATAAGTTTTTCATTGCAAAACCAAAAGTTCATATATAGCACATGCACTTTTACGCCAACAGTCGGTCTTCAGGTGAAGCATTTGGCATTCTTCTATTTATGCCGAATGAAAGGGGCGATTATCTCATCAAGAGCACTTGGACAGGTAGACAGGCCCATGTTCTGGTGTGTTGTCACTTTCACTGGCAGAAGGAGAGTCGTGTCATTAATCTGAATGATCAGTGAGATGGGAGCTGGGGGTGATGACGGCCTCCGTCCTATAAAACCCTCCTGTCCCCGTTGCTCGTCTTATAGCACCCCTCAGGCCATATTGTGATCTCCATCCTGATAAGGACCAGTGGAAGCGAGACTGCCAGACTGGCCGGGCAGGGTTGGAGCCTCTATGAGGACTCAGTTGCGATACTGTCCTGGAGGGGCCAATGAAAGGCATTCTCACATACGAAGAAAGGCTGCGAGTCAGTCTGGGCAGCCCCGCTGACGGCCCCCCTCCCCATCTCCTGAGACTCCAGGCGCCACAGTGTAACTGCAGTCTCAGGTATGCTCCACGGACACTGTGAGAGATTCCCAGGCCCTTACCTGAGATGGACTGCAATGATCCTTCCACTTTATTCCAAGGCTTCTAAGCCTTATGCAATTATTTGGATTAGTAATTCACCATCTTTCTGGCACTAGTATAAATCTGAAGCAAAATGGGATTCTCCTCATCTCCATGTCCAGAATGTCCTCTGTTGTTTTACTGAGTAAGCTGGATTTGTCAGCAAAAATGAGCACACTGTCATCATCCTATCTAAATGACTTCCTTTTGCTGTCTACTTATATTTGGAGTTTGGATGATTACAAAATAATTTGAAAACAGAATTACTGAGTAGAATCTTGGTCAAAGTTTTCATCGTCTGTCAGCAAATTGGAGCCACAGGACAATTTTCATTGTGGCATCTGTGGTTTTGTGGTCTATGTGCTGTCATTTATCTAAACTAGTCAATGTTCTTGGTTTTGGCTATAAGATGTTTTTTTTTTTTTGAGATACACCTTCTTTGGAGTACTTTCTACTCATTGCAGAATTTGTGTGTGTGTGTGTGTGTGTGTGTGTGTGTGTGTGTAATATAATATGTAATATATAATTTATATATATATATATATATATATATATATATATATATAAATTATATATTATATATATATATATAAATTATATATTATATATATATATATATATAAATTATATATTATATATATATATATATATAAATTATATATTATATATATAAATATATATAAATTATATATTATATATATAAATATATATAAATTATATATTATATATATAAATATATATAAAAAATATATTATATATATAAATATATATAAATTATATATTATATATATAAATATATATAAATTATATATTATATATATATAAATATATATAAATTATATATTATATATATATATATATATAAATTATATATTATATATATATATATATATATAAATTATATATTATATATATATATATATAAATTATATATTATATATATATATATATATATAAATTATATATTATATATATATATATATATATATAAATTATATATTATATTACACACACACACACACACACACATACATACGTATACATATATATATATGTGTGTGTGTATATCTGTGTATATATGTATGTATACATATGTATGTGTGTGTGTGTAACATTATTTATTTATATATATATATATATATATATATATATAAATTTTGTGCTTACATGATGTATGTATGTGTATTGTGTCTATTTATTATGTATATATAAATACACAAACATGCATACATATATTTATCAAAAATATATTATATTTATATATAATATAAATTATATATATATATATATGTATATATATATATATATATATATGTATATATATATATATATAAAAGTTTGTGCTTACATGATGTATGTATGTGTATTGTGTCTATTTATTATGTATATATAAATACACAAACATGCATACATATACAGTATTTATCAAAAATATATTATATTTATATATAATATAAATTATATATATATATATATATATATATATATATACATATATATATACATGTAAACGTAAATATTTCTTTAATAAATATGTGTGTGTGTGTGTGTGTGTGTGTGTGTGTGTGTGTGTGTGTGTGTGTGTGTGTGTGTGTGTGTGTGTGTGTGTGTGTGTGTGTGTGTGTGTGTGTTCTGTATATATTATGTAAACATAAACTTTTATTTTGTATGTGATTAGTCACGACTAATCGTTTGACAGCACTAATATATATATATATATATATATATATATATTATATATGTTATTTTAAATATTATATAAAGAAATAAAGAATATAATGGTTTATTTATATATATTTACTATAACAAATACATATTATTATAATATATTGCTATATATTATATTTTAAAGTGTGTTATTTGCACAATTTAAACACAAACAAATAAATGTATATTTCCATTGTTTATTTCAAACAAATAAATAATGAAAATATATATTTTCAGAGAAAATCTTTTAGAGAATTACTATAATAAAGCTTAAAGCTTATTCAACTACATTCATTATACAGACCCATAAACTCTTCAAAGCCTAGCTCATATAATAAATGCAGTGAAACCCTTATGCAATGCATATCAAAGAGCTAATGTAAGCCCTAGCCATACGCATGCGCACAACACATTCCGTTATTACGTCGAGCGTGCATGAGAAACTGTGTTGAACTGCTGAATCGCTAGCACAACATGTCAGAGAAAAAACAAACAGTGGATTTGGGGCTGTTGGAGGAAGATGATGAATTTGAAGAATTCCCAGCAGAAGGTAAGTGAACTGAAAATGATTGTGTGTTTGGCTAGAAATGCGCTCTTTTGTCAATTATAAACGCCAACAATATGACAGTGACTCAGCTAGCACTGCTATGCTAACCGACACAATATTATTTGCTTTATTCAACAAATGGTTGGTTTGTCGCACTTGAAAAGAAAAGACATGAATGAAACACAATGTGCGTTGTTTCTTATAAAATGTTTGCGTGCTCTAGTCAACATACGTAAAGAAACAACATTACTACGCATTTATTAGCAGCTAGCATTTTCTAAAGCTAACAGTTTAACATTGTTTGCAGTGATTATTTCTCTTTTGCTTTGTCATTTAAATTCATTGACAATCATTGGGCGTATGTACTGAAGTTGGCGACCTTTAAATAATTCATTTAGGCTGAAATGAACATGCTATACACAGCTTCTCACTATGCACAATGACTCGTGTTTGTGGACCTGGGCTGGCCTATGCAAGTACATCATCAGCCTCATTGAATTGTCATGTCATTCCCAGACTGGACAGGCCTGGATGAAGATGAGGATGCTCATGTTTGGGAAGATAACTGGGATGATGACAATGTAGAGGATGACTTTTCTAATCAGCTAAGGTAGGTTTTTACTTGCTGAATTTATGTAATTATACATACAAAGAGGAGAAGAACGTGGGGCACGTTTTAATTATAGATGGTTAAATACTAAAAAATATGGAGTGTACTAACCTAATCTAAATTCACAACGAATGAATCATGGTAGACGAGACGTACTTATTATTGTGTTGTCCTCTTGTCTGTTGCTAGAGTCTTCAGACCCTGTGAAACCCACTTTTTTCTAAAGAATTTTGTGCGGTTACACTCATTTAGAAGAAAACAGTCCCTAAGGGATCCAATGTCCAATGGCTAACCGACACTCATGGTGGCCTCAAACCACATTTACAAACTTTCCTATGTGTGAGGACTTGACCTCAGTAAATATAGCCATTTAATATACTTGCATATGCAAAAAATATGAGTAGATCGCTATTCTGAAATGCTTTCCATCTGTTCCCCATATTAAATGCATTCATTTCCCTTTTCCTGAAGCCTAAAAGCTATAAATCTATTGATATTTTTCTGGAAATGTTTATGCTAGTGAATCTGTACAACACATTATTAATGAGACTTAATTGAGAAAAATAGTAGAAAAAAATTGTAAGTTTTAGATTATTACAGTTTGAAGTTAACATATTGAGATTGAGTTTTAAAATAAAAGTTAATAAAAATAATTTTTAAATTTAAATAACACTTTTTTTTAATATTCATAATAATGTTACAAATGTGAAAATGTAATTCTTTCTATATTTTTATTTTTTTTTTTAGTTATTGCACTGTTTAACTTTCCCCCCACTTTTTTTCCTTTCTTCTAAGAGCGGAGCTTGAAAAACATGGATACAAGATGGAAACCTCGTAACGGTGGATTACTTGAGCTGAAAATAGATTTTTCCACATTTGAATATTGTCAGCTTGGTCTGTCAATAGAAAATGTGATTTCTCTTATTACTTCTGTAAGAAGCCCAACATTGTAAAACGGGTCAGTTGAACCTGATATCAATGTTTTTCCCACTCCCTTGTGTTAATAATTGTGATAATAAAGAAATGTTTTCCCTATTCTGTTTCAGTTTTCTTATTTTATTTATAAGTAGAGCATTGTTTTGCATGCATGATTTGTAATTATTTTTTTCTAATCATCAATCTAAAAAGCACAGGAAAGTCTGGTAAATATTGTTAGGCAGTGAGCAGACTTTCATGAAACATTGAGTGTGATGCAGCTGCACACATCCATGGAGGGGCTCCAAGCCTTGATCTGAAACTGCTCCCTTGTGCCCTGACTCTTCCCCCTGAGCCCATACAGGTTTGGCAGAGTCTCTGGTGGGGAGATTATCCAGTGAAGTGTTTGTCAGAGGCATGGAGGTGGTCACAGCGTGAAGCCCCAGCCGGTCTTGCCTGGGCCTGCCCCCTCCCGACCGGGCCCTGCTCTTTTGCTCTTCACAGCGAGGGCTCCCACACGGAACCAGAAGCCAATTTGCCCAGCCGCACTCCCCCCCAGCAAAATGATTTCTCTGGATTTGTGGCTGCGTGTCCTAAGGCCATAATGAGCTGAAATCAATGCCAGTAAGGCATCTCCTACCGCAGAGCAGTCCACCATTATTTCACTCGTTTTAAAGCCTCGTATTGCGCATCTTCTCTACCATAATTCAAAATACCATTTGTTTTATAGCATAAATTCTTTGTGACTGAAATGTGCATGTTTGGCTATGACATGCATCACATTGGTTTATTATCACTGGGGGCTTTTCACACTGAATGTCATTTTAAACCCCGCTTTTAACCCTGGGTAAAGGAACGTTTCACACTTTTGATTTAGATGCGGGATTAGCACCACTTTTTATCCGGGGTTAGTAGGCCTACCGCTCTTGCGCTGTTAAAGGGATAGTTCACCCAAAAATGAAAATTTGATGTTTATCTGCTTGCCCCCAGCGCATCCAAGATGTAGGTGACTTTGTTTCTTCAGTAGAACACAAATTATGATTTTTAACTCCAACCGTTGCCGTCTGTCAGTGGTATAATGCAAGTCAGCAGGAACTTGGAATATAAGAGTAAATAAAACACGACAGACAAATCCAAATGAAACCCTGCGGCTCGTGATGACACATTGATGTCCTAAGACACGAAACGATCAGTTTGTGCGAGAAACCGAAAAGTATATAATTTTTACCTTTAATATACCACTATGTCCATCTGCGTTCAGCACTCTCTTAGTGAGGTCTGATCGCGCTCTGACAGCCGAAGTGATGTCTAGCACTCATTGAAGTATATGTGCGAGACATCACTGCCGTTGTCAGAGGTCATTTTAGAGGTAAAAAATGATATAAATACTGTTTGGTTTCTCGCACAAACCGATCGTTTCGTGTCTTAGGACATCAATGTGTCATCAGGAGCCGCAGGGTTTCACTTGGATTTGTCTGTGCGTGTTTTTTTGACTCTTATAGTCCAAGTTCCCACTGACTTGCATTATACCACTGACAGACGGCAACGGTTGGAGTTAAAAATCATCATTTGTGTTCTTCTGAAGAAACAAAGTCACCTACATCTTGGATGCGCTGGGGGTAAGCAGATAAACATCAAATTTTAATTTTTGGGTGAACTATCCCTTTAACCAAAGTCCCTTTTAAGACAAGTCATTTCACTCGGCGGCCATCTTCAAACACCTCTCAGGCATTCAAGTGCAGCTCCTATCTCTTTGAATGAGGAAACATCAAATTCTCCAAAGCTGTTCACCAAGCTTTCGATTAAATTTCATATTTGAAATCACCAATAAAATTTGACAACTCTCATAAATTTTGTTTCTAAATGCTCAAATCATGGCAAAAAACAGCATTTTTTTCAGGCTGGATCAAGTTAATGAGCATGCGCAGTCCTAAGTGCACGTCTCTATAGACCTTATTTTTCAGAGAAACAAGCGCGCCGCCATCTTTAGAATATAATCTTTGAACTTCCGGTTTTGCGGTAGCCCTGTATATTTCTATGTAAATAATAAGAATAATTAACTGATGAAGTGGATTTACCTGTTGTACAGTCAATGAAAGTTATCACGATCATTGTTATGTTTAAAGCAGATGTCTTAACAAATGTCAGTAGACCGGGAAGATTTTAAAATGAGCAGTTCATTCATAAATACAAGATCGCTGTGGAAATACAAGCCGGAAGTCAAAATACAACGAGCGCAGCGCTGAAAAGGGGCGGGGCCTCACTTTCCCGCCGGAACGCGCTCCCTCAGCTGGACTGAGTGGCAAAAGAACCTGCTGCGTGACTGGATTTAATAGGAGAAACTGTGAAAAGGCGAGTAAAACAAATGATTACACTAAAGTTTGGGCTATATAGTGTTCCTTATAGCATGTCAAAGAAACCTAATCCATGGATATTGACATGCAACCAGGAATCGTGTTTCCTGACATTTATATGTGCCTGATTTTGACGCTGGGGAAATACATAAAGCAAATTTGCCTGTGAACGTTTTATATAACTACAATATAGGGTAGGTCTAAAACCGGGGGATCACTTATATCAATGTTAGGCTATCGTCATATCGTCCAGCCCTAAAACGTGTATAGTTTTTGTCAGTGTTTATTTAAAAACACCCAACTATGCAGAATATAGGATTGTAAATATTTAATTGATGATCTGTCAACACAATATATAACAATACAATATATAGGGTATGATTTTACCCCAAAATCCAACATTTTGACAAAATAACTGCAAAATATGTTTCTCTGCCAGGAGTCCATTTGTTTCTGTGAATTGCAGAGACCTATTTACTTCTTTTTTTCTGTAGCTTTCAGCAGTCTGTAAAAATATACCTCAGATTTTGTGTCAAAGCTATTTGTACAGTCAATCGCAAAGCTCTTTGCCATTTTGGATGTGTATTTCGCTGCATTCGCGTTGAAAACCAATGCTTCAACCCAGTCTTTTTGCCACTCAGTGGGCGTAACCGCAGTCATAATGCCAACGGTGACGTCATGCACATACCAGTCGGAGGTCGGAACCGGAGCTTCTAACTGTGCGTTGCACTTTCTCTGTCAAATGGTGACAGAAAACGAGTCAGTTGAAGTGAATAAGAGACCATTTCATTCTTACCTTTTATAGCCCAAAAAGTAGGCCTATGTTAAGGATAAATTTGACAGTCGGCAGTATGTGAGGACTTGTCATGCTAAAGCCTTTATTTAATCAATATGGCGTGCCGCGTTCGTCCAATCAGTGAGTGACATTGAATGCAAACAAGGATGTTAACCCGGAGTTTAGGAACATACAGTGGTAAACGTCAGCTTATGAATATCCAGGATTGGATAAAATTAACCCAGGATTCAGTTTACCAGGGGTTAAGAATGTCCCAGGGTTAACTATTTCAAGTGTAAAAAGCCCTTAAGTGTGCATTTATGAGGCTGCATCTACTTGCCAAACTACGTGTTTTTTAAATAGATTTTCAGTTGTTGTTTCTGACTTTAATGACCTGATGTCAAATTTATGATTACATCCTCTTTTTCTGACATCAGGGACACCCACATCTCGCAGGCACACACAATCATAACATGTAAATCCACCCATGCCCTTCAAAATAAGTGCTCTGCGCTGGATCATTATTTTAATTGTTGAAGAGTCATCGAGGTGTGAAAATCACTAAGTGAGAGCAACAGTGGAGATTCCAGGGCCATTTTGTTTGTGCCTGAAGGCGGAAGATTGGCCTCTTGTGTTTGAGCAAGGTGGGTCTTTGTGGCTTCCCCAAAAGTCAGTTTCACAGTTCATGAGAATGATTAAGAACGCATATAGTATTTTCCACTATATTATTTCTTTTGTCCTGTTAGCAATTGATTGTGAATTTGGATCCTTTTAAATTCTGTCAACAGGTCACTCGTCCTGACCTGAAATCAATGGCGACAAATCTTAAGGTTTTTTTAAATGTATGAATCAGTCAGGAAAGACAGATTCAATGCTTTAAAATAAAAAATCTGATATTTTTAAAAATATGTAAACATTAAACACTGTAAAAAATTATATGATCAGTAAATCATGGCAACTTATGTTTTTACATTACTTTAACTCATCAAAATAAGCTATTTATAAGTTATATGAGATTCAACTCAATTTTTTAAGTCAAAAATGTCAATAAGTGTAAAATAAATTAAGTTGAATTGACTAATCAGCCAGTTTGATTATACTTAAACATTTAAGGCAGTAACTGAACTGAACACTAATGATGCATTTATTTGATCAAAATACAGTAAAAAGTAATATTTTGAAAAATTATTACAATGTAGCTAAAATATAACTGTTAACTTTTTGGTTTTTAATATATTTAAAAATGTTATTTATTAAAGCTTCATTACTCCAGTCTTCAGTGTCACAAGATCCTTCAGAAATCATAATATGCTGATTTGTTGCTCATTTCTTAATATTATCAATGTTGAGAACAGTTGTGCTGCTTAATATTTTTATGAGAAATCTGATTTTTTTTTTTCAGATTCAAAAAAGTTCAAAAGAACTTGAACTTGAAACTTTTTTAATATTATAAATGTCTTTACAGCCACTTTTATTCAATTGAATGCATCCTTGCTAAATAAAATTTCTTTAAAAAAACATAGTATATGCTATATAAGTAATTCAATATCAATATATCTGAAAATAGAATTAAATGTAACATGAAATGAAATGGAAGGTTCTTCATGGTACCATCAATGTCAATAAAGAACCTTTATTTTTAAGAGTGTTTCTGTGGTGTTTCTGACACACAGGATGGGTGTTGCGGTCGCACTGGGGTGTTTGCAACCACAGCAAGCATCTCCACCATGAGCCAAGAGAAGACAGGGGGCCGTCGTGCAGGGAGCACGCAGCTGCTGCAATAATAGGCCTAATTGCACGTTTCTTTTGTGGGTCTGAAATTAGTGGCAGAGCACAGCTACAATGCCCAAACCTTGAGTAAAAAAAAAAAAGACTCACAGGGGCAACTGTTCAGCAGTGCGGCCCATCACCACCACCCACAACTCCCTGTCCCACACCTGCACTCGCCCTCGCTAAAGTAAACACAGATAATAAGGTGTAATTACTTCAAAAAATAATAACGAGAGCCCTCCATGTGACAATGGTTGGCCTGTTTATTGAGGGTGGAAAATAACTTCTGAAGACACAGATGAGGGTTCCCCCATTGAGGGACTCTAAAAGGACATGTGTATCAGTGTAAGTGAGAGTGTTAACCTCATTTCAGGCCCCTTTTCTCTCTATATGTATTTCTTTGTCTGTCTTTCTTTTCCCAATGTATGGACTGTGGCACTAAAAGAAAGAAGTCACTTATGGTGTTTTTAGCTGTTACTCTTCATTTACTCTGCTGTTCATTTGCCTGTACAGCCCATTGTGACATTTGGGAATATTTCAGTGTTTTGCTGTGTCACTAAAAAAAAAAAAAAAGAAGAAAGAAAGTAAAGCCCTGTTTATGTAATTTTCTGCTAAAGAGACATTTTCATGACTTCTACATATAGGAAATTATGTATTTATTAAATATATAATTTATATATTTATTTATACATATATAAATAAATGTACTATATATATATATATATATATATATATATATATATATATATATATATATATATATATATATACATCATTAAAATGTATTAATATTTTATTTATTAAATATATATTTTATAATTATAATATATAATAAATTTTATAATTTTTAATTTATAATTAAATATATATAATTTATATATTTAAACTAAAGAAATAAATTTATAATATATGTGCATCAATAAAATGTATACATATATATATATATATATATATATGAATTTTAGTTCTGAATTTTATACAGCTAAAAAATTTCATTTCTAAATGAAATAAATCTAAAAATTAGGATAAATAAGGAAATTAAGTAAAACAGGTTTTGTCAGCAAATGCACCATATTATTTTTTAGGCTAATTGATAAAAAAAAGACCATTATTTAATGATTAAATAATTCTGCTCTCATATTATTAAAATGCCATAAATGGTCTTGGTTGTTTGTTTAAAGTGTGAAAAGGTTTTATTTATTTGTTTATTTATGTAGTTCCCCACTGGGCCTCTAAACCATCTTTGAGCTCAGTGATACCCAGCAATTACAGGTTGTTTTTATTCAATCATATTTTAAGCATGCCCAACATATCAAGGCAACCCACCGCACTTAATAACCCTGGACAGTCAGGAGGAAAACACATCAAGACTTGTCGGGGCAATTAAGCACTCTTGATGTTGTCCTCGCTGGTGAATTATCAGACCTCTGGTAATTGTTATTAATTAATCATCTCATTCACTCAAGATCTCTCATTTCCACAATAACTGATAGGTGACTCCAGGTAGACTCCAAATAACCTTTTCGAATGTGGGGAACACTTTGTGTTTCTCTCAAACCATTAATATTTACCAAACAGCTTTTAAAATGGTGAATAGAATGATTGAGATTATACACAAAATCTTAACATACTATACCAGTGAAAGATTTAGACACACCTACTCATTGTTAATTATTACTACTGATCACAAGTTATAAAAAAAGAAATATATGCTGTAAAAAAATTATTTTCATGATTTATCACAACTTTTTTTGTTTTGTCAAATCAACTTAGATAATAAATGTGGTTCAGATAACATAATATTTTGAGTTTCTGTTGATTAAACCAATTGCCTTTATTGTATTAACTTGCTGCTTAAAAGTACATTTATCTCTTTAAAAAATATTTTCGACCCCAAACTTTAGAGTGCTAGTGTATGTAGTGTTTTGCAATTTATAATTATATATAAAATACTTTTTAAATATTTGTGTGTGTGTGTGTGTGTGTGTGTGTGTGTGTATATATATATATATATATATAAATAAATTATGCAGATGGTTCATCTCCACTAAAATGACAATAATGTGTTCTGATATTTTTTCCAACTTTAAATTGCTTTCATAGCTGAGTTTGACAATTAAATAAGGACAAAATGGAAGCTGTGCGGAGGCCCAATAGACTTGTGAACAAATGAATTGTGGAGTGCAACTGTATAAATCTGGAAAAATGCAGCTTTGGGGTTTGAGAGCCTGGGAGGCCTGGCGGAGGCACAGGCTTATAGTACGAGCTCAACACGGAAACAATTTATCATGTGTGAGCGGCTGTCTGCTCACAAGACAACAACAATGTTCCAAATCTCACCCTCAGGCAGGACACGAATCCAGCAAACCGCTCAGGCATGTGGGCCATATCTCTCTCTCTTACACACACACACACATATACGCACGCACACAGGTGGTTAATGTGCTATCAAGCACATCTGATTCCTTACTATACATCCTAATGGGAATACGCACTGAAAACACCCCCTTCTTTTTCAGGATTCAATAATTCAGTCCTTTCATTGGTAATTTTTCATACATGGCGAATTAATGACCCATTCACATTGCTTTTTCTCCTTCTAAATGCAGGATGGGAAAACCAAAATTTTACATTTGTCAACCTCATTTCAAAAGCAAACTCAAGCTTTTTTTTTATTCAATGTTGGGAAATGTAGTCATCACTTAGTCATCTTTAATTTAACCGTTTGTCCTCTGAGTGGCAAACTTCCTTAAAGTGAGCCAAAGCAGGCAACGCCTACTGAAATGAAATGGAAAATGTGCAGTTTGTTTCGTACCGCTGTGTTTGGGATTGGGAAATGAAAGAAACACATAAGCAAACAAAGAACTGGTGTGTGTTTCACGATGAAGCGTCTGCTGGCCATCACGCAGCTCGACGAAATTAGGAGTGACACGTGTTACTGAAGGGCTCCCTGCTAAGGAACGCTGTTCTGTCATGAGCTTTGAATCATGGCTTATTGTGCTGGGTTACATATCCTCTGATTAAGGGAAGCAGAGTGTGTGGAATCTCACCCATTTTTCTCAGAAGAGTCCACATACGGCAGTGCGTCATTAAAAAGAATATTGTACTCATAGATTGTCCTGGAAGATTCAGTGATCTTGACAGATCAGATTCAGTGCAAATAAAGAAAATAATAGCTCTTCTCTTTCATTTGGAAAGGCTCATCTCTTTAGTCCATGTCTGAGAACACTTTTTGTCCTCTCGTCTTACAGGCTCCCGTCAGTTCTGACAGAACAGTGAACAGGATTGTTCGTTTTTGCTTGAAATGGATTGAGTGACATGTAACATGATGCATCCTTGGTGATTTTTGTTTTGTATTTTTGCACGGGCCACTCTGTAGCCATGAGAACCGCAATATGCAGTGTCTTTGTTCCTCATCCAAAATGCAGATGTCAAAATAAAAAGAATAGAGCTATCTGTTGATGCACATCCATTCATCCCTGAGATGTGCATTTTGTGTTGTCAAAATCTCTAAAATATCATATCAAATGTTTTGACTAGGGAAGCACAGTATATCAGTACCACATCGGTAATAGAAGTAAATATTTTTTTAATTTATCATTAGCATTCAATTTCAGACATTTGAGATATTCTTTTACTAGTGTGCATGACACTATAGTTTATGTAAGTTAGGACAGCAAAATAAAGTAAACTAAAATACCCACAAATTCTCCATACAGTGGACTACACGTAAAATTTATAAAAATTTGGCACCAAAATGTATACAGTCAAACCAAAATTTACCTTGAACTTTTCATTCATTAATGAAATTCATTCATTTCTGTTGTTTAAACCAATTGAATTCATTGTATTAACTCAAATTTTAAATTTCAATGAACTCAAAATTTAAGGCAACCACGTAGCTTACTTTTTTAAGTTAAACCAACAATGATATATATATATATATATATATATATATATATATATATATATATATATATATATATATATATATATATATATATATATATATCAGACAATATTACACTTATTAATATAAATTTTTACTATAGGCCTATACTTGATTCCCATATTTCCACATTTAGATAGCCTTCATTGTTATCTAACACTCACAGAAAGTTAATCTTTAAATAACACCTATTAAATTTAATCTTTAGCAAATTTCAATATTAATATCAATTTTTTTATACATTATAATGTTGCCTTTTATAGATTATAATGATGCCTAAATTTACTGTATCACCAAGGCTGCATTTATTTGATCAAAAATACAGTAAAAACACACAGTATTATTGTGAAATATTATTACAATTTAAAATAAATTTCTGATGTAAAATGTAATTTATTCCTATGATCAAAGCTGAATTTTCAGCATCATTATGTCAGTCTTCAGTGTCACATGATCCGTCAGATATCATGTTGGAAATATTTCTGATTATTATCATGCTTAATATTTTTGTCGAAACTGGAATATATATTTTTTCCAGGATTCTTTCATAAATAGAAAGAATATTTATTTTATCAAAAGAATATTTATTTTAAATATTATAAATGTCTTTACTGTCACTTTTGATCAATTTAATGCATTTTTGCTAAATAAAAGTATCAATTTATTATTATTAATATTTTATCTTACTGACCCCACTTTATATTACTTTATATTGTACAGAATTGTAATCCATAAAATGAAAATAATTATTGGCTTAAACGGCTACAACATTTCCATATATATATATATATATATGGAACACACATAGATTTTTCTAATGCATCCAACAACTTTCCAGATTTCTAGCACAGCCTGTGTATCTAGATCTGTGGCCAGGTGGTATGTCCTCAGGAGAAGGAAAAGGAAAAGACTTAAAGATTTTCTGGTGTTCTTGTTTTGTTCAAAGACGAACAAGGCTGATAATTTCCCTCCCACAATGCTGTTGAACAGCTCCTATGATCAGCAGCTATGAGAAAGAGCAGGAATCTGAGGTCCAAGTGTGCAGCCCAGAGCCTTTGAGTCACTGCGCAGTGTTTGTGGGCTGCATCTGGATTCACTTAGGTGGAGGGGTACCCTTCGTCCTCTCAGGTTGCAGGTCTGAGTGTGGGCTCTTGTTTTTCGAAATGGCTAAAGCCTGCTCGCCTGGACCTTCTCAAACTGCCCCGACGCATCCGCCCGTCCCTCCAGAGGGGCAATTTCAGCCCATCCCATATGCCCCAAAGCATGTTTAGTGTAGTCTCTCATTTGAACCGAAAGATGTTAAACAGATTCATTCAGGAGCCGGACTCCATGAGGAGTGAGTAGGTTCAGGTGACTGGAGTGTACAGATGTGTATGTACAAGTGTAAATACAGAGGAAATGCATGGCCAATGAAATCAATAGTGAAGAGTTTTACTCTATAACTGTGTAAACAGTGCAGTCAGTCTTTTCCTTGGTCAGGTTTAAAGATCTAGTTTGAAACAACAGTTGCTCATTTGTCCATTGTCAGAGCTCTTTATTGTTTTGCACATTGAATTGAACCAGACTTACTAAGTTAGCTGGTGGGATGTTGTTCAAACATGTTTATTTTTGTGTCTGTCAAGGCCCATAATGCTCATTCTGCTTTTGTCAGTGAGATTCTATGTACCATCTGATTGCCTTCTGATTCATTAGAGAAAGATAAAAGAGAAATTAGAGACATAGACTGAAATACAGAATAAAAGAATGCAGTAACCATAAAACCTTTGAGTGCTGACAAATATTTCAATAAGGAAAAAAGCAATGGAATATTGTGGATTTCGGATGTGCAATTTAAATTACATTTAAAATATCTTTGTGAACTAGTTTCTGGGGTTCTGTGCTATGTTGTGCTGATATATATGTAATATATATATATAGATATCTAGAGAGAAAGATGAATGGATGGATGGATGGATGGATGGATGGATGGATGGATGGATGGATGGATGGATGGATGGATGAATGGATGGATGGATGGATGGATGGATGGATGGTTTAACTTTAAAAAGTAAGTTACCTGGTTGCCTTAAAATTTTGAGTTCATCGAAATTAAAAATTTGAGTTAATACAATGAAGGAGATTAATTTAATCAACAGAAACTCAAAATATTTTGTTATCTGAACCACATTAATCATCTTAAGTTGATTTGACAAAAGAAAAAATTTGATAAATCATAATATTTTTTTACAGTGCGGATGGATGGATGGATGGATGGATGGATGGATGATTAGATAGATAGATAGATAGATAGATAGATAGATAGATAGATAGATAGATAGATAGATAGATAGATAGATAGATAGATAGATAGATAGATAGATAGATAGATAGGTGAATGGATAGATAGACAGATAGATAGATGAATGGATAGATAAATAGATTGATGGATGGATATAGATAGATAGATAGATGGATGGATATAAATAGATAGATGGATGGATGGATGGATAGATAGATAGATGGATAGTTAGATAGATAGATAGATAGATAGATAGATAGATAGATAGGTGAATGGATAGATAGACAGATAGATAGATAGATGAATGGATAGATAAATAGATTGATGGATGGATATAGATAGATGGATAGATGGATGGATGGATGGATGGATGGATGGATGGATGGATGGATGGATAGATAGATAGATAGATAGATAGATAGATAGATAGATAGATAGATAGATAGATAGATAGATAGATAGATAGATAGATAGATAGATAGATAGATAGCTTGGACACATGATGTAATGTCTAACTTTTAGAAATAAAGTCTTGACTATTGATTTCATTAAAAGATTTATGTTTAAAAGAGGCAGACAAGCTCAAGTAGAAGTTAAATCATGTCAGTCATCCTCATCAGTGCTTGAAACACTATAATTAAACTGTCAACATCTCAAATAGACACAACTTTGTAAACCACATCTTCATGTCTGTGTTACTTAAAACAGAAGGTATTTAACCTTAGAGACCTCTGGAGTCCCCAGTCGCTGACCATTATTAGAGACTCTCCAGTGGTGAAGGGCGACAAAGTGGTTCAATCATTTGTTTATTAGTAGTTCTATTTTTAAAACTCTCAGTTTAGACAACTGAAAATAGAGGGGTTTTGCCCCAAAGATGTCCGTCTAGCCTTCCAGTCTTTTTTCTTCAAAGAAGTGTTTGTCCCAGGAGAGGTAGAAGGTGACCCTGACCAAGACATGTCAAAGGTCTTCTGGTTGAGCAACAAATCCAACCACTGGGGAGTCGAAGCACAGATACGTTTTAATCGTTATTTGGTATAGGATAATATATCAGTGTAGTTAATAAAGGGAATTTTTGGTACTTTTTTAAATATTTACTTATTACTTTTTTGCCTATACAATGGAAGTCAATGTTTTTTTATTTTATTTATGATCGACTTCCAGAAGTGTTAACACAATGCATCACTATATAAACCGCTTTAGAGATATATTTCTGAATATAAAATGGAGCAGGTGCCATGGATATTTGGGGGAAGAGAATTTCCCCTGCGAGGCCCATTTGAGTGACGGAGAAAGCCTGCTGTGAAAAATACTGTGGTTCCTACTGGTTCTCCAAGAACCCTGAAGCCACCAGAAAAACACTTATTTTGAGCTCAAAATGCATTTTATTTCTGAAGACCATCCCCTGTCAGAGACCCTTTCCACCTTTAAATGTTTTTTTATACCAAGGGAAAATTATAAACTTCTTCTTTGTTCAGTAGTCAATGGTTGAATAAAAAAAATTAGATTTCCAGCATGTCATCCAGCTCTTATTGTAATTATTTTACTTAAACTCATAGCTTATCAAAACTCAAAAGAGTGTATATATTTAATGCATTTAATTTCACCATGATGTAATCATTCTTTTAGATGACATGACATCAGTTATTCTCCATTGCTGCAATTATGATCTTTCCATTTCATCAGCGTCATCATGAGCACATCATGTTTTATTATAGAGATAAAGGGTCTGAGAAGACATGGGTCATTCCTGTTATGCATTTTAACTTTTTAAGAAAGAATATGTTTTTATATGACAGACTTTCAGAAATATGTTCAAGCTCAGGCACTAAAACTTGAAATTATAATGGAAATAAAGAGCTAACATTAGACATTGCTCAGTGAGACATTGTTACCAAAATGATATTGACTGATGCCATGAATGGCTTTTTGTTTAGGTTAAGAAATTTGTAATTACTTTTATTTATTAGGCTATATATTACGAGACTATCAGGATTTAACTAGATATTGACAGCACAGGAAAAAAACCCTATCAAGTGATACATAATATGTGCTTTGTTTGAAATATTTCGATAGAGAAAACAAAGAAACACCAAGAATATTAAAAAAAAATCCTGTGAAAAGTTACTCAGAAAATGGCGTCAATATCCGCTCAAACCAAAGCAGTGAAATTATTTAAAATTTGATTAACATAATTAACATCCTTACAAATTGTGAAACCGATTTTTTATCCAATATATTAATATATATCTGACAAGGACACGATTCACAACAATCTACTTCACCGGAACGTGCGCGTTTCATCCGCTTTCCTCCACGCGCAACAGCCGTTACAGACCCGCACGTGATCTCCATGGAAACGTCATCAAGCTAGAGAAGTCTATTAGTTGTGCGCTAGCTGAGCATGGCAGCGAAGGTAAGCTCTATTCTCGCACAGAAACAGCCTGGCTTTCTGCAGACGAAGGGTTTGATCGTGAAGCACACGTATATGTCCAGAAAACATCATCGCGAGACATTGGAGAAACGCGGATTAACTGATAACCTTCTGTACACACAGTAGCCGGTGTGATAGAGCTAGTTAGCCTGCTAATGACCTGGGTGAATGTTAGCGTCTCTCTATGACATTGAGACATAAGAGCACTTCAGAGAGCTCTGATGAAGTATCAAACCCCTGTAGATAGACTGTCCAGCGTCTGCTTGAGTGCCTGAATGGGTGTCATGGGGTTTATAGGATGCTAAACATGCCTGAAGTGAGCTTGGGTTGCTTAGAAATAAGATGCTTTTAATAATAATAATAATAATAATAGATCATCATTACAAGTGGAATATCATATCATTATAAAAAAACAATTATCCTATAATAATGTTAATAGACAGCACTGGACCTAATGTATACATTATATATGTACTTCACAATGTGTTTATGTCAACAGGTAATGATAAAGCGGGCTGATCCAGCAGAGCTCAAGTCCATTTTCTTGAAGGTATGTCACCTCTAATCTCCCCTGAGAGTCTGGAAATGAACGGATAGGAGCCATAGCCCAACATCTAAGCACTGGTGTCAATGAGATCTGATGTAACCATTTAATAAATTTCTCATTACAGAAAGAAAACCTGAGGATTAATTTAAAAATGCACCGAGCACTGTATGGAACTCATAGTAAGTTCACATGAATATACGAAAGCAGAGTTCCTTAAAAGCACGGGAAAAAACTTTGCATGAGTAACGTATAATATAAGTAACATCCTAAATGAATCTAACAGCAAATAATTAAAAAAACTAACAAATGCTTCATTAATATTCCTTTCAATAATCAGCCTTTTTCTTGCCTTCCGATATTTGGGTTTAAAGGTAGGGTAGGCAATTTCGGAGAGGCTAGCTAAAGGTCGTCTGAGACAAATTTTGAGAATCCTAAAAGATTCATTGGCAAAAATCTGTAGTCTTTGATCGCTAGTTTGACATGTTCACCGACACCCGATTAATGGCCGTTGCGATAAAAGTTTACCTCCGACAAAATTCTGGCAGTGTCAGGAGATTTGGCGCACAGTACTGCAGTGTGACTTCTACCACAAATTGTCTTAGTTTTTCAAGATAAGCCGTGATCAAAATTAACGCTAGAGATTTCTTTGTTAGCCACCATTTCAGTTCCGTGTGTAATGCAGCTCACTGTCACCGAATGTGTGTGGGTTGATGATGTAAAACTCAAGTTTTCAAGCGCGTGTCCGTTTTTAACGCGTCTTGACTGTCATACAATCTGACATATAGGACAGCTGAGATCCCACAGTGTGACATGAGGATCATGTTCGTACAGTCTGACAAGCAACAATCGTAAAGGACTAAATTGCACAGTGTGCACCCAGCTTTGCTTTGAAAGCATTAGATCCCACCCTCCCTTCAGAGCGACTCCAAAGCAACGCCTCCTTTAAAACACATGAACGCACACAACAGAGTATCGCGAGAGACTGCATTAAATTACCTCATGTTTCAAAGCACAAAACATTACAATAATAATGAACATAAGCAACTTACAGAGCTCGGTCTTGTACCACCTGACTGCTACAGATTAAGTTCGGCATTAATAGTGCTGACATAGAAACGCATCAATCTGAATTTGAGGATGTGAAAAGCTCCGGGCAGAACTCGTAATTACGGTTACGTCATGGCATGAACGCAGCACAAACTCCTTGTTTTGGTTCAGGAGGAACTGTAAAAGGTGGCTGCTGTTTGTGGTGCTCAGTGACTGTCTGTCTACAACTCTGCATAGCCTTACAGAATGTGCTGATGACGTGTGATGCAGGGTTGCCAGGTGTTCACAACAAAACCCGCCCAATTGCTACTCAAAACTAGCCCAAAACTAGCACAATCGCATTTCAGGGGGTTCCCCCAGTAAAAACCGCGTTCCGGGGGGTAAAATCCGCTTCTTGGCAGGGCTCCCCTAGTAAAAATCGCATTCCAGGGGCTAAATATCATGTTATTTGGGGTTGCTTCAACCCGCAGAGTGTGCAAGTGCACAGATGTATGGAAATACATATGATTGGACGAATTGTTTTTGGTCCTGAGACTTCCGCTAAATATATATGTGCATGTTTTAATATTTAGACCACTTCTGTTATTGATTGCTATCAGGATGTGAAGCGTTTCAACCAGTATAACAAAAAGTGTTTTAAAAAAAATATTGCCTACCCTACCTTAAAACAGTAGAATCTACCATCTTTATGATTGTAAATTGATGATGTTTTTGTTTATTTTCTCTTTAACTGTGAAGATTATTTTTCTTTCTATTTTGTCTCGGGTTTGTTGTACTAAATATTTATGGTTACCATTTTGATCTATGCGATATGTGATTTTAATTGAGATGTGATTGGCCATACTTCTTCATATAATACTACATTGTACAAGGCACTGTATTAAGTGACTATTTCAATGACTGCTTGCTGTCTTATTATTTAAAATGTTTTGTATAAAATGCATTGTATAGACAAGTTTGCTGGTTTATTGTATAAAATGCATCAGTTACATATTTTATGTTAATTAGATTGCTGGTATTTTGTGAACAGAGTATTTTTATCCACAATATCAATTCAGTACTGCAGTGGCCTCAGCATAATATATATAATATTGGCCCAGTTTTCTTTCCCTTCACAGTATGCCAGTGTGGAGAAGAATGGAGAGCGCCACATGTCCCCAGAGGACTTTGTGTTCAAGTTCCTCCATGCACAAACAGATATAAGGCTGTCCAAAGAGGCCACCGTTCTACTTGCAGGTGTTCTGGACCAGACCAAAGATGGGTTTGTATTTATTTCTATTGCTGCTATTAAAAGTTTGTGCTGCACTTGAACCTTTAGCTGGTTTTAATTTGAAAACAAATCAAATTGTGCTACCAAACAAAAATGCCCCCTAAATAAGACTGTTGGTTTTTGTTTTTAAACCACAGCGTGAATTTGTTTTTCATTAATAATTCACAACATGTGTAAATTACAGTTTATAGTTCATTTGATTCATAAACAAAGCATTTGCTGTGAAATGGATGTGGATTATGCGGTGGTATCTTCCGCTTTTAATCCTGCATTAGGATGAAGGGTCAGACATCTTAACACGCCACACTTTGTTCAGGTGCTGCTCCATTCAGGCAGCACGGCTCAACCCCTTTTTGCATTAATATGTATGCTTTTAATGATACATAATGATGGCCAATGATACGCAAGCGTAAGTCCAAAAAGATTCTGCGTTACCATGGCAACCAGCAGGGCCACATGCATGTGGTCATGCGGCACACATTATTAGGGCTGCCATAGACCGGGAGAGGTACACACGCACTGTAATTGCCTGTGCCATTCAGCTCTCGTGCTTTGTGCGACTTTGAGGATGGATAAATTGCTGCATCTCAGCTATTAACGGATAACTATTAGGGAATCATGGCTTGAGCTCTCTCTCAGAACATGATTTTTTATTTATTTGCAGGGCTTTGAGTAAAAAAATAGAGAGGGATTGTTTGATTTAATCAAGATTATGGAAATTTAAGTGCTGTGCTTTTCAGTTTATCTTTGGATCTTTTTTATGTTATTCACACAATGTATTTAGGTTACTGAGCTAGTTAAATAAGGATCTGGATATATATGGATTTCTATATATGGATTTCTTTTTGGTCAGCACCTTCATGCCGTCAGGGTTGTGGAATGTTACAAATGAAGAAACGTTTGTTTTGAGGCCTTCGTCCCAGAATTGCGATGACATAAAGTTCTAACAGGAATTAATTTTTTTGTACAAATGAAGCTTGTAATAATATTAAAACGTATTCAAAACCATAAATGAATCTAACAGCAAATGTTTTAAAAAACTGACACATTCTTAATTAAAATTCCTTTCAATAAACAGCCTTTTTCTTGCCGCCTTATATCTGGTTTTAAGAGTAGAAAGTACCTTCTGGATGATTGTAAAATTGTTGTTTTTGTTAATTTTGTCTTTAACTCTGATTGATTTTGTTAATGTTGTCTTTAACTCTGATTGATTTTGTTAATGTTGTCTTTAACTCTGATTGATTATTCTGTCTTGGGTTTGTAATGCTACAGATTTATGATTAACATTTTGATCTATGCAACATGTGATTTTAATTGAGATGAGATTGGCCATACTTCATGGAATACTACATTGTACAAGGTGCTGTATTAAGTGACTATTTCAATGACTGCTCCGAGTTTGCTGGTTTATTGTATAAAATGTATCAATTACATATTTTATGTTAATCAGATCGCCAGTATTTTTATTAGGAGTGTAATGGTACACAAAACTTGCCTGGGAAATCCAGCCTCCCCACTGTACTAGCGGATGAGTCTGGTCGGCCATTGAATCAATTCGATTTCTAGGGCGGAGCGAATCCGAGCAAACAGGAAGCGGAGTAAACCAATCAGAGAAGGGCGGATATGACGTTAGCAAAGCGACAAGAGAGTCAACAGCGAAAAGTAAATAATTAATGTGTTTTTGGTCATTTAAAACTGAATTCACGCCTGAATAGAACAAACTCTCGGGTCTCCCGTGCGCAATCTTTGTTGATATTGAAGGGACTTTCACCGCACTAGAGTGATGTTGTTTGCGTCACTGAAATAAACGAATCTGATTGCACGGTACGGTTTGAAGTTGACTTGAATCGCGACAGAGGGCGGACTGACCAGACTGATATATCTTGTAGAAGATATATCAGTCTGGCCTTGCCAGGCAAACACAAAACGGTATGTACCTCAGTTTTGAAGTCATGGTTCGGTTTGGTACAGCAGTGGGAGAAAACTAAACTTGCTTTTTTTTATTAAACAGTAGTTTAAAGAACAAATTGTGTCTCTGTCTTTTAATGAATTTAATTATAATTAAAAGTTTCTTAAGGACAAAAAAAATAACTCTGCTAATGCTGTAAACTATATAGGGAGCCCCTTACTATAATAACATTACTATAATAATAAAGGTTCAGAGCCCAAACTATTAGCCTAAATTCCATTGCTATGTATTTTTTAGATATAATAATCAACCATTAAAAAAGAAAACGTATGCAAACTTGTAAACTGCACTCAAGGCATTGCATTAACTTCTATCTAATACAAAATTATGTTTTTATTCCAATTCGTTGTTGAAATATAATAATTTACACAGTGGCTGTCATTTTCATGATAGATTCATTTAAACATACATTGAATAATCAAGACACCACTAAGAAGTTAAGTAAAATATAACGAATATATAGGCTAATATAGTGCATATATTTAGCAAAAGATTCATTTCTCTGGCGGACTAACCAGCTGTGGACTCGCCTGAGGTAAATGCTACTTGACACAGTGTTTACAAGCTGTTTTATTGACGTCTTTCCGCCGTTGAAACACTGATTGAACGATTACACGAGATATGACACATTCCAGTAAGTTGTACTGTATCTTTCAACATACTTCAGATGTTCTTTCATGTATATTCTGTAATATAAAGATCAGATGAAGAGATGATCGCGTTCACCCACGCGCCACGCTGCCGCCTAAACTGAGGTGCCTGTACAGTGATCTGTCATGCCACATTAAAGAGCGTCAAAATGGCATTTTTTTTTTGTTTGAATTTTGTGATAAAATGAACAGAATTTTAAAGATGACGCTTTGTTTCGTATTGAAACTAACAAAACGTGGAGCTTATTGCGATTATTGGTGGTTAGGCTAAAATGCTGTATTCGCCGTGTAGATCCAATGGGCCAGGGTTGGTTGGGGCAGCAGGGAGCGGGGCGCATTCGCTACGCCATGAGAGTATCGCGGTTCATATCGGTTCAGTTTGAATATAGTTACACCATAAATTTTATCCACAATATATGTTCTGTAATGCAGCGGCCTCAGCATATAATATTGTTTGGTTGTAGTGGTGGCTGTGGTCAGAACCTTCATGCCGTCAGGATTGTGCAATGTTGGAAATGAAGAAATTTTGAGGCCTTCGTCCCAGGATTGCGATGACATAAAGTACTAACATCAGTTCATATTTTTGTACAAATGAAGCTTAAATAATATTGAAATGTATTCGAAACCTTCAAGCTTCAAGACCAAAAAGCTCTGTTTGTGTGGGTGCCGATGTTTTTGCTGAAAACGAAGTGTTTTACAACCTCGGTAGGTTTTCATCTGATTGAGATGATTCACAGGTTATCTCTGTTTCATGAGATGGATACAAACAGCATGATGCATTTTCTACCTCCTCCTGAGCTGGAATAAATCAAGTGATATGGTGACATCCATCAGGCACCGAATCACTTCTCCTTTATTCAACTGCGGCATCCTGCCAACGTTTCTGAATCAGTCATTCAACACATGTAGACTTCCCTGCTGATTCAAAGATCTGCCATTCTCTCCTTTTCTGCCTCTATCTTTTCTCCCCTCTCCATTTTTGATGGAAAAACTCCTCAAGTGTGAAACTCTGCAGCCTCTTGGGGGTTAAAACTTTGTAAAGAGCACATGCTGAGAAAATGGCAGTCCGTGCCCATGTGGTTTCAGGCTGGTCTGAGGTATGCACTCAGGGAAAGCTAAACCAGCCCGCGTCCCTCCGCATGTACGCTTGTCAGTGACAATGACAGGGCCAGAGCTTATTGAAGGTGCTCTCTCTTCACCTGTCACGGATAAAAGCTACAACGCTAAACCACTGAAATAATAAGTCTGTAAATAGTGTTTCTGCTAAGGACAGTGTTTACCAGCACCTTTCGGTTTTAGAAACAACACAATTTAAAGGTGCGTGGCACCCACTGGGAGATATGCTTTGTACAAACGTATTCCTGTTTTGATTAGCGGAACACATTAAAATTTAATAGCAGCATAGTATTATTTTGTTTTATGAAAATAAATTTATTGATTTCTACAGTCTTCCACTTCTGAGTTTTAGTGATTGTAACATAAGATCAAGAATTCATAAATGTTCCATATTACACTATTCAAAAGTTTGGGGTATGTAAGATTTTTTTAATTGTTTTGATGTCTTTTATGCTCACTAAGACTGCACAAAAATACAGTAATAACAGAAATATTGTGAAATATTATTACAATTTAAAATAACTTTTTTTTTATATTAATATATTTTAAAATGTAATTTGTTTCTGTGACGCAAAGCTGAATTTTCAAGTAAAAGTCACAAAAGTATTGATTTCTTTAAAAAAAAAAACTTTTTTTTTTACTGACCCCAGACTTTTAAATTGTAGCACATTTAACATTTTCCAGGTTTTTTTTTTTTGTTCCACAAGAATTGTCCATATTATTAAATCGTTTCAGTGTCATATTTGAGAAACAAAACATTTTGCATTCCCCATGTTACACTTCTGGTTCTGTTCCATTTCAGTTGATGGTTGGAAAATGTTCTTCATTGGGCTTATTATTTGAGCTTGGGTTTAGTTTGTTTTACATGGCTACGGCATCTTAGTGTGTTTGTGTACCAGCATAATTGTTCTCTAGTAGTCAAGGAACTGCTAATCAACCATCATAAGCCTCATGCCTGGCATGGCGCTTGGGAAACTACATGCACAACTCATTTTTGTGTACGTTGATTGGAGGGTATTTAATGCAGATACACTCCAAAATCAATTACAGTGACCATCAAGCTGATCTGAAATGAAAGCGATACCATCTGGTGATTAGAAGTCCCTCCTTGCCTTCCGGTGGTTTCCAATGTTGGAGATGCGTTTTAATACTGTGTGTACCGGAAAGCATACTGAAACTCAGCGAGGGATTATGTTGCCTTCTCATGATATCGGAATTATCAGAGTTTCCTAGTTAAAAATTGGATATGAACACACTCTCAAGTCGTATTTACCACTTTTAGTCTCTGACCAAGGCTGTATCTCAATACTAGTTTTTCTTGAACCCAGTGCTGCGTTCAACACTATAGATCATAAAATATTACAAAATTACACTGGTATACAGGGACATTAAAGGTGCCCTAGATTCAAAAATTTAATTTACCTCAGCATAGTTAAATAACAAGAGTTCAGTACATGGAAATGACATACAGTGAGTCTCAAACTCCATTGTTTCCTCCTTCTTATATAAATCTCATTTGTGCAAAAGACCTCTGAAAAACAGGCGAACCTCAACATAACACTGACTGTTACATAACAGTCGGGGTGTACGCCCCCACTATTTGCATATGCCAGCCCATGTTCCCAACATTATGAAAGGCATTTGACAAGGGCAGAACATCTGGATCTGTGCACAGCTGAATCATCAGACTAGGTAAGCAAGCAAGAACAACAGCGAAAAATGGCAGATGGAGCAGTAATAACTGACATGATCCATGATATCATGATATTTTTAGTGATATTTGTAAATTGTCTTTCTAAATGTTTCGTTAGCATGTTGATAATGTACTGTTAAATGTGGTTAAAGTTACCATCGTTTCTTACTGTATTCACGGAGACAAGAGCTGTCGCTATTTTCATTTTTAAACACTTGCAGTCTGTATAATTCATAAACACAAATTCATTCTTTATAAATCTCTCAAACAGTGAGCATTAGCCGTTAGCCATGGAGCATAGCCTCAAACTCATTGTAAACATGAAAATAAACACTGTACTTACGCGATTAGACATGCTGCATGACGAACACTTTGTAAAGATCCATTTTGAGGGTTATATTAGCTGTGTGAACTTTTTTTTTATGTTGTTTAAGGCAAGCGCGAGCTCTTGGGGCATGGAGCACCAGATTTAAAGGGCCACACACCCTGAATCGGCTCATTTCTAATTATGCCCAAAATAGGCAGTTAAAAAAATGAATTAAAAAAAAAATCTATGGGGTATTTTGAGCTGAAACTTCACAGACACATTCAGGGAACACCTTAGACTTATATTACATCTTTTAAAAAAAAGTTCTAGGGCACCTTTAAGGTGGTTTAGATTGTACCCATCAGACCAATACAATTTTGTCTGTTTAAAAGGGGAACATTTTTAAGATAATGTCAGTAAATTATGGAGTGCCACAAGAATCTGTGTTAGGCCCTCTGCTGTTTTCAATATATATGCTGCAACTTGGTAATATTATAAGAAAACATGGAATTAGTTTCCACTGCTATGATACTCAGTTATATATATATTTCATCATGACCAAATGAAATCTCTAAATTATACAAGTTGACACAGTGTAAACAGGTATTCATTGCTTCAATGAGCTCATTGTTTCTGCCTTAAATGAATACATTGCTTAAATTAATACATTGTTAGCTAACTTTGTGATTTGTGTAAGTACATTTCTGAAATTACATAATTTGGACACAGTCACCTCTGATAACAGATTTCTCTAAACTGTAATGTTGACATGCATTTTCTCTTAAAGCTGCTTTGAAACGATATGTTTTGTGAAAAGCGCTATACAAATAAATGTGAATTGAATTGAAATTCCAGAATTATAGATAGTGCTGTGTCAATGAATGGGAATCTAAATATAATTTTGGCTTCAACAAGATTTTCTTAATAAATAGGCAAAAATAAACCTGGTGTCCTCCATGATTCCTGTTCTTTCTGACAACAAAGCACTTGAATGCGACAAGCTCGTAATCACAACTTCAGAAGCGGGAAGTAGGAAATTTCTGATAACACGTAAAGGCAGCATTATCCCAAAGCTTCCCTGTGGTAAATACAACTTGAGAGGGCGTTCAGTGTCCAATTTTTAACTAGGAAACTCTGATAGCAAGTGAAGGGAGCATAATCACTCTCTAAGTTTCGTTACACTTTTCTTTTTGTATCAGCATCTGTATCATTTCTCCTTGCTTTCTGATTTTAATCATCAATGCCTGGGCCCAGCGGATCGCCTTTGTAGCTCTCCACCCACTCTGAAACAGCAGGCTCCTGTTCTCCTACTGTCAGCTTAGTTAATAAAACAATTACTCTTGACTCCACAATGTGGCTGATTTGGCATGCTGGAAGCGCACAAATTCTCAGTTCCTTTGAATTTCATCAGTAACAAAATTAATTAGAGTGGCCACGAAAATGTAATCATTGCTCCCTGGAAATTGAAATAAATTAGAGATGCATGCATTGGGACTGCTCGTTAGCAGTGACCTCGAGTAATTGCTGTATCCATTTGTGAAATTCATAATGGAGTTGAGGCAACTTTGAACTGCGCTTAAATAAAGACTAGATTGCATGGTCCCCAGGGTTTCCTATGAACGCTGAAATTGCTTATTTGATGAGGTAGATACGTGTGTGTGTGCGTTTGTGTGCATGTTTATATGTTTTCTGATATTCAGCAAATGTCATGCTCTCCATTATGATTCAAACTTTCAGTCATTTGCAGAAGTAGTGCTGTTAGTGTTCCCTTTTACTGATATAAATTTTTTAATCTTTCTGCTGGTTTACTTGATTATTTGTTGAACAATAGCACCCATTTACCCTCACTGTAAAGTGAGCACACATATAGGAACTAATGAAATAATCTTAAAATCGTGCCAAATATATGAAAGCTTCCTATCTTTTACTCTAAATGTGCACTGTCAGTCAAACGTTGAGCACATCTTATCATTTGGCACTTTTTAAAATGATAGCAAATATGGGTGTGTGATATGATTTTGGATCATGGCAGTCACATCACATGTTAACGCATAGGTAGGGTTAAACTCACATGACATGGTAATTATTCTCAATCATGTAAGTTTATTATTTGCATGCATCATTTATCCTTGCTGGTTAAATATTTTATTTGCACGCTGTACTGACATGCAATTGTCTTTCTGAGCATGTACACACATTAAAAGCCTGTCAAACAGCATGTGAGTACTGAACTATGTTATCTTTCGCATCTCATATTGATTAAACTGTCAGTTACACACAAGGTTAACATAAACATAGCTGATTATGTCTTAAGTGAACGTAAACAGTTGGGAGAAAACCGGATGCGTGTCTGAATATTGGATCTGAGATCTTAAAGTGACAGCAGCCTAAAAAACCTTCTGCCGCTTGTCATTAAAGTTGATCAAACAACAAAAGACAAAGAGAAAATCACTTACTGCTCTTTACTGAATAACTTCAGTAGCTTTAATAAGAATCAGTGCATATATAATTTAAACAGTGAAGTCCATTTAGTGTTTTATTTTTACATTTGTTTATTCAAATTCTTACTTGAATGCTGTACTGTTAAATACACCTACTGTTAAAAAAATAATTAAAGATTTTTACTAACAAAGATAAAATAATGAAATAAATATTTTCATCTCCGCCCACCCCTACTTTGGCCTAAATATTCTGTCATTCTTTTTTCTTTTATATTTTGTTAACTTGTAAGGCTACATTTTTAAAATAGGGAAATTAGTTTGTCTGCACTGCTCAGTCACTTGCAAAATAGTAAAGCCAACATGACAAAATTGTCAATCGTGATTTTCTTAAAAAATCATGATTTGATATTTTTGTCATGTCACCCACCCCTAATAGCAAATCATTTTGTTTCACTCTCTGGTTCAAATCATTCATTAAAAAAGAAAACGAATTAATATTTTTGTTTTGCAGTAGAAATTTCTTTCATTATATTCATTATATACATTTACAATTATTTTATAAATATATCAAAACAAATATTTTAAAAGATATTTAGTATATTAATGTATTGTTAACTATATATCTTTTGATTAATATATTTATATATGAATATATTTTCAAACATTTTAAGTATTCGCCTGTACATGAAAACACCATGACAAACATTGTCTCCTTTTGACTGGCAGTGTATGTGTATACCAATAGTTCAAGATTATTTCCTTCCTGTACTGCTGCTTGACTTGTTGGTTGGTTCTCTAGTAATCACATTATTTACTGAGTTCCCAACCATCCTGTGGGTCTTATATGAACTGGTCCCATTTTCAGTAAGGTAATGACATTTGACAGTCAAATTGGAAGCACTTCAATCAAGATTGGGATCATTGAATAGCCTGTTATGTCAAATTGTTTTGTCATTCACTTAATCTCTGGGCCTAGAATTGAAGCTGGACTGTGTGTTTAGATGTTTTGTACATCATAATTTTAGGCTGATAATTACAGTTGAACAAATCACTCAAGTGTCAAGTGTTCACAATGAAAATATGTGCTACCTTTTTTTGTTTGGCGACGAGAAGCAGTAATCAGCGAGTGATACCCTCTCATCATTCAATAATGTAATGCCAGGCTGGTGGAGTGAAGTGTCCACAATATGTACGCTGTAAGTCTGTTTGTCTCCATCAGGTTGATCTCCTTCCAGGAGTTTCTGGCTTTTGAGTCGGTGCTGTGTGCTCCGGATGCTCTCTTCATGGTCGCCTTCCAGCTCTTCGACAAAACTGGAAATGGCACTGCCACTTTTGGTAAGTGTGCAATGCTCTTTATAAAACAGAGTTCAGGCTCGAAATTCTGATTGGATGAGCTGCTTTTGAATGTTGATAAAAGTTCACCTGTGTCCGTGCACGTTCTGTGTAAATGGGCATAGTTGCTGTGTTGCTTGGCAACATCAAACAGCCTTCAGTTACAAGAATTAACTATATTACTTGTCAAAAAAGCTGCTTTAATTAATCTATTAATTATTAATAGTAAATATAAATGTTTTTTCGAATATTGGTGTCTTTTATTCAGGCATTCAATAGCCTTGTTACAGTGAATTTTCCATGTTTAAAAGTTTTTAGGCACTTCACATTCTTTAATAACACCCATTTTGTTTTGTTTTGTTTTTGTTTTTGTTTTGTTGTTTGAAGGTTTTTTGGGTTTCGTTTTTGTTTTGTTTTTTTGTTTTTGTTTTGTTTTGTTTTATGCTTTTTTGGGTTTTGTTTTGTTTCGTTTAAATGATAAAAAGTGTGTACTGGTGTTTTTAGTATTTTTTTGTTTAAGGTTTTAGGCACTTAGGCACACCCATTTTGTTTTGTTTTGTTTCTCACATTTAAATGATGAAGTATTTTTTTAGTTTAAGATTGTTGTTTAATTTCCAGGAATTTCAATTCATTTGAATTTCCATCCTATGCATTTCTGTATTTTGGCCTAATCGCTGTTTGTATCAGCTGAATGCCTAAATCAATTAGGTTATCAAGTATAACTCTAAAGCACCTTTTGTTCAGTCACCAGCCTCAAAACAAAGGGCTAATGTTAAGTAGTCTAATCTGAATATTTGCTTTGACAGACAGATTCCTGTCACTTAGCGAAGTACTACAGGATCAGCAAAGGTAAATCTCTTAATCGGGTTCATTCAGCCACTGTCAGAGATCTTTAAAATGCAGATCGATTTCAAACAGACATCAGTATAATCTTCCGCTGTACATTCATTGTGGCTATTTGATTCCAGACAAGACTAAGAACAAAGGATTTTAATACACCAATAGTATGAAATGTTGCATTTGCAGTTACGTTCATGTTGCAAATGAACTTGGCAAAAGAAGAATGCATGTGTGTGTGTCTCATGCGTTAAATTTCCCTAATTGACTTAAATAGTCTAATTTGCCTTTTGTAGGCGAGACCTGTCAGATCAGCTCATTTCAAATGCACTACCCAAAGTGCCTAGGCGAAGAGAAAGAGACTTTCATCAACCTGTTTTAGTCAATAGGGAATAAGATCAGATAATGCATGCACATATACGTAGTTCATATTCATATGACTCGGTTATTTAGATGTGATGTTACAGTGCTGTTCAAAGGTTTCTTGCTGCTCATGTCATCAGGAGTATGTCTGGGTTTAGTTGTAATAAGAATGCATAGGCAGTATTTGTCTCATACACCTGTTTTTCAACTGCTGCAGTCACCTAAACATAAATAGTAAATAACTTCTGACTAAGATTATGGTCATGTCAAAATCACTTTATTGTGATGCACTACAGAGGGTAGGAAAATGAAATGCTGCTCTGTGTTAAAGTGAACAGGAGACTCCCGTTTATAACCCTCTTAATGTCATTAAAAGCATTAAAGGTCTCTTGCTGTTACATTAAACAGTCTTTTTTCACCATTTAATAAACCCTGTCATTGCAAGTCATATTATGAAGGGCTATTTTTTAAGGGTTTGGAAATTTTAGGTTTTAATTAATGAATGACTAGCATTTTTTTTTTCACCCCCCCCCTTCAACTTCAATTAGGTGAATTAGAGGTAATAAACTTGCCGGCTGCCATGCAACTCCAAAGCGATATAATGAAAGAAGGACTGAGAAGTGTTGACAGGTTCATAAACACTGATAAAATAAAGGTCTGGAGTAGCTCCACAGTGGAACTCTGTTGTAATAGTATAAAAAGCATCTGCTAAACGACTGTATATAATTTGTCATAAATGGGAAAAACCTGTTGGAGTTGTTGCACGTTGCATGAGGAATGCTTCTGAGCAAAATGTTAAACCCCATTTTTCTTTGCTTTTATTGTCATGTTCTTCAATGCATAGATGTATTTTGCCACTTCTGTTTAGCATTTTTTTCTAATTTAATAAAAATGTTTCATTACTAGGGCAGTCAAATCACTAGTTAACCCAAATCACAAATTAATAATTAATCGCGATTAATCACATCTAACATAAGTGTTTGTGTGTATATGTATATATGTATATATATATATATATATATATATATATATATATATATATATATATATATATATATATATATATATATATGTATATATGTATATATATACACATACATATACACACTTTATTTAATTTTATATTAGATGAGATTAATTGCAATTCATTGATTTGACAGCACTATTCATTACTAATTTTATCATCAGCTTAAGCGAACAGTTGAATTGAAAAATCAACATGAATATCACAATGTCTTAGTATTTTTCTTACAACTTGAGGATCATATTTTTAAAGATGCAGTCCATAACTTTTTTTGGTTAAAAATTATCCAAAATCAATTTTTGCGCAAGTACATAACCAGCCAGTGTTTCATTACTAGTGCTGTCATATCGATTAATCGCATCTAACATAAATGTTTATGTATCTGTGTGTGTGTGTGTATATTTTACATATACCGTATACACACACACGCATTATGTATTTACAAACTTTATATTAGATGCGATTAATTGCGATTAATTGATTTGTCAGCACTATTCATTACTAATTATATCATCATCATGAGTGAACAGTTGAATTGAAAAATCAACAAGAATATCACAATTTCTTAGTATTTTTCTAACATCCTGAGGATCATATTTTTAAAGATGCAGTCCGTAACTTTTTTTGGTCAAAAATGATCCAAACTCAATTTTTGAGCGGGTACATAACCAGCCAGTGTTTCATTACTAGTGCTGTCAAATCGATTAATCGTGATTAATCGCATCTAACGTAAATGTTTATGCATCTCTCTGTGTGTGTATATTTTATATATACTGTATAAACACACACGCATATTATGTATTTACAAACTTTATATTAGATGCGATTAATTGTGATTAATCGGTTTGACAGCACTATTCATTACTAATTCTATCATCAGCACGAGTGAACTGTTGAATTGAAAAATCAACATGAATATCACAATGTCTTAGTATTTTTCAACAACCTGAGGATCATGTTTTTAAAGACGCAGTCTGTAACTTTTTTTGGTTAAAAGTTATCCAAATGTCTGAGCAAGTACATAACCGGCCAGAGTTTTATTGCTAGTGTTGTCAAATTGATTAATCGCGATTAATCACATCTAACATAAATGTTTATTTGTGTGTGTGAGTATATATTTTATATATACTGTGTATATATATATATATATATATATATATATATATATATATATATATATATATACACACACATTATGCATTTACAAACTTTATATTAGATGCGATTGGTTGCGATTAATTGATTTGACAGCACTATTGAGTGTAGCGTGAGTGAACAGTTGAAAAATTAACAAGAATATCACAGTCTTTTAGTATTTTTCTTAGTTTATTTGATTTAATGAACGCCACAACCAAAACCAGATTCCAGACGATCCAAAGAGCAAGAACATCTGACTTTCATCTCACTTTTCAAAATGCTTTAACTTTGTGTATTTCCATGTTTACAAACAATTTGATGCCTTGTGTATTTTAAATAAGATTTACTTTTAGACGTGTTTTGCTGGTACAATCATAGAAATCAAACAATGCATAGTTTTGTAACTCAATCCTCAACGATGACATTTCTGACACCAGGGTTATCTCTGATTTCAGAGGATGTGAAACAAGTTTTCGGTCAGACCACTATTCACCAGCACATCCCCTTTAACTGGAACTCAGAATTTGTTCAGCTTCACTTTGGCGCAGAGAGGAAGAAACACCTTAACTACGGGGAGTTCACTCAGTTTCTGCTGGTGGGTATGACTGCTGTCTAATTTCTCTCTCTTCCGCCCACCTTTCCCCCCACGTACACCCAAACACGTTCACTTTCATACTATCCCCATCACATACTTTCCTTCCCCGCCGCCGAGCTCAGATCGATGTAATGTCTTGTTTGGTGTATATTGTGCCTGGTCTTGCCTAGATTGACACACAGCTCTGGGCACGCTTTCCAGCAGCACAGCGAGGCATATTGACCTAGTTAGTCATTAATGAAACACTGGAGTTATATTCCTACGCCAGCATTTGTTTCTCATTAGGTGACGTAACCTCAGTGCAGTCTAAACCAGGTAAAGTTTTTCTCCTACACGAAGAATAGCAGTATTCCTTTTGTATTTGTGGTGTGCAAGACATTTTCCAATATTACGTCTAGACCTGAGAGTAGGCAGAGGGGGTGTGAGGGGTCGGCTGTGCCAAGTTTGCATCTACGCTCGCTATATATTTGAATGAGCTTTTTATATTAAACTTAACTTGGACCAGATGGGTTTTTGGGAAACTACGAGAAACACGCCGATATTGTGTTTGTGGCCAAGACGGGATTAATTTTGTTTTTGGAACTTGAAAACGATGAAAAAACACATTTCCTGTTTCATTTATTTCATTTTCTTTGAATCTGCAACTTTTTTACGGTCATTTGGAGTGATTTTAAAATCCGGTGTTAGATTTTATCCACTACAGAAATGATACAGTATCATCCAGTACTGTAAAAATGAACCAGCGGCTTCACAGATGAGAAAATTTAGTCTCAATGAAACCCACAAATTCTCGAAATTATTTTCCTTTCCTTTATGAATGGATGCTTTCCAACACTTTGACCACCTACAAATAAGACATGTCGGAAATCTGGCTCTTCTGTCAGAAATGGTATTACTGTCTTAACCAAAGGTCCAACATCTTGAAATTTCTTTAACCTGAACATCGATGATGAGATCTTTAAGACTTTTTTCACTGTTTAAATGCGGTTTTAATGCCAGTGCTCGAATTGAAATAATTGACCCAAACAGAGGTGGCTCATCAAATGTTTTTATTTGAATCCAAAGACAATTAAAGGCACAATAAATGCCATGGTGGTTTGAATATTGGCTTTCGGAGGTTCTGTTCTTCTCCTCCGTAAATAAAAACCATGCTTTTGAAACACTCACAGTTGCAGTAATTCAAGGTTTTAAGAGACTAACTGTAAACTGTAAGGTTCAGAGCCACAATTATTATGCAATTCCACATGCTTGTGGCTGGAGCAGCACAATGCAAGACAGGAAAAATCTACAGCCAGATATTATTTACCTCTACCTCTGCTCTTGTTTTATTTACAGTGCTACTGGCATTTCCTCCTTGTTTAAAACATTGTTTGTGTGTTTGTGAAAGGCAGAGGAGCATGTAAAAAAAAAAAAAAAACGTATTTTGTCTAAATAAATCATCTTTGTTTTTCCAGCATCTGATTTGCAAATATTCAAATAAGTAAATTGATGTGAAAAATAGGTTAATAATAGAGAAATTACCAGTAGCAATCTGTGTTATTGCTGTATTTTTATGAGGACAGTCAGTGACATTTCTATAATATCAGAAATAGGTTAGCATGGAGTCTGACATTCAAAGCTTTGACATTTTCTCTAATAGAGTTTTTTGCGCAGGCGTTTCTTCTATACGAAGACACGTCCATATTCACACAGCAGACCTATATTTCCAGTATTTTGCACCGGCAGCTCATTTATGCGATGAGAGAGAAAAACAACTCTCTTTAAAAGCCTGAGGTGTGTAAGAAAGTCATTCTCGTCTCTTGATGTGATACTGCAACCCTTCCAGATGAGTTGCACAATCGACAAAATGAGAGTTTCCTCTCCAAGTGTCTTTATATCAGATGTCTCAAAGCAAAATAAATTAGTTTAAAATAAACGAATACATAAAATAAACACGTGGAAATATCATGAACAAAAAAACTGATACTGTTTATTTATTTATGTATATTATATTAAAATATACATAAATATACATTATATATATATATATATATATATATATATATATATATATATATATATATATATATATATATACTTTTTTTAATATATTATAAATATATAATTAAATAATAATATAAATATTTTTTGTAAATAATTTGTTGATCCTAAAAAGCTCATTTAAAAAAATAATAATATTGTAAATAAAATTCATATAATTTTTATTATTTATTTCGAATTTATGATTTAAAAAATAATATAATTAACACTTGTTTATCTATATTATATTTTAGATGCATTTTGATTCAGCTCAACGCATAGGGGTCAGTTAATCTTTAGCCTGTCTTTATTAATATATATATATATATATATATATATATATATATATATATATATATATATATACACACACACACACACACACTTTTTTTTATATCTGGAGCTAATTTTACCATTATTTATATTATTTACATTTGCATTTATACATAAAATTGCCAGTTGTACAGCATACATCTCACTTATTTTATGTTATAAAATCACATGCATGTAATATATCTATATCCGTTTGTTTTTTCCAGTACAAATCGCTCAGATTGACATTCACTGTGTTGCAGGAGATGCAGCTTGAACATGCCAGACAGGCTTTTGCGCAGAGAGACAAGGCCAGGACAGGCACCGTCACGGCTCTGGACTTCAGGGACATTATGGTGACCATCAGACCCCACATGCTTACACCATTCGTGGAGGAATGCCTAGTTGCAGTGAGTTTATGTTTTAATTATGTTTTAGCCTTTTCAGCCAGTGGTTGTACTTCATGATAGTTTCGGGATAGACTTTTTTTCACATAAACCACCAGGAGATATTTGTTTGTAAGGGCTGTGTGTGTGTGTGTCTGAGAGCAGTCTGTTTTATACACACTCCGTGGAGTCTGTCATTTTCTCCACGGTTTGTGCCTCATAAACCTTGGGATTCTGGGAGATGTTTGTAAACACACAATTTCGAGGCCATTAGAAATAAATTAAAGACAATACGCTCGTCAGACCCAGTCTATACACTCAATCCTCTAATTTAGATGGCTTGCAAAACAAGACAGGAGGTATAAACATTTTATCACATCTACATAAAGATTTATACTTTTTTGTGGCCAGGTTTATGCAGGGGTTTTACAAATGACATCTTGGTTAAGGAAACTTTAGAGCAGGTCTGATTTTTGTGGGTTCAGGTAGACTCCACCATTTCTGCAAAGCACACAGCGCCATCTAGTGAGAGACAATCTGCTCTCGCTTTTCTTTCTCAAACCCTCTTGGGCCTGAAGACAACTATGTAAGCGCTCTTTCAGCTCCTTTCAGTCTCTAAAGTCATCAGATACATTTAAAAAATGTTTAATATCATAACTGCTTAATATTTTAGCTGGTCACTACCTAGTTTTCCTTTTCCTCCTTCCATTTTCTTTTGCCATCAGAGTAGCGAAGGCGAAGCATTCTGTCAGATGCTATTTATAGATTTACCTCATGTTAGTTTTCCACTTTATATGTCCCTCTCCTCATAAAACAGCTTAATTAAAAATGGCCCTCAAGCTTGAATCCCTCTGAAATTACCAGTGTGGCTCTCTGTGAAACACATGTATTTATTTAGCGCTCTGTGGGGTGGAAGTGCTAAAGATGTCGCCGCACTGTAGCTTGATTAATGTTTGGCACTCCATAGAATTCTCAGCTATTTATCACCTCTGTCCCTCATAAAAGGATGTCTTCGTGCAAATGTCTGTGTGTGCATCTGCCAATTTTGCAGGCAGCCGGTGGCAGTACGTCACATCAGGTCAGCTTTTCCTACTTTAATGGCTTCAACTCTCTGCTAAACAACATGGAGCTCATTAGGAAGATCTACACCACCCTGGCAGGCAGCCGCAGAGATGTGGAAGTTACTAAAGGTTAGTGTTTTTTTTTTTGTTTTTTTTTATCCTGTTTTGTTTTGACTTTGTCCTTCCTCCCCTGATTAGACTGACTGCCGCTGCGTCTGAATATGCAATCTTCCATTCTGTAAACTATGTGAAAAAAACTATATATGAGCAGAGAATTATGTCCGAATTCATAGTATTCATAAAACAGTAGGTGAATAGTACCCGGATGACGTGATTCTGAATTTGATGGACACTGAGAGGATTTGTAAATGGCTGCGAGGCGACGCAACTGACGCCGTAGGTCACATGACAATGACAACATGACAACATTTCATTTATACTACACCCATTCATACTATATAGAACATACTTTTTAAAGGTCATGAAGTAAGATTCAAACCAAATGTAGTACGTACTATACAGCGTGAATGTGCCACAAAAAACACAATGTTACCCACAATGCATTGCTGGAGATATCCCTGTTCACTTGTCATGTATATGTGCACTCTAAAAAGTATTTACCTGTTACCACAACGTAAATAAATGCATGGCTACAAGTGAAAAATTCTAATTGTTTTAATTCATTGTTTTAATTATCTGTTGATAATAATGTTGATCATTAGATCAACTTAATAACGTCTAATTTAATGTCACATTTCTGCGTTAAATGGCTTTTTTTTTTTTTTTTTAATTTATGTTGTAGTAACTTAATGAAATTTTCTTGATAACCTCAGAAAATAGCAGTGGATTTCTAGTTCCCAGCATGCTTTGCATAGGACTGGATAAGGAGAATAAATGTTAAAATTTTATATATATATATGTATATATATTTGTATATATATATATGTGTGTGTGTGTGTGTGTGTTATATATAAAAATACATTTTTTGTTTACAATTTTACCTATTTCTTACGTATGTTGTGAAATATGTAGTTTTTAAAAATATATATTATATAAATTGTTAATGAATAAATGAATTAATAATGTTTTATATATATAATATATATAATCAGTTTGCTGTTGCTCAATTTTTAAAATTAATTTATTAACAATTTTGGTTACACTTTATTTTAAGGTGTCTTTGTTATATTGTAAATATACGTTTAAGTACAGAATAAACCTGTCAGTTTTGAAACAAAGCCTTAAAAACCTTAAAAAACCTTTAGTCTGTGTCTCCCTGGCCAACTGCTGACCTGTGAAACAGCCCTCATAGTCTGGCTGCAATGGAGCTCTGCGTCTCGGACACACACTCTTGCTGCACACACCCAGCCTGCGATGCTATCAGCCCTGTGGAGACCGGGGCCAGGGGTGGGGAGGCTACATTTACCGCTGCTGTTCCCACAGAGGCTGTAGGCCGCCATCGGGCTCCGCTGGGACCTGTGCGTGCGAATTTCCATGTCTACTTCTCTTGTTGACCCTCAGCTGATTGGTTCCGTATGTTTTGAGCGGTACGCGAAGCATAGTTTCGTCATTGCAAAAGCTATTGCTTGCCACCTGGGGAAAATAGGGAACACATCACCCCGCACACAGGCCGCAGATAGCAAAAAGAGCTCGCAATTGTATAAAAACATTCAATGTGGCTCAGTTTACTGCTTTTCTGCTCATTCTACAGCAGAATTTTATCGCTACCGATAACGACTACGTGATTTCAGAGTTACTTTTCCACTCTGATGCTTGAAAGTCCAACTTTCTGAATCAAATATGATTTTTGGCACGTCGAATCCTCTCGGCGGCATGTTCCTCGCACTTATCGGTAGCCTGTGTTTGTTTTTGGAGGGAGCTGAAGAGACTGATGCCCTGCGTGATCTTTGATTGGAGCGTTCTTCACACTTCACAGCATGTTTAAGGCCGGAGTAAGCTGAGCTGGTCTTGATTCAATAGGGCTCTGTGTAAGAACACTTGCTGCCTTTTTCAGACTAGTCACTCTATACCAGAGCAGTGGGAATCCCACTGTTAACCGGCCTGTGTTCATTCTGCTCATTACCACTTTACACTTAACCTGCACAACCAACTGATATCCAATACATTTCCGGACTCAGTGATTTACTAAATATTTGAAGGAATTATAAACATGTAGGGATGTCAAGTCAAATCAAGTCACCTTTATTTGTATAGCGCTTTTTACAATACAGATTGCTTCAAAGCAGCTATACAGTGATAATAATGATCAGTGATGCAAACATAATTCACTTCTGCTCTAAAAAATCAGATCAGCATTGATTTGGTTCAGTTCAAGAACTGTGTAAAGTTAATCATTTATGGAATGATTTCAATTCATGATTTCATGTCATCATCCAGTTCAGTTCAGTTCAGTTCTAGTGTCAGTGCTGTCAATAATATTGCTGAATATTAAGTGTCCCCTACTAAGCAATCCAAAGGCGACAGTGGCAAGGAACCCAAACTCCATCAGGTGACAGAAATGGAGAAAAACAGAAAAAAACAAAACAAGCTCAGTCAGGCCAGATGAACATGGCATGATTGATTCCAGGCTGCATCACAAGTCAGATTGTGCATTTGTCATTCGTGTAAAAATAATAGTTTATTAATAGAACAGCGATTATACAATGACACTAAAATATATTTGGACAGCTTAAAACTTTTAAAAAGGCTTTTATTTTAATGAAACATACTGAATGGCATGGTACCCATAGGGTCGTTTTAAAATAAAATGATCAGCCAAATCCCTGCATGAAGAGCTCTTGCACAAGGCTGTTAGTGAAGGGAACATGGCACTTTGAGGAAGTAATTTTACTGTTTATAATCATGTTATTCATTTTGAGGTAATTTAAACCCTCAATTGTGGACTTTTAGTAGACCTAAAGACTATTAGTTGAAAATATATTATTATATATAATAATATAATGTATAAAAAACATATTATTTATGTTACTTTGCTTGTTTTTAGCGAACAGAGATGGTGCACAAATTGAACTTGTATTGAATTAAAGACACAACTGGCAATATTTAACTTGAAAGAATAATTTTTACAGCTATAAATGAGAATTTTGCGTTTGATAATGCAGTGTTCTAATTGACAATAGTGGCAGGGACATATTGCTTGATATAGGATGTATGTGACCGTGCTGTCCTGCACTCTTCAGTGTGTTTACTTCAAGTGCTCTGCCCTTCTGACTGAGTAGGACATAGCGATGCACACTTTCAAACATAATTCACCTACTGACTTCATACATCCACTAAAAATGACCATTTGGCTAAAAGTAATTGCAAAAACGACTGAAAAAAGGTTTTCATCATTTGTTTGCAGATGCCACTTGATTTAATATTGTTATTTATAATTACAATGTCATAATAATGTCATATATTTTATATGTTGCTTAAGTGGTCAAATACAGTACCATTCAAAAGTTTAGGGTGAAGAAGATTTTTTTTTCTTAAGAAATTAATTATTAAGCATGGATGCATTAATTAATCAAAAGTGACAGAAAAGACTACAATGCTACAAAGAAAAAACAAACAATATATTATTATTATATATTACATATATTATGCATATATTATTATTATTATTATTATTATTATTACAAACAATATATAATTATATATATCAAATAAATGCTGTTCTTTTGAACTTTCTGTTAATCAATCCTGGAAAAAAAATCACATTTCCACAACAAAAAAAAAATTAAGCCACACTGTTTTCAACATTCATGATAATAAGAAATGTTTCTTGAGCAGCAAATCAGCATATTAGAATGATTTTTGAAGGACCATGTGACACTGAAGACTGGAATAATGATGCTAAAAATAAAGTTTGGCTGAATAAATATTTTATTACATTCAAATGGAAAACAGTTGTTTTAAACTGTAATAATATTTCACAATATTACTGTCTTCACTGTATTTTTGCTCAAATAAATGCAGCCTTGGGGAGCATTATTTCAAAAACATTTAAAAAACTGTATATCTTTGTGAAACTTATTGCTAATATTTAATTCATACAAACCATACAAAAATAAAATCACTCTCTTTCTCTGTTCCCCAGAGGAGTTCATCATTGCTGCCCAAAGGTTTGGCCAGGTGACCCCTATGGAAGTGGACATCCTGTTCCAGCTGGCTGACCTGTCTGAGCCGAGAGGGTGAGTCACCATGGCGACAGGGCCGTGCTGAATCATCGTCTGAGAGCCTCTCCCCATCAAGAGGAGGGTTCGAGTCTCAGCCATAACATACTTGAGCTCAGCCTCTGTGTTTCAGAGCTCTCTAGCCACTCTCGCCTTCTAAAAACGGCATTGTTTGACTTCTGTAATTATATGTGAAAAGTTTTCTGGTCTCTCTATTCTGAGTCTTGTTCTGGCAATTGCATAGTCGATGATACATGACTCTTCCTATTATTGTACAGCGGGAGGTTTTGAACACAGTCCAGCTTGTTCTGCAGCATGTAGCGAGCACACATGTTTCCACACTACTGTAACTGCTGCAGAATTCTTACCAGAACTGTAATGAGCTTGGAAGTGTATTTACTAAATATCTGCTCTGAACCATAGAGCGCTGTAATCATGGTGAGCTAAACCCATCTTTTGAAAACCAAAGATATCACATGAACATATTTGAAGAGTCAGATACCCTGACCTATGAACTGACTTATGGCTCGACTGGGTGGGTCTCAAAGTATCTCTGGAGTAAACGGTGATCAGGAATTGCTTTGTGGACATTATTATTTCTTTGCAATGTGATACTGTAATTGCCCAACTCACTTTGAGTCAAGTGTGCCTGTGAGGGCACACTATACCTACCACTCTTCCTTAAACATCTTGAAGATGTTGTGCTCTGAAATGGTAGAAAAAAGTTGGAATCTGTTGAGCTGTTTTATTATGTCTGCCCATGTTTTTGGTCTCTACAGGCGTGTTGGTTTAGTTGACATTGAGAGGATTGCACCTCTGCAGGAGGGAGCTCTTCCTTACAACCTTGCTGAGATTCAAAGACAGGTAAGCTATAGAAATTGAGTGTTTTAAAGAGGACCTCTTATGCTTCTTTTTTACATATTTAGCTCTCTTTAGTGTGTTATGTTGCTGGTTGAGAATAAAAAAGGTCCACAGTTATAAGTTATAAAGCACAAAGTTCCCTCCAGCGGGAGTTATTCTCTATATCTGTGTGCACTGTTTTACTGAACTCCCTGAAACGCCTCCATTAGTTTTCTTCTGGTAACAAACGTTGCTCGTTTGAATAAATCCCGCCCAAGGCATAGGCACAAAAAGAGGACGAGGCCTGGTTAAGTTACACTGTAAACCGGAATAAGTTGGCAAAAAAAAAAAAAAAAAAAAATTAAGTTTTTTTAAGCAAAGTTTAAGTAAGCAGAACTGGCAGATTTCAATTTTGCACTCATATATTTTAATTGCTCTTAACTTGAAATTTTTTAGCAAGTTAATTCATAAACTTATAACTTATGTCATATAAACAGACAGGAAGCTTAGTGGGAGAGAGAGGGAAACAGGAAAGGTCCATGAGACAGGACTTGAACTCAGGACGGCCGAAGTGCAATAGCGCTGTCAGCGTGCTGCCCACGAGGCTATCAGCGCCAAAGTCTTAAACTCTTAACTATAACTAGCTAATTCAGCAAATTCTATTTGTAACACAATGGTTTGATAACAATAGCATAGCAATTGCAGAAAGAGTACAACAATATAGAACATTTATGAAATGCTTGAACTTGAACCTGAACTGAAACCCCACATAACATAAACTCTTCTAAACTCTTCTAAATAAGTACTACATCCCCCACTTTACATTAATCTTGCACAAAAAAAAAAAAAAAACATGATATAACACTTAATTTTAACATTTATTCTCTCTTTCGAGTGTCATGGCAAAGCATGCTGGGAAATAGAAATCCCAGCCCAGTTTCAGGTAAATTTGAGTTTATCTAAATTAAAAGAAACAAGTTCATAAAACTCAAAACAATGAAACAATTCAGATTACTTAAATGTGTCAGTTTGGTGAACTCAAAAGAAAAAGAAAGTTCTAAATACTCATAAAAGTTAATTTATTAATTGAACTAACTTGTTAGGGCCCGAAGCCCCTCTCGCTACATTTCACTAGGTTTTGGAATTCGGTACACACATTTATCAGCCCAATACCTACAAAAAAGTCTCTTGGAGACTTTAATCAGATCAATGTCATATTTGGTCAGTCTAATCTAAAGGCCTTTGCAACGTTAAATTGCGAAGATCTAGAGTTTTCACCAAAGGGTGTGTCCGTGGCGCCCTAACAAAGTTCGATGTTTTGCCATAAAACAGGATGCTGTATGACAATATTCAGTTAGCTATAGCGCCACCTGTTGGCAGCAGGAAGTGTGGCACTTTTACATGATTTTGCTATAATTCTCCTTTATTTACTCGCTTACATGCATGTCTCCCACTTTTCACTGTTTTCCTGAGGCCAACAGGTGGTGGTTAGCCCGGGTGTGAGGGCCCTTTCATCGCTGCTTGCAGCTTTAATTTAATTTGAGTTTGCCCTACTCAAACCAATTAATTATTTTGAGTGTTAGGGTTTATAGTCAGTAGTAGTGTGTTGAAACTCGCTGTTATGATAAGGGGCGCGACATTTCCAAATCATGCTCAAAGCGTTTGACCAATCACAACACACTGATCCAGCTGACCAATCAGAGCACATTACTCTTTTCAGAAGGAGAGACTTAATAGAGATAGGAACTAAACAGAGCGTTACTGACAGACTGGGAAGAGAGGAGCTGCAACAATGTCAAATATGGGAAAAATAATGAACATTCAAGCATGAAAACCTATTCTAGTAAATGTCTTTGTCACTTTTGATCAATTTAATTGGTGCTTGCTGAATTTTTCTTCCAAACTAATTTTACTGATTGCAAACATTTAAGCAGTAGTGTATAAATGAATAAATAAATAATAACAAAAAGAGATGCATAAAAGATAATTACAAACAAAATACACTTGCACTCATTCTCTGAGAATTTGAGATTCTTAAAAGACATGACAGCATTTCCGATAAGTAAATGTAGTGGTATTTACTGTGCATTCTTGGAATGTTTGTGCACTTGAGCGATTTTGACAGTGATGGAATGGTTTTGATCTCTGGTTAGCAAACTGAAATATGGAGCAGATTGTTCAGTTTTTCTATTGTTCTATCATTGTAGAAATGTGACTTATATATCCATAGATATCCTATCACAACATTTTGACAAGTTATAATTATCTAAATGTGATATTTTTGATCATGTTGATGTTACTGGTTCACTCCTTTTTTTTAATGTCTTGGTTGCTTTTTTGGTAGATAAAGATAATTTGAGAACTTGTTTTTTAAAAATTCAACGCATCATTTCCAGCCCCTCTGGATTTTTTCATCAGCTACTGCTGAGCTCGAGCCTTCGCTTTAACCAGAGCAGTGAAAGAAGAGAATATCTGAATCTGTCATGGGCACACAGATCCCAAAAAGAAAAGCTGTAAATGAAACGCAAGCCCAGCAGTCGAGGAAACTTATCAACGTCTGACGGCGAGATGAGGGGAAATGAAAACAGACAGAAAGGCTTGAATACTCTACAGGGAAAAGAAAGAGTGTGTGTCTGTGCCTAGATATTCCCTCTTTATTTTATCAGAAGTTCTGCCTCCAAACACATTGAGGGCTGAGTTATTCCTTCGCGCAGGGCCGTACGAAGCGGGGGCCCGGGACAGAGACGCCAGTCCCACCACAATGAGCTGCTTTGGGCTGTGGTCTGGCCTTATGGGCTGCTGGCCAGCTCTCCCTCACCACCTTCCCCCCCAAACACAGTTTATCCCACACCCTTAACCCCTCAGTGAGCCTGAGAGGGGGGGCTCAGTGGCGGTCCGGGCAGTTACCTTGAGGTTCCTGACAGGTGGTCCCGGGTAGGCAGGCCGACTGTATCTCTGGCGGGGAATGCAGCATGGGACGCTTGGATGGTTCTGGCTGGCCTTATTTCTTGTGCTCTCTCTAACTGTGGGGCTATGGCCATGGCTCGGCCCGCTTGACTGTGGTTTCTGCTCGTCTCAACTAACGCTGTGCTAAGAAATGGCAGTTCTCATTAACAAGAGTGGTTGGATCAACTAAATTAAGTATTTTACTATGTTCTAAAATCCTAACAGTTCTTTTTCTCATGAATTAAACTAACAGGAAGCTGAATGAAATTCTGTCTGCTTTTAGTCAAAAGTTTCGACATGCCTACTCATTCTATTTTCTTGTTCATTTTAGAATACTCAACTCAAACTTCAAATTTCTTCAAAACACCAGATTTGAGTCAGATAAGCAAAAAGCAATTATCTGGAAAGTTCTATAAAAACAGTAATATTATTGTAATTTAAAACAAGTTTTTTTTAAAAATATATTTTAAAATGTAATTTAATTTTCAGCAGCCATTACTCCAGTTTTCAGTCTTACATGATACATTCTAATTATTGTATGCTGATTTGGCGCTCGAAACATTTCTTTTTATTATCAGTATTGAAAATGTGTATTATTATATTATATTAATATAATATTTATATTATTCTGTTCTACATAAAGTCACTTTGATTTTGATAACACCTTTTCAGCATTCTATTTCTATTCTATTTCTATTCTATTCTATTCTATTCTATGTAAAAAGCCACTTTGATTTTGATAGCAACTTTCCAGCATTCTATTTTTTAAGCTTCTATTCTATTCTATTCTATTCTATTCTATTCTATTCTATTCTATTCTATTCTATGTAAAAAGCCACTTTGATTTTGATAGCAGCTTTCCAGCATTCTATTTTTAAGAGCTATATAGCTATAAGACAGAATATAAGCTATAAGCTATATATTCTATTCTATATAAAAAGCCACTCTGATTTTGATAACACATTTCCAAAATTCTATTTTTAAGTTTTGTTCTATATAAAAAGCCAGTTTAATTTTGATAACACCTTTCCAGCATTCTATTCTATTCTATTCTATTCTATTCTATTCTATTCTATTCTATTCTATTCTATTCTATTCTATTCTATTCTATTCTGCATTAAAATTGGCTGAAAAAAGCCACTCTTTAATTTTCATAACACCTTTGCAGTGTTTTATTTATAAGTTATTATATTATATTACATTATATATGATATTTTATAATATTATTAAAATTTTCTGGAAAAAGCCACTCTTTGCTTTGGTAACAGCTTTGCATTTATTCTATTCTATTCTATTCTATTCTATTCTATTCTATTCTATTCTATTCTATTCTATTCTATTCTATTCTATTCTATTCAAATCTGACTAGAAATTTTGCATAATGGTGGGAGTTCTGATTCTCTTGTCTTTTTTTGCTGTCCACAGCAGTCTGGTGGGGACGCGTCTCGCTCGGTTCTGATTCAGGTCGCTGAGTCGGCGTACAGGTTCACCCTGGGCTCCGTGGCTGGAGGTGAGTCAGTCACGGATCATTGTGCACCACCCCTTTACCTGAGCCTGCAGCAGCAGCCCCTCCTCCACACGAGAAATAGCTAGACTGGACAAAAAGAAAAACAAAGCCTGCCCTATTGCCTTCTTAGGGGGCTGTTTCTCCCGTTTAATGAGGTTATGCACCATGGGAACCTCCTGGGTGGATTCTTTTGTACCTGTGAGTGATCAGAGGTGTGTGTGTGTTGGTCTGTGTGTACGTAAGGAGGTGGTGCTTGGCCCTGCGTTTGGCTCCAGACTGGCTCTCTCGGAGGAGACAAGGTAATAAGGAGGTAGTGCAAGGCGACTCACTCTTTAATTAAGCCTGTCGGTGCTGTATTCCCTTTGTGTCCACCCCAAAGTTGTCAGATAAGAGTTGACTGATGTGTTCTGTGAAAATATCCGGACTTTCTTCCCGTCCGGTCTTTTTTTGTTGTTGTTGTTTGAAGTGTCCTTCATCAGCCCCCTGGGGTGTACATCTCTTTTAACAGTCTTGCTTTTCCATATAATAACAAATTTTCTCTCATGACAGCCGTGGGTGCCACCGCCGTGTACCCCATCGACCTGGTGAAGACCCGCATGCAGAACCAGCGTTCTTCAGGTTCCTTCGTTGATGAGCTGATGTACAAGAACAGCTTAGACTGCTTCAAGAAGGTTGTGCGCTACGAGGGCTTCTTCGGTCTCTACAGAGGTCAGTGGCTCCGCACGGCCAGGCCATCAGGGACGCAGCAACAAAAAGCGTTTCATGAAAGCCAGGGGCAGGTCATCTTCCCTCTGACCTTACCTGCTTTGAAGAGATTAAGTCTACCTTTGCTGCTTGAGGGGACAATGTGCAGAGCATGAAAGGGCACATACCAGCACAGGAACTTAACAATGAAGAACATGAATGCTCTATGCAGTCAATGGCGCTCAGATAATGAGTATCTGCTCTGCTTTTAGAGCAAGAACATGAGTTTTTAAAGCATTCTGTGAGGTCACAGATTCAAATTGTGATTGCAAGGTGCAATTGCCATGTGACCTCCATTGAGAACACTAACTACTGGTATTTGTCAATCATAAAGCTGACAAAAGAGAGGCTGAGATCCTCATCACCCGTGCCGAATTATAACGGGGATGGTACGAACATTCAGTGCTCGTTTTAGCAGAGCGTATCAGAGCTTTATGACAGAGAGCACTATATTTGAAGTGAGCACAAAGTGCTTTTGTTTTACATATAAATAGAGTAGTTTAGTTTTTAACAAGGAAGTGGGCAGACCAGGCTTTTAGCAAATGCATAAAAAAATACCTTAAAGAACGACACAAAGTTGAGTGTACATTTAGTACACAAGCATTATTCCCATTCTCGCTTGAAAGGGAAGATTTTTTTGAGCCACATGATTTTGAATGCAACTTCAAAAAAATAAAATAAATAAATCAGTTGGACAGTTATTGTAGGTAAAATTATTTTATTTTATTTTATTTTATTTTATTTTTTATTTTATTTTATTTTATTTTATTTTATTTTATTTTATTTTATTTTATTTTATTTTATTTTATTTTATTTTATTTTATTTTATTTTATTTTATTTTATTTTATTTTATTTTATTTTATTTTATTTTATTTTATTTTATTTTATTTTATTTTATTTTACAGGTTCTTTCAGATTTCTTCATTTGCATGTCTGCTTTTCCTATCAGATCCCGCAGTGCAGGGCAGTAATAAACATATATTTACTGATATTCGAACAAAATGACGTTCAAAGTCACACTAATTGTTTACTGACAAAGCAGAAGCGCAGCCGAGGTTCCTGGCAAACACAAAGAAATGAGCAGCATGCGAGAACAATAACTGTTTATGAGATTTTCGACGGATGATTAAATTTGAAAAATATATATTTTTTTCTAATTCTTTGCTTGTATATAAACGCAAAAGCACTCCGTTGGCCATGCATGCAGGAAATGTTTTTGTATTCATCTAGCTGTGTGGCCTATTTGGACTGGTAGAGTATGCCCACATTACTGAGTTTGTTTGTTACTGCCGGGGGTGGGTCATCACTTTTAAATCAGATTATTTAGTTTATTTTTGTCTAAGCCAGAAATCTGTGTTGTAATTGAGGGCTGTGTAAACTTTGGTTAAGGCTGTTTTTAAAGGGAAAAAGAGTTTGTAGTACTGTTAAGTTTCCAATATTTAAGCACTCCACATCAATAGTGTTCATTAGTGTGTGGATGATAGGGAATTGGAGGCAGCGCTGCAGCTTTTATATTGAGGAAAGTCGTGCTTCCCTCACCCCTGTCTTTTTTAATCAACTTGTTTTCTAATTATAGGCCTCGTACCGCAGCTTCTGGGCGTGGCTCCCGAGAAAGCCATAAAGCTTACAGTAAGTGCTCTGCCTTCACCACATCAGCGTGGCCTCTTAAAACCAAAGACCTTAACTCCTCGGAAATACACCCCTCTGCTTTTCTCGCCCGCCTGCTGCCTGATTTCAGTGCCTCGCCTTAGCCCCTTGAAAAAGAAGTGAATCTGGTTTCTGTTTGATCCCCTGTCAAAGCGGTATACATTCTTACATTCTTGCATTCTTGCGTTGGGCATCAGCAGGCTCACTTATACTTTATTTTTCATAGTTTTATCTCACAATCGTGACTTTGTATCTCGCAGTGCAACTTCATATTTCACACTTGCGACTTTTTCACAATTGCAAATTTACATCACAGTTGCGATTGAGTTTATATCTCAAAATTGTGACTTTATATCAAAATTTTGACTGGATATATCAAATTTGCAACTTTTAATCTCACATTTGACTTTTTATCTCACACTTTTTGTCACCCACTTTATACCTCAAAATTGTGACTTTATATCTCACAATTTCAACTTTATGTTAAAATGTTGACTGGATATCTCAAAATTGTGATTAAATCTCACAGTTGTGACTATCTCAGTTGTGACTTTACATTTCACAGCTGCCAATTTATATCTAAAAATTATGATTATATCTCAAAAGTGCAACTTTATATCAAAATTTTGACTGGATATCTCCGAATTGCATTATTTTTCTCACAGGTTTGATTATATCTCAAAATGGCAACTTTATGTCTCAAAATTATGGCTTTATATCTCGCAATTGCAACTTTGTACCAATTTTGACTGATATCTCAAAATTGCAACTTTTAATCTCACATTTGACTATATCTCACAGCTGTCAGCTGCTACTTTATATTTCAGAATTGTGACTTTTACAACTTTATATTTCACAATTGCAAATTTATATCAAAATTTTGACTGGATATCTCAAAATCTCACAGTTGTGACTTTATTTCCGTTGTGACTTCACATCTCACAGCTGCCAAGTTATGTCTCAAAATTGCTATTTTATATTTCAAAATTTCGACTTGATATCTCAAAATTGCAATTTTTAATCTCATATTTGACTCTATACCACAGCTGTCAGCTGCCACTTTTTATCTCAAAATTTTGACTGGATATCTCAAAATTGCAACTTTTAATCTCACGTTTGACTTTATATCTCACAGCTTTCGGCTGCCATTTTATATCAAAATTGTGACTATATCTCAGTTGTGACTTTATGACACACAATTGCCACTTTATTTCATAATTGTGACAAAAAGCATGTCTTATTCACTAACTGCATGCAATCCAGTTTAACCAGTTTAGTTGTGTCCATTTAAATTAAGTCACTTGTTGTATAATTCCTTTATTGAATTGAGTGCTAAAGCCACCCACAAACAACTTGCAAGAAGCATTTGAATTCTGCAAAAAATTGCAAAACTATGCATGTGTAGATGTCTTCCTTGAAGAAACAATAGCCGACGCTACATTGTTTTTTTTCTCAACAGGTTAACGACTTTGTGAGAGGAAAGACAATGCAAAAAGATGGCAGCGTTCCTCTACATGCTGAAATCTTGGCTGGCGGATGTGTGAGTAGCTCTTTGCTTTGATACGCAAACATAATCCATACATCATGCAGTAACAGTACACTGACAAAAAGGAGTTTAGTTTTGAATGTCAGTGGACTTTGAGGTCTAAGCCTTGGCCTTAGGGAACACTTCTCTCCTTTTGTGAGGTGATTGAAAAGACACTTCAGCCCCATCAGTGTTTAAAAACATGTATAAAAACACTTCTCCTCTGTCATCTCACCTCTAAATCATAGTCTGCCGCCCCACGGCTGCCGGTTCTCGAGCATGAGGGGGGATCACTTACCCTTTTCATTAGAAGCGACTGACGCTATTAATACATCGTTTCCATGAGCTTCAGCTCGTTCTTGTCAGATCTGTGTGAAAGTGAATTCCGTCAGTTCAAGTTTCAGAGAATACTAGCCTTCCTGTTTGTGTCATACCTGAGACCTGTCAAAACCAGACCCTGCTTCTTCATGTCTCCCCCGACCCAGGACATTGAAAGAGCCTCTTTCATATGACAGTGATCGCTAAAACATTTCTACACGCGTGGGTTTCCTTTTAAAAATGACTCTTAGATGATTGCGAGTCTCGAATATACCAACATGAGTGCATTTAGCCCACATGATCTCTGCTCTGAGATTTGAAAAGAGATGGCCATGGAAACATCGGGTTGGTTGCAGATGAAGTCAGCTCAGAAAGGCAGCTTGTGCTACGGAGATGTGTTTTTCCTCTTCTGATTTCTCTGACAGCTCCTTTCATCCCGCATCGAATCCCCAGTGTTTGGCCTGGCAGGATCCGCTCCCTTTCTCACGCCTGTACACGCGCCGCTCGCTCAAAGCCGTGTTTATTGACACTGCAGCCACTGCAAATCAAATCTATTTATTTGGTTTGAGAGGGAAAAGACTAGACTGCTGATTTGTGCACCATGAATGTGCACGTCTGAAGGAGGAGAGTAAAATCACAGAAAACGAGAGGGGAAAAGCAAGAGATGGTGAGGGTTATGGAACTGCTGGGATTAAAATGTTGTTGTTTTTTTACATTTTTAAGGGACAGTTCACCCAAAAATGAAAATTATCCCATGATTTACTCACCCTCAAGCCATCCTAGGTGTATATGACTATCTTCTTTCAGATGAACACAATCGGAGATATATTTAAAAATATCCTTTCTCTACCAAGCTTTATAATGGTAGTGAACGGGGGGCGTGTTTTGATGCCCCCCCCCAAAAAAAATGCATCCGTCCATCATAAATATAGTCCATACATCTCCAGGCAGTTAATAAAGATTTGATAAAGAAATTTAAAACTTTATAATCTAAAATAACTGGCTTTCGCCAGATGACCGTACAGATACTGCACAAGTCGACTTGCGCCACAAGAGTAACCCCTGACGCAATACTTAAAGTTTTAAATATGAATATTTTTCGTATCAGAAAGCCTTTATTAACCCCCTGGAGCCGTATGGATTACTTTTATGATGGATGAATGCATTTATTTGGGGCTTCAAAACACGCTCCCCATTTACAACCATTATAAAGCTTGGAAGACTCAGGATATTTTTAAATATATCTCTGATTGTGTTCGTCTGAAAGAATATAGTCATATACACATAGGATGGCTTGCGGATGAGTAAATCATGGGATAATTTTCATTTTTGGGTAAACTATCCCTTTAAGCTCCTCTCCTCTCCCATTGAACCCTTTGAATTAGGCCCTTGACAGTTGCCAAGAGTTGATCATTTGGTAAGAACAGCATGCTTCGCTGGCCAAGCAGTTGGCTGGATTCTTATCTGGTTGTTGCTGGCCTTCATTTGAGGGCTGGGTTACTCAAAATACTCGCTTAGCCAATGCAAAGTGCCGTAGAGAGTGGGGAAAAACCGTGGCACGCACACAGTGACGCTTTGTTCATTTGCAGTGCGAGCTGTGTAATTTAGCTTGTCCGGTATTTCTCAGCATTTGTAATGGTTTGTTAGTCTGTTGCGAAACTTTTTTTTTTATCGCAGTGCTTCTATTTCTATGCATAAAGCTTGTGTAATCCATGTTTAAGTGTGAGGAATGTGAGCGATATTAATGAAGGGAGGCTAATGTTTGTGTCTGGCACTGAGGTATTGTTTTTAGAAGACTGTAGTGTTTTATGTGTGTGGTGCTGACGCGCTTGGTGTGCGTAAGTATTTGTCTTCAGTTGCTCTTCTCGCCAGTAGACCGTGTATTCGGTAAGCACCCCCCCCCCAAACACGCACGCACGCTCTCAGTGCCTCTGGGGATTACCTTGCCTTGTAATTACCACCGAATTATCGAGCCGACGCTGGCTCACTCTGCACTCAAATCGCATTTCTTGCAGTCACGTTGCAACGCGTGCTTCTCGCTCTTTAAACTGTCTCTCCTCCAGAGGTGATTGATCTTTTGTCTCCCTCTAACCGATGTTCTTGTTTGCTTGTTGCTTGTTCTCTTTGTGTAACTTTTTAAATATCCAATTAGTACCCAATTAATGCTGCTAATAACCTGGCCGTCTCCTTTAGTGCATTATTCCTTTCCAAAACAAGTTTGAAAAAAGGTTGCTCTCAGCCCTGATGCCATAATTAACCATAAAAGATTACTTTCCACATAAATAAGTGGCATTTTCCATGAATAGGATACAAAGTAGGATGGGAAACTCGTAACTATGTTTTGTTTTTTTTTTTTTGTGATAGGAAGTACTTAACCTTCAGAAAATGTTGATTGTGACTTGTGTAATTAAGCAATAAACATAAAAATTAAACACAATTTTAACAGGGTTGAAATTTGGAACTTTTGCTTTTGAGAGCTTTAATATTCTTAGATCGTTTGGGTAACAGGGTTTAAAAGTGAGCTTTATGCATTCAACATTACAATTGTGTAAGAAAAGAGAATATAGGATGTGATTTATTTATAGTTTAAATTTGCTTATGCTGTTGAAAGAATCCAAATAATGTAACAAAAGTTCGGTGTCACAAATTAAAGGAATATATATATATATATATATATGACAATGTTGTGTCTAAATATAACATAATAATAACTTCTTATTTATTGAACTGTTGTATGAAATCAATATCACATTTGCATTCGAGACAAAAACATCACTCGTGTGAAATTGTACTCGTTACTTGTGTGATATTGCTTAATTATATAATGATATAAATATGCATTCTAATGGCATTCTATAGGATCCATCATGCAGTGAGTTGTTGTTGCTTGACATCAACAACATCAACAACCGCCAAATGCGGATGGATTTCAGCTGTGGCGTGTAACGTAGTCACTCCTACTGAAATAAGGCATCTGAAATAATAAACCAAGTGCAATGTGGTGTTTTTAAAAAATATAGATTTTTTGATACATGTTGATACTGAAATATCACTTCCAATACTCATTTTCCAAAGAATAGATACACAATACCAGCTGCGCTTTCTTGCTTTCTCATCTCTCCGACAGCGAGTTGACACATAAACCCACCTCACTCACTTGTCTCATTTGCTCCAGATGATTATTGCTGGTGTTAAAGGGCTTGAATTTCGGCATGGGATTGTACGCAGATTTTGTGCTCCACCCAAAATGCGCGCACATATAGCCGCCTCTCAGTATTAAATTGAGTTATTTTTCGCTTCTTTTTGCACTTAAACAGTCAAATACACACAAAATATTGTCAAAATGCAATGCCAGTCTTGGTGAGTATTCACGTAAACAGTCAGTCATGTTTTAAGTGAACGTAAACAGTTGAGAAAGAAAACGCATGGGTAACAGTATATTGGATCCGTGCATCAGGTATTAAAGTGACAGCAGCCTAATATACCTACTGCCAAATTATGAGATAATATTAAAAATATCTATATGCTTTTTTTCCCCCCCCATGGTATCAATGTCAAAATGGTGGCCAGTGAAAATGCTGAGTGGCTAATAACTTTGGAAAACCACTAGCCACAGTATATATATATATAATACACACATACAGGTGCTGGTCATATAATTAGAATAAATATGATATATTTCAAATGTTTATTTCTTTTAATTTTGATGATTATAACTTACAACTAAGGAAAATCCCAAATTCAGGAAGCATGAAGTGCTCTAAAACTTCCTGGTATACGGCTGCGTTGACCTTGGACCTCAGAAAAAACAGTGGACCAACACCAGCAGATGACACGACACCCCAAACCATCACTGACTGTGGAAACTTTACACTGGACCTCAAGCAACGTGGATTGTGTGCCTCTCCTCTCTTCCTCCAGACCCTGGGACCCTGATTTCCAAAGGAAATGCAAAATGTACTTTCATCAGAGAACATAACTTTGGACCACTCAGCAGCAGTCCATTCCTTTTTGTCTTTAGACGCTTCTGACGCTGTCTGTTGTTCAAGAGTGGCTTGACACAAGCAATGCGACAGCTGAAACCCATGTGTTGCATATGTCTGTGCGTAGTGGTTCTTGAAGCACTGACTCCAGCTGCAGTCCACTCTTTGTGAATCTTCCCCACATTTTAGAATGGGTTTTGTTTCACAATCCTCTCCAGGGTGCGGTTATCTCTATTGCTTGTACACTTTTTTTCTACCACATCTTTTCCTTCCCTTCGCCTCTCTATTAATGTGCTTGGACACAGAGCTCTGTGAACAGCCAGCCTCTTTTACAATGACCTTTTGTGTCTTGCCCTCCTTGTGAAAGGTGTCAATGGTTGTCTTTTGGACAACTGTCAAGTCAGCAGTCTTCCCCATGTTTGTGTAGCCTACAGACTGAGAGACCATTTAATGACCTTTGCAGGTGTTTTGAGTTCATTAGCTGATTAGAGTGTGGCACCAGGTGTCTTCAATATTGAACCTTTTCACAATATTCTAATTTTCTGAGATACTGAATTTGGGATTTTCCTTAGTTGTCAGTTATAATCATCAAAATTAAAAGAAATAAACATTTGAAATATATCAGTCTGTGTGTAATGAATGAATATAATATACAAGTTTCACTTTTTGAATGGAATTGGTGAAAAAAATGTTATAATTATATGACCAGCACCTGTGTATATATATATATGTTTTAAGTATATACATTTTTTTTTTGTGTGTGTGTGTGTGACCATGAATTAAATAACTTTTCAGTCAATTGTGAAAATGCATTTGATTTAAACTAATTTTAATTGTTAGATACAAAGGAGAATGTCAAGACCTCTGATGTGGGACAGGACAAAGCAAGTCTATTTTAAAGGTTTTTTCATGCTAGATTAATTTTATGTTAGATAATAGTTTAGCTAATATTTCTAATTCTTCTCACAAAAAAAACAAAAGAAAACATGGGATTTGTCCTTCTAATACTTAAAAAAAAAAAAGATAATTGAACACAAAAATAAACTGTATTCACGAATTGTGCCAACTATTAAGTCGTAACTGAGTTCTGAAAGGTAAGCAGCCCTTTCTGCATGTCGAGCTGTAATTTCCTCTGGAAGGGAAGTGTGGGTTAATCTACTCCGTCCTATTTAAAGTGCACCTTCAATGAGATGATAATGATCTTTATTTTTAAATATGCTGCCTCGTACTCAATGGGATTTTTAAATGTGCGCACTTGTGAGATTCGAGACTCATTTACCAGATTCCCGTAAGACGGCCCCGTACGTTAATATCTCTGAAAGAATGGAGGAATAAAATCAACAACAAACAAACAGTAAGGCCCTTATGTATTCAAAAGGAGGGCTGAGGGAAGGAGAAGAAATCCATGGAAACTGATTTCCATCTAATTACACTGCTCTGCTTTTCTGTGTGCAGCCTCAGTAACTAGGAGCAACAGGAAAGATAGGGCACGGAGGCGGCAAGCGGCCAGCCTCTTTGGCGAGACGCGTTTAAATGCTTCTGTTGCAGCTTCAGATGCTGTCATGTCAAACTCGAACCATTTCAAAGAGCTCGGAGGAACCTGTTCCAACCTGCAGATGCTTTTTATCTGCCTCACAAGTACAAGGTTGGAGACATGAGGTTGTTTTTTTGAGAGGCCCCCAGGGGCCTGCGTTCTGTGTGATGTTTCAGACACCGTCTGTCTTTGGCAGATTCAACCTCCTCCTCGTCCTCCTACAAAGAGTGACAATAGCACAATCATTCTCAGGGCCCAGTTTAAAGCATTGTTCTCTTAAAACAAGAATATCACATTACTTCCCTTTTGTCATTTTTGTTTTTTCACTTTGAGTTCATCAGAATGTATCTACAACAGTTACCTCAGATGATCTGCACGTACATTTACATTTCTCACTCAAAAACATGATTGTCTATGAAGCTCTGCGAGGTATGCTTGTGTTGTTGATCTTCAGGCCGGGGGATCTCAGGTGATCTTCACAAACCCTCTGGAGATTGTGAAGATCCGTCTGCAGGTGGCAGGAGAAATCACCACAGGGCCACGCGTCAGCGCTCTCTCTGTCATCCGTGACCTGGGTTTCTTCGGCCTGTACAAGGTATGTCTCACTCGCACAAAACAGCCTGAAACCTAATTCGCATACATCAGATATATCTACTATACATCAGATAAATTCACTATGCTCATTACATTAATTAGATATCATTTATATTTATAAAAAGTGACAATAAAGGCGTTTATAATGTTACAAAGGATTTCTATTTCAAATAAATGCTCTTCTTTTGAACTTTCTATTCATCAAAGAATCCTGAAAAAGAATTATGAATGATTTTAACATTGATAATAATAAGAAATGTATTTTGAGCAGCAAATCAGCATATTAGAATGATTTCTGAAGAATCATGTGACACTGAAGACTGGAGTAATGATGCTGAAAATGAATAAATTATATTCTAATATATATTTAAATAGAAAGCAGTTGTTTTAATTTGCAATTTAAAAAAATGACTGTTTTTACTGTATTTTTGATCGAGTAAATGCTGTGTTGGTGAACATAATAATTCGTTCTTCTTTTTTCAACCCCAAACGTTTCAATAGTAGTTTATATTTATTTATATTGTTCTATGGTAATATAAATTAAGGGGATGTGATATATTTCTAAAAAAAACATGCATTCTTAATCCTACATACTAGGATTGGTATTATGCAAAAAGACATTTAAGACTCTTTATTTAATTTAGTATATAGTTTTTTTTTTTTTTTTTAAATGTTCATTTAAAGGAATAGTTCACTGCAGAATAAAAATTTCCTGATAATTTACTCACCCCCATGTCATCCGAGATGTTTGTCTTTCTTTCTTCAGTTGAAAAGAAATGAAGGTTTTTGAGGAAAACATTCAAGGATTTTTCTCCATGTAGTGGACTTCAGTGGTTACCAACGAGTTGAAGGTCCAAATGTCAGTTTCAGTGCAGCTTCAAAGAGCTCTACATGATCCCAGACGAGGAATAAGGGTCTTAATTAGTGAAACGCTCGGTCATTAAAAAAAAAAAAAAAAAAGTATATAGGCTACTTTTTAACCACAAATGCTCATCTTGCACTGCTCTGAAAAACTCTTTATAATTTTCTTCTCCAACTTCAAAATGTCAAACATTGTTGTTTTACCTTTTTACTGTTTGACCTGTTTTTGTTTGACTTAGTCCTTGCACGTTTGCTTTTGTAGACAATGGATTGATACTTTTGCCTATGCATTGCGTGACCTTTCCAACGTGATTACGTAATGTGTGTCAACACAGAGCTAGTGCAAGATGAGCATTTGTGATTAAAAATTATGTACTTTTTTTTAAATTATTATTATTTTTAGAAAATAACGATTTTTTTGCTAGATAAGAGACTTATTCTTCGGCTGGGATCGTGTAGTGCCCTTTGAAGCTGCACTGAAACTGACATTTGAACCTTCAACCCATTGGTCCCCATTGAAGTCCACTATATAGAGAAAAATCCTGGAATGTTTTCTTCAAAAACCTTTTCTTTTTGACTTAAGAAAGAAAGACACAAACATTTTGGATTACATGGGGGTGAGTAAATTATCAAGAAATTTTAATTCTGAAGCGAACTAATCCTTTAAGACTTTGTATATTTAATGTCTCCTCAAACATCTCTCGAAAATACAGTCGGACCCACCTCCTACCACACTAAAGACCCAGAGGAGCATCCTCAGCTCTCTAGCGCCTCCCACCTGCGAATTCACTCCCTACACTCCCTCTTATATCCCAGAGTGCCTCAGTCATACTCCACATTCTCCAGCAAGTCTCCACACCCACCCACACACACCATCGTGCCTCAATCCACCCCCTGCGGACTGCTGTAGCAGTCCGGCCAGGTAGCACCAGCCTCTCAGATCCGTGAATGCTCCACGGCTCCCTGAGTGCTGCTTTTGTGTCCTGTTTTCCCCATGAGGCTCAGCAGCACTGCAGGCGGAGATCTCCAGTTATTCTGTTGCTGCTGAATGCATCTGAGCAGGGATGCAGGGCGGCATTCCTGAGGCTTGGAGCGCAGGAGGTTGCGGAGAGCGAGTGTTTTGGTGTAAACAACATTGTGGGGACTGCCATGATGGTGTTGGGTCGTATCTCATGCAGTGGCTGTGTTCTCTGACATTAATGGACAGCTGGAGAGAGATGAATGAGGCGTGTTCACCTCTGCGTAGGTGTTATGTGTGGTGCTAATTATATGTAGATGCTTGATGTTGTTCTTTGCTGTAATAATAACTGATGTTCACTTTTTTAATTATTTATTTATTTATAGAAGCAGTAAAGAGGACAGTAAATAATAAGAGGAAGAGGAAAACTTAAATTCTAACTGCTAGGCCACAGCTCTGTCTCAACAGCATATATATATATTCACAGACTACCATTCAAAATTTATATATATATATATATATATATATATATATATATATATATATATATATATATATATATATATATATATATATATATTGTTTTAGAATGAAGTCTCCTCACAAAGGTGATCAAAAACTACAGTACAAACAGTAATATTTAAAATAACTGAATTTTCAGCATCATTTCTCCAGTTTTCAGTGTCACATGATCTTTCAAAAATCATTCTAATATGCTGATTTGCTGCTCAAGAAACATTTCTTATTACTATCAGTGTTGAAAACAGTTTTTATAGTAATATTTTCATGGAAACTGTGATACATATCTTCGGGATTCAGGATCATTGATGAATATACATATACATAGTAGCGGTCAAAAGTTTGGACATTACTATTTTTAATGTTTTTGAAAGAATTCTCTTATTCTCATTAAGCCTGTATTTATTTGATCAAAAATACAGAAAAAAACAGTAATATCGTAAAATATTATTACAATTGAACAAAATGGCTTTCTATTTTAATATACTTTAAAATATCATTTATTTCTGTGATGTAAAGCTGAATTTTCATCGGCATCATTACTCCAGTCTTCAGTGTCACATGATCCTTCAGAAATCATTCTAATATGTTGATTTATTATCAATGCTGGAAACAGTTGTGCTGCTTAATATTTTTTTTATAACCTGTGATACTTTTTTCAGGATTCTTTAATGAATAAAAAGTTAAAAAAGAACAGCATTTATTTAAAATAGAAATCTTTTGTAACAATATACACTACCATTCAAAAGTTTGAGGTCAGTAATTTTTTTTTGTTTTTTTTAAGAAATTAATACTTTTTTTCAGCAAGGATGTGTTAAATTGATAAAAAGTGATAGCAAAGACTTATATTGTTAGAAAACATTTCTATTTTGCTGTCCTTTTTAACTTTTTATTCATCAATGAATCCTGAAAAAAGTATCACAGGTCCCAAAAAATATTAAGCAGCACAACTGTTTACAACATTGATAATAAATCAGCGTATAATGATTTCTGAAGGATCATGTGACACTGAAGACTGGAGTAATTCAGATTTGCATCACAGAAATAAATTAATTATTTTAAATTGTAATAATATTTCACAATATTACTATTTTTTTTTCTGTATTTTTGATCAAATAAATGCAGGCTTGATGAGACTTCTTTCAAAAACAAAAACAATTGTAATGTGTCCTAACTGTGTGTGTGTGTGTGTGTGTGTGTGTGTGTGTGTGTGTGTGTGTGTGTGTGTGTATATACATATATATATATATATACAGAATATGCATATATATATAGTTATGCATGTATGTATATAAGTCAGACTCAAACCCACTTTGCCTGCACAAGGACCACAGCTCTTTTACACTGAGCCTTTTATTTCTCATGTTGTCTCTTAAGTAGCAATATCTCACATACAGTTTCGATATCACTCAGTAGATTACAGTAGAATGTGCTTCACTTATCAGTAAATCAGATGGCTGGTCACTGGAAAAAAGCCTGCGCTCCTGTCGTCTGGCCGAGGCAGGTAAGTCTCCAGGGCTCACCTGTCAGCCTGTCGTGGGAAAGAAGCCTTTATTTCAGAGTCATGGTCGGAGGGGGGTCACTACGGCACACAACAGCCTGTGTGTGTAAGAATGTTGAATCCGGTGCCTCCCCTCCATCTGTGTCTCTCCTGAGCCGCGCGGACAATGTGCTTTGAGTGCAGGAGACGCGCTGCAGCCTGCTTCTCTCAGACGGCCTGGCTCCTCAGGGTCCGGCCCAGGCACAGAGCTGTCTTTGTCAGCCTAATTACCCCGCCTCTCCCCTTCTGCCGCTGCAGGGCCTCCACCACCACTCCCTGCCCATGCTCCAAAATGAAGAGCCTCAGCACACACACACTTCATATCACATTCACACACACACACACACACCTGCGAGTGTGCGGTTGGCGAGTTATCATGCACACTGAGGGCCAGTGGATCCAGATGTTCCCACATTAACACAACCTTCACCTCCGGCGCTCCGGGCTCTGCCAAACGCAGATGAGCCAGGCCGGGCCTTTTGGACGCAGGGGTGATTTTTATCTGGGTTCGCAGCAGGCAGTCTGCCCTGGCCCTCAGGAGAGCACAAAGATCGCTTCAGGAAAGAGATACCTCGGCTATCTGCGATACCTGTGTACACGCTGCAGATTAACCTTGCGAGTTTAATGAAGCCTGTCTAAAGCGCACTTCAGCCGGGCTTTAAAGCGTTCTGCTGAGAGGAAAATCTCTCTGTTTCTTCACTCCTGGCTGCTCGCCAGAGCGCTGGAGACGAGGAAACCGAATCCCGTTGAAGGTACACTGTAAAAAAAAATTCTGTTAAATTTACGGTAAAAAAACGGCAGATGTGCTTGCCAGAAATTCACCGTAAAAATACGGTAGTAACATTTTAGGTTTTATAGATTTAACTTAAATTTACAGTAAAATACCATATTTCACTAACTGTTATATCAGATAATGAAATATGGTATTTTACTGTAAATTTAAGTTATTTATGTTATATATGTTTATTTAACAACCTATTGAAATACTAATATCTGTTTTGTACCTTTATAATACACCGACAACCACCAAACACAGTGGTGATATGAGAGTCACATGATGAATCAAAGTTCATCACAAGCAGCTTTTCCACCAGCTGAGAAGATATAAACTAATAAATAAGGTGCACAGTGTCATTTACACAAACACTAAACACCATCATGGTAACACACATGACATTAAAAAAAAACCTTTAATTTAACAACAATTAGATGTAACATAAAACCGTATAATGTACATAACTGATTAGAAAAAAAACTATGAAGAAACAGTTATTTCAACAAAAATACATCAAATGTGAAGTGTCATGTAGAGAATTGTTTTTTTTTTACTGTAAATTATACAATGACTTATATTTTTTTACTTCCAAAACTGTAAATTTAACAGCATTTTACTGTAAAATTACATTGAATCACTGTATATAGTATTGAATCGTTCTGTTAACAGTTTTTCACCGTAGTATTTTTACAGTCTTTTACTGTTAAAATGGTTAATTTTTTACAGTGTACGGCTTTATGGTGAGATAAAAAAATTGCAATAAACATTAATTTAACAACATTAGATGTAACATAAAACCCTAATATACATAACTGAAAAGAAAAAACTAAGAAGAAAGTTATTTCAACAAAAATACATCAAATTTGAAGTGTTTCAAATTCTGGGAATGTCAATTTATGTGTTTTCCCCCTGTAAATTATATAGTAACTTGTTCTGTTTTATTTCCAAAAACTGTAATTTAATGGTATTTTACTGTAAAATTACATTGAATTTACAGTTAGATCTATTACAGTTATCCAACATATATAGTACGTAAACTTTGTTTACCAATTAAGTTTTTCACAGTAGCATTTTTACAGTCGTTTACCGTGAAAATCACATTTTTTTTAGTGTACAGCCTTGTTTACTGTGACATTAAAAAAATGCAATAAACATTAATTTAACAACATTAGATGTAACATAAAACCCTAATATACATAACTGAATAGAAAAAAACTAAGAAGAAACAGTTATTTCAACAAAAATACATCAAATTTGAAGTGTCCCGTAGGGAATTCTGGGAATGTCAATTTATGTGTTTTTCTCCTGTAAATTGTACAGTAACTTGTTCTGTTTTACTTTCAAAAACTGTACATTTAATGGTATTTTACTGTAAAATTACATTTAATTTACAGTTAGATCTATTACAGTTATCTACCATATATAATACGTAAACGTTTTTACTTTTGTGTACTATAAACTTTAAACCAATTAAGTTTTTCACAGTAGCATTTTTACAGTCGTTTACCGTTAAAATCATTTTTTTTTAGTGTACAGCCTTGTTTACTGTGACATTTAAAAAATGCAATAAACATTAATTTAACAACATTAGATGTAACATAAAACCCTATAATGTACATAACTGATTAGAAAAAGCTGAAAAGAAACAGTTATTTCAACTAAAATACATTAATGTGAAGTGTCATATAGGGATTTTCAATTAGGGAATGTCAGTTTACGTTTTTTTTTTACTGTAAATTATATAACTTATTTTTTACTTCCAAAAACTGTAGATTGAATGGTATTTTACTGTAAAATTACATTTAATGTACGGTTAGATGTATTACAGTTATTCACCATATATAGTACAGAAACTCTGTTAACCAATTAACAGTTTTTCACAGTCTTTTACTGTTAAAATCACAATAATTTTTTTACAGTGTACGGTTTTGTTTACAGTGACAGACACAAAAATAGTCTCCGCGACCGTTCCATCAAAGAAAAAACAGCATGGTGAAAGATTATTTGATGTGACAAGTCAGAAAAGGCACAAAACAGACTCATTCCAAAGGGTTGACATTAACACACCATAAACCAAATCCCAGAATACCTCACAATACTACACTACTGCGGTCCCTGAATAAAAAATGCTCTCTTTCTCATGAAATATTTATGTCTTTGACTCGACATCATGCGTCCATCTTTCTGGCCCCCAGGGTGCAAAAGCCTGTTTCCTGAGAGACATCCCCTTCTCGGCCATCTACTTCCCCTGCTACGCACACACCAAGGCGGCCCTGACCGACGAAGAAGGGCGAGTGGGACCTGGCAGGCTTTTGCTGGCAGGGGCGCTGGCGGGTAAGCCACCACGCACTCTCCGGTAGCCGCCTGCCACCGCTGGCTCCATTGTGGTTGGCCGTAATTAGAGTGCTCAGTGATTTAGGCTGTGTTTTGAAGTGCAGCGCGCCTGCCAAGGGTTGGATATTTTCCACTGTTTAATATAAAGGGGCTGGAAGTTTGTGCTTTGAGCTTTGAGAGTGTTAAAAGAGGAAAAAAATATCTCAAAGTCCCAAAGTAGCCATACTGCTGGAGCAATAAACAGATCCTACGATACTGGCATGACCAGGACAACACATCCAAGATCTGACTTGCTATATTTTTACAAGTCTCTCTTTCCTCGTCACGTATTAAATACGATCCAGATCTGATGTTGTTTTTAATATTTTACTCTTGTGGTTCATCTTTAAGAAAACAATGTTTAAAAGACCATATCTTTAGCCAAGCCAGTATGGTTTGGAATGTAAGTGAAAGAGAATTAATATTTATTTCTAATCCTTTTTGCCTTTTTAGATTTACTGCTTCTTGACGTGAGCATGATACGAGATCGAAAAGCCATACATGGTCAGAAAGAGCTTAGCATTCCTGTCTTTCCCAATGTTTTATATCTGTCAGATGGTTTAAAGCAAGTTTTTATGGTTAGGTATGTTCTTATGGCATGTATCACTCAGTCTACCATTTATCAGCAATTCGAGCTTCAAGGCAATTAGTGATTTACAGTCAGTTCGGGAAATTTAATTACACGCTCAGTTTGTGTGCCATTATTGGTGAAGCAGGCAGACTTCTAGGGCATCGACCAATGTACAGTTGGCTTTATCCCCTACTTCTGCATGTTCTTGTGTAAATGGATGTATGTATTGCATTTTTAATTTGTCTTCAGTGTTTAGTTTTTTTCTTTTCACTAGAATTCTATATCTAGAAAACGCGAACGGAATCCTGTTATGAAAACGGAATTTACTGTATAGCGTGGAATGTCACGGAATTTGTCATATTTTTGGTGAATAAATAAAAAGTAGGTCTGCACACTTCAATCACTTAAATCGCGATATAGACTAGTGTCTGTGAATATTAAACTCCAAAAACACTATTTAAATATGAATCCTGCATGTTCTGTGTGTCTCTGCGTGATTAAATTGAGCCGACACGCGGTTTCATTTACCTCACACACACACTGAGGCACGTATGATGCTTGCGGTGTTTTCGGCCTCTGTCATGAACGCGTGGACTTCATCTCCAGAGCAGCTCTGAGAGTCACTTCATGAGCGTTTTACCGTTCATCATATCATAAACACACAGAAACTCAAAGGTCTTCACGGCAACTCGTCAAAATAAAAGTTTGGTTTAACTTTAAAGAAATTGTGACAGAAATGTATTACTGTTGTACAGTAGAATTTAGCTACGTCTCAATTTAATAATAATACTAACACTAATAACAATAATAATAATAAATTATTAATAAAACTTCTTTAAGGAATAATCACAATTTTTCATCCGTGTTTTAATTTGAACAGTAATTCTCTGTTGTGCAGCACTTTGTTTAACAAAAAAGTTTGTTTAATGTCATGAGATTAAAAGATAAATTAAATTAATATTTTATGTCTTCATTTGATTGCCAGAAAAATTTAAACACAGAATTTCTTGAAAAAACACACAAAATCAAAACATTTTTTGTTTTGAAAAAAATGAAAGATAAAAAAAATAAAAAAATAAATGTTGTTTTTAAGAATTAAATTAGTTAGACATGCTTTTTGATTATTAAAATTCAATTAAACCATTAAAATGGAATCCAGAAGACTTAAAACAGAAAACACAGAATTTGGTAAAAAGAAAAATGGATTTAAAAAAAAAAAAGAGAAAAAAACATGTATTTCATAGGGCCCTAAATTTTTTTAATTTTTGTTAAACTTTTAATAATTTGCTGTTAAATTGTGTATGTTTCATGATTTTAAATAATTAGACATGCATTTTGATTACTAAAATTTTATTTAGTCCAAACAAATTAAAATGAAAAAAAAAAAAAAAAAGGAATCCAGAAAAAATTAAAATGGAAAAAATGGGAAAAAATAAAACTGATTTCATAGGGCCCTAAATCTAGTGTTATTTCTGTCTAGTGTCCTGTTTATGTTTAATATGGGCAAGTTGTAAAGATTTCACCATATGTGACCCTGGACCACATAACCAGTCATAAGGGTCAATTTTTTTAAATTGAGATTTATATATCATCTGAAAGCTGAATAAATAAGCTTTACATTTTGTTAGGATAGGACAATATTTGGGCGAGATTTTGAAACTATTTGAAAATCTGTAATTATATATATTTATGGTAGGAAATTTACAAAATATCTTCATGGAACATGATCTTTACTTAATATCCTAATGATTTTTGGCAAATCGATAATTTTGACCCATACAATGGATTGTTGGTTGGCTGGTTTTGTGGTCCAGGGTCACATATATTAAAAACTGACATTTATTTGTTGCCAGTTTTATTTTTGTAACAAACATTATTTGAATTTAGTTTCAGTAATTCATTTTTATGCTCTAATTTATTATGCTCTTTGTGCTCCAGTGAAGGTTTGTCTATCGAAACAGGCCAGCAGAGAGAAAGGCATGTAATTATTCAAATATAAATATTTTATGTTAAATAAAAGCTCTTGAACATGCGGTGGAGTTGGTGTGATGGCGGCATGGCTGCTCAGACTAAATGCTATCGCTGATTCAGGCTATTAAGAGCTGAATTGGTGCCACAGTGGCCTTTGTGCCGGACAGCATGGGCCAGGGCTTATGTCAGCCTCGTTATTAAGCATTGTCTGGACCTTTAAATAAAAAAGACGTTGCCTAATGCTGGATAAATGGAGCTTTCCGCTTGAGATATTTATTATATGTGATAAAATAGGCTGCCTGTATTTATTTGCTAGAACTAATTCATGGTACGCTGTGCATTAATCATAGATGGAGTCGCAGAGTTTACATACTCTAATGTTTTAATCCTGGCCTGAAAAATGAATTAAATTACATTCATGTGATATGTGAATCAAAGGTACTCAAAAACGATGTCTGAATCCTTCAAGTTATTCAAATCAGACTCTTCATTGACATGTGCGACTTCTCTTTAGGCATGCCTGCCGCATCCCTGGTGACCCCTGCTGATGTTATCAAGACCCGGTTACAAGTGGCTGCCCGTGCAGGCCAGACCACGTACAATGGACTCATTGACTGTTTCTGGAAGATTCTTCGGGAGGAGGGGCCTCGTGCCTTCTGGAAAGGAGCTGGAGGTGCATCTCGCCAACTTACCTGAAACTAGTCATGCTAATGTTGCTTTTTTGCTTCAAAGGATTTTGCAGTTGACCTTACACAGTAAAGGTGCACTACAGTCCAAATTCAAAATATTAGAGAGAGTTGTGTTTCCCCCGCATCCTGTTCCTCAGACTTGGTTGCCAGATTGAGGACAAGGACAAAGGATTTTATCCGCATTTTAATATGCCTTAGGTCATAGAGATTTTTAGATGGATGCTGAGACATTTTAGGTCGGGTACATCTCTAAACCAGTTCGTTTGTTGGCTTCCATGGCTGCAATAAGTTGTGTTTTCCGCCAACTGGCAACCTGGGGTGTCGAAATACTATTGGCTGAAATTGCAGTGGGCAGGATCACACAGACCAAAACAAAAACATTCTGAACTGGAACGCACATTTCAAAGTAGAATAACTGGCTGTAGCATTGTTTGTCAGAGAAACAAGTATTTGAACTTAGCATGATTCCTAAATCTCTGCAATCCAAAACTCTGGTATTTTTATGCTTTAGTACAGACAAACATTTTTAGAGAGGGTATGCACGTGACATCAACGTCGACCGTTACGACTGCGGTCACGCCCACTGAGTGGCAAAAGACTGAGTGGCAGCATTGGTTTTCAGCTTGAATGTAGCGAAAAAAAACACAAAACACATCCAAAACGGGAAAGAGCTTTGTGATTGACTGTACAATTAGATTTGACACAAACCCTGAGGTATATTTAAAAACTGCCGAAAGCTACAGAAAAAAAGAATCAAATGGATCACTGCAATTCACAGAAACAGCTCGACTCCAGCAGAGAAACATGGATTTGCAGTTATCATTTTGTGTCAAGTCGTTGGATTTTGAGGTAAAATCATACCGCATATATTGTATTGTTATATATTAGTTTGACAACTCATCAATTAAATATTTTCCATCTTAAATTCTGCATAATTGGGTGTTTTTCAATAAACAACACTGACAAAAACTATACTATATATGTTTTAGGGCTGGACAATATGACGATATATATAACATTGATATAAGTGATCACTCGGATTTAAACCTACCTATATTGTAGTTATATAAAATATTCACAGGCAGATTTGCTTTATGTGTCACCCCACCATCGAAATCAGGCACATATAAATGTCAGGAAACACGACTGCAGGCTGCAAGTCAATATCCATGGATTAGGTTTATTTTTTGACAAGTTGTATGGAACACATTCATTTCCAACTTTTAGTATAATTGTTAGTTTTACTCGCGTTTTCACAGTTTCCCCTATTAAATCCAGTCACGCAGCAGGTTCTTTTGCCACTCAGTCCAGCTGAGGGAGCGTGTTCCGGCGGGAAAGTGATGTCGATGCATACCCTCTATAAAGGACCTTTTAAAGGTTTAATTCAGCCAAAAATGAGAATTCCATTACCATTTATATCTTTCCAAACCTGTACAAATTTTTTTTCTTCAGTGGACCACAAAAAGTTTAGTCACCAAAATCGCCCACTTCTATCGTAGCTCTCAAATCTCATTCAATTTAAATCCGGTGTGTCCGGATGCGTCACAGTTGGTTTGACATCAATGATGAGATGTTGTTGACGTTAAACACATCTTGACGTGCCACATATGAATTGAATGCAAGCATAAATGTGATTTGAGACCTATAGGGGAAGCTTTTCAGCGAAACTTAAATTTCACTCTGTTTCTCATAGAAAACTGCCGTATGGTTTCCGAAGACTTGAAATATAGCACACACGTCATGTGGACAACTTTTATTTCACTTTTATGATGCTTTTTCATAGTTTTTGGAGATGAGCAGTCTCAGTTCCCATTATAGAGCACACTGGACTTTATGCAATTGTTTTTGGAACAAAATTACTCCTTTTTGTTTTCCACAGAAGAATGAAAGTTATACAGGAGCTGAATTCTTTATAAATCTTGCTAACTTAAGAACAGAGTAAAGGGGAGCTATAATGCCCGTTTTACAAGATGTAATATAAGTCTCTGGTGTCCCCAGAATGCATCTGTAAGTTTCAGCTCAAAATACCTTTTTATTATTATTATTATAGCTTGTCAAATTTCCCCTATTTGGGTGTGAGCAAAAACACAGTTTTTGTGTGTGTCCCTTTAATGCAAATGAGCTGCTGCTCCTGGCCGCTTTCCAGAAGAGGGCGGAGCTTTAACAGCTCAACAACAACAAAGCCGAAGAATCTCACGCAGGCAAAATGAGGATTGTCAGTAACGGTGTTCAGCCTTACATTCAGCCTTTCTGAATGGTTAGTGGGTAAATTTATGTAGTTGCTGTGGAGTTGATTCAACTCATCCACTAGCATGTGCCATCATGTTAATCTTTTGTGTAAATCCAGCATTGAATTGACCCTCGTTTGTGAAGCAGTCTGGAGTAAAATGACGGCATGTCAACAACACTCTTCTACAACAACTCTTCCTCTTCTCTAAAGCAGCCCAACATGACCTCACCCACTTTGTTGTGTGTTCTCGGGGGCGGGGTTTATGTAAATTTTAGAGTTAGTGATGTCACCAACCTGGGAAGAAGCTCGTTGTAGTCCCTAGCAGCCGTTTGTTGTAGTCCTTAAACAACAATTTCTGAAATATCTCCTTTTGCATTGAACTTTGAGTGTCGTAACTTTGCAGATGTTGTTTATGCTCAAACAGCAACATTACACACTAACTAAAGTTTAAAAAAGTGAAATCATAATCAATGACCCCTTTAATAATTGTGTGTATTAGCTCTCCTACATGACCTTCTCCTAAAGCATTTGTAATAAATGTAGAATCTGTACAGACTGCTTGCTGAAGCCTCATATGAATGTCGTATTGTTTATTTTTCTCGCTCAGCTCGTGTGTTTCGCTCCTCGCCGCAGTTCGGAGTGACGCTGGTGACCTATGAGCTGCTGCAGAGGTGGTTTTACGTAGACTTCGGTGGACAGTAAGACTCTCACACTTCCTAAAACTTTAAAATGGTATAGTAACACTTTAGATTTCTTCCATTAGGAAAAAAAAAAAAACTCTGGGGCAAACAGTGTGAATTTGAAGAGCACTGAAATGTCAGATGCCCTGAAATTTCATTAATAGCTGTTTAGAGAGGGCTGGCTTTGTAGCAAAGACTCTCATTTCGACGGGCACTTTGTTACAGCTGAGGCTGGGAGGCCTAATTGCTGCACAAGAAAGCGTCAAATGCCTGGACTGAAAGCTGTTTGCCGCGGCATCTTTATCTCTCCTGCTGAAGCGAAAAACACCCTCGCTTTATGATTTAGAAAGGGTCAGCTGACTCACTGAAGCCTGGAGGTGACATTTCTAGAAATGCTCTTCCATAGCCACATGGCTCCATGTGTCCAAGTGATTTGAGGTGGGGAGAATTGCTTTGACTGGAGTCTGTTCCAGTTCTGGACAGAATGACCTTATTTTCCCATGGAACATTGTGCTGTCCTGAAACCCAGAAACCACAGGCACATATAAAAGAACATCGTATATATATATATATATATATATATAAACCTATGTGTGGATTTGTTTTTATACCTGTTTATATATTGATTCATGTGGCTCAGTGAGCACTTTAATAAATATACGTGTTGTCATATCGAAAAGTTTACTGGAGATAAACAGCCTGACTGAACTGTAAAAACAAGAATATTTTCCTCTCAAGTTATGGAACATAAAATCTCAAAACCTTTCCATTCAGGGTACAGACTGTATTTATGACAATGTTAACTCATACAGTCATGTAGCTCAGATCTGAAACATTTCTTCTGAGACTAAATTACTGCTTTTGAAATTAATTACTTTCATGTTATGACTGTTAACCAATGACCAATGGTACTATGGATATGATAAAATAATAATATTATAATGCTCATTCTAATAGAGAAGAGACCCGTGGAATGTTTTTAAAGGGACAGTGATTTTAAAGGAATAGTTACTCACCCTCATATTGTACCAAACCCGTATGAATTTCTTTCTTCTGCTTAACAAAAAAGAAGATATTTTGAAGAATGTTGATGGACCCCATTGACTTCCATCGTATGACTGTCAATCAGCTGTTTGGTTACCATCATTCTTCAAAATATCTTCTTTTGTGTTCAGCAGAAAAAAGAAATTCATACAGGTTTGGAACAACTTGAGGGGGAGTAAATGATGACTCATTTTTGGGTGAACTATCCCAACTCTGGCCATCCAGATCCACTTTCCTGCAGAGTTTAGCTCCAACCCTGATAAAACTCTCCTGCCTGAAGCTTTTTAGTCATCCTGATGACCTTGATTAACATGTTCAAATGTGTTTGATCTAAACTCGTCAGGACAGTGCCAATGTTGCCCATCTGTCTCAAAGCGTTTAAGACACTACCTTTTAAAAGTAATGTTTTTGAAAGAAGTCTCTAATGCTCACCAAGGCTGCATTTATTTGATCAAAAAATACAGTAAAAACTAATATTTTTGATGTCAAAGCTGAATTTTAAGCATCATTACTCCGATCTTCAGTCACATGATTCTACAGATTTTTCATCATAAATGCTGAAAACAGTTGTGCTGCTTAATATTTTTAAGCAAACTGTGAGATTTTTTTTTTTTTTAGGATTCTTATAAATATAAAGTTCAAAAGAACAGCATTTATTTGAAGTGATTATTGATGCATTTTGTACGTAGTCGATTTTTCCATTATTTCCTTTATCATACGTCTACATAAGCACATTGACATTTTATTGCTTATGTGGACACTCAAGTTTAAAAGTATTTTTTTATATTCATGTCTGGTTTTGGATCTTCAACAGACTGACTTGAGCTACTACATGATTATGATTTCATTCAAGCTAAAATGTTAAGACGACATCCTAAAATAGGATTTGTGTCCTAAATGGAAATTTAAAAAAAAGAAAAGAAAAAAAGAAAAGCAAGAAACCAGTTCTGGCCTATTCATTTATTTCATGTTCCATAACTTGAGGGGAAAGTATTCTTGTTTTCACTATACAGGCAGGCTGTTTATTCTTTTTTGACAGGACGGGGCAGAATGCTCCTCCTCCTCATCCATCTTTTCTCTCCTCACCACAGAAAACCAGCTGGCGCAGAGCCTACTCCCAAGTCTCGGATCAGCCTCCCGGCGCCCAATCCTGACCACATCGGTGGCTTCAGGTTGGCCGTGGCCACGTTTGCTGGCATCGAGAGTAAATTTGGACTTCATCTTCCACGATTCCGAGCGCCTGCCACCCCCCATGCTTGAGGCAAACGCGTGCACATGGGGGTGACGGTACCTCATGTTCATCTGCACTGGAATACAAACACACACTTATGAATCTCTTCCTTCATGTTGAGAACGTAAAACCTTCAGCAGATGAACTGGAACGAATGTTTTATGTGATTATTAATACAAATTACAGCTTTAAAGTAGATGGGGATGATCTACCACAAAGTTCTGGATTCTTACATGTAAATCATTGTACATTTGAATCTTTCAGTTGTTTTACTGTATTTTTATTTACCCAGAAAAATATATATATATATATATTGCAGTTTTAACAGTACAAGCACATCCAGTTGAAATTGAACAATGATTTAATTTTATTTTTAATGATTTCTTTTCCCATTTTCTAATAAAACTATGTAATCACATACTACTCACATTCATTTCATTACTGATGTGGACAATCACATTTGAATGTATTATAGTATTTAATATTTATGTTTGTATCATGTTTTGGGGATCTACAGGACGTGCAATAGTCCAGAGACTCCAGAATAAGGTTTGACAGATAATGTTTGTTAGTACTGTATTTCTTTACCCCAAGAAAAATAATGTGAAGACACTATGTTAGGGTGACCATATGTGCCATTTTTCCAGGACACGTCCTGTCCAGGATTTCCAAGTTGCATAAAATATAGTTTGGGTTTTGTTTTCAAGGTAATGATTAAAAAATTATTTTACCAATAGCGTGCAATCGTGGTTTGCGAGAAGGCTGGATCTACAGAGAACGGTCAAAGCGTTGCAAATACGACAACATTTTAATGCATTGCATGAAGACTGTCAATAAGAACAGTGGCTTGCACAGACCTCGCGTTCAGGGGGCACATCGATATGACCACTTTCACGATTAAAGAGGCAAGGGCTCAAGCCATTTTAGGCAATTTACAAATCCTGGACGGGACACGTCCTGGGAAAATGGCACATATGGTCACCCGACACTATGTTGAGCTGTACACTACAGTAGAGTTGATTGTACATATAGTGTGTAAAGAGTGCCTCAGATGCACTGATGGAAAGTTTTATTAAAAGATCAAAACGAAACTGGTTTAGCATGTTTTATTTGTCAATACTTGTTTCATTTAACCACACACTTCTCACTTATGGTTTTCAATAACATTTCTAAAATGTGAAACATCTCTTAGCAAGCACACAATATACCTGTTTGCATTGCTGTAACACTGATGAGAAAGCCACTATTGACACAGTTACCAAATTACATGACTTAATTTGTCGATACTTCATGCAGGGGGCTCAGTACAAAAATATACACACACTGTTCAAGTATACTAAAAATAACCACCAACCAATGTCGAAAATGCCTTCCTAGCAGCAGGTTATTTCAAATTCACATTTTCAAACATGTTACTGATTTAGCAGTAAATTGCTATCAAGGAAATGAGACGAAACATGAAAATACAATGAACTTTCACACAACAAAACTGCACACAAAGCTCACAGAAATAAAACCTATTTTTATGCTTAACAAACCCATAAGCAACGACATTAAAGGGATCGTTCACCTAAACTGTCATTCACCCACTTTTGTGTTTCCAAAACCGTAGGACACAAAATAAGCAGCTCTTTTTTCTATAATAAGACTGTGTTCATTACTCACTTTCATTATTATGAAATGACGACGGCGAGTAAACAAAATGGCGATTCGCAACCCAGATAGCACACATACGTCTGCAAGATGTCTGTTAAAGATCACTTCACCTGGAAAGCATCTGCTGTTTACAAACATCTGATAGACATCTTTAAGATGTCCGTTTTACATACATTCTAAAGCATAAACATCTTAAAGACATCTTCTAAACATCTATTTGACATCTGACAGGAAACGTCCTATAGACGTATTGCAGATGAGCAAACACTGTAAAAAAAACACATCAAATAGACGTCTTCGAGATGTACGTGTGCTATCAGGGAAACTCGATTCACTCGATTTGCTATCCAAATGGGTATATTTCAGTTTAAATCTTAATTTTGCTACTCTGTGCTAAAGCTGTAAATGATATAAATCATGAAAATAATGATTCATTCGAGTCATTCATTTATGGAATTGGACTCGCGATGTGTTTTTGATTCGCTAAAACGTCCGACTTATGTTCGTGAATGAGACAACACGGCTCGTTTATGTTTCCGTGAATTCCGCTAAGACAACTCATTAGAAAGACGTTTCTTTTTATTATTTCACTGTACACAGTCATCACATTAAGTATACACACTGCAGTCACATTTACTCGGGTAAAATATGATTATGATTTGCTGTGGCGCTGAAGATTCAGGGAAAATGGCGATGCTGAAAAGCGTTGTGAGAAACTTGATACATGGAACCTTCTAACGTTGTAAATTATGCAAAACATAGAGAGTGAATTGACTGAATTAGTTACGCTTAACAGCGACATCTTCAGGATATATAGTGCTGTACTAATAGCCCACATTGCCACGCTGCCTCTGAGTAAAATATTAATCTTGGTATTTTAAGAATTATCTGCAAATAATCGCAAAATCGATATTTTTGCTATCCCCGCCCCGCAGCCGATTCTACAGATTTCATTGGTCATGTTAATCACAGTGCTGATTGCCTACATAGCATTGAAATAGAGTACCTCAGGGATGACGTGTTTTTGTAGGCCAACCCGGAAGTTAGCGGCACACGGGTTCCCTCGGTTGAAAGCCTATGCATTTTTCCCATAGACTTTTGGAAAATCGCAGAAAATAAGCTCGGTGTTTACGACACTTACACGTTTTGTCTATCAAGATAATCTTTACAAGTTAACACAACATTTATAGATTTTGAAGCCTAAATAAAGTCGTCAGATTTAAAAGGCTAACAGTAGGCTATAAACGGACTACAGCACACCATGGTCGTGGATCAACGTCGTCACCACCAAACGTCCTCAAATTGTATTTAAAAAACAACTTTATTTATAAACATGCTCACTGATTATGATATGTGCTGTTATTAATACTTAGCTACTTTTTCATGAGAAATGCTGTCCAAATGTCCCATTTTTAATGATGACGTCTAAAGTCCCCGCCAAAGGAAGTGCCTTTTAGCAATTTGTTAGCAACCGCCGTTTTTAAGACACAGTAAAATTTTAAAATATCACAAGTGGGTTATAACTGGTGTGTTTTATGTCATAGATCAAAACGTGAAAGTATTTAGAGGCTTTGTTAACCACAGACCTTATTTCAGGCGATTTAGCAAAAACCCATTCAAAAAAACCATAGACTTTACGGCGTTGGAACCGGAAGTCCTAAAATGCTAACTCACTTCCGGGTTTTGCCTACAAAAATGCGTCATCCCTGAGGCACTCTATAGGCTACGCTTTTAAAGTGACAGTTAAATCAAAATTGACTTTTATGGAATATTGGAGTATTTATTATAAATGGTTCATCCATGTACTTAAATTCAAGTGCCCTCGTAATCTTTAATTAAAATAACTTTCAGCGACATCTCTTCTCTGATGATGTTTTATGGCGTGAGGGCGGAAAAACCTGTCACTCACGTGAGATCACACCCACAAACCACAATCAATCAATCAATCAATCAATCAATCAATCAATCAATCAATCAATCAATCAATCAATCAATCAATCCCATGGACAAAATCAAGTCCCGCCCTACATTTTTTCTTGTTTGAGAAGCAGTGTTGCCAAGTCCGCAGTTTTCTACTTTTACACTGTTGCCGCGGGTTGTTTTTCATGTGACCCTAAATAATATAATAATAATAATATTTAGCCCCTGGAATGCGAATTTTAAGAGGAACCCAGCCAAAAACTTGGAACACGATTTTTTCCGTGGGACCCCTCTGAAACACGATTGGGCTAGATTTGAGTAGCAATTGGGCAGGTTTTGTTGTTAAAACCTGGCAACCCTGTAGAGAAGCCATTTCAGAAGAATATGGCAACTTCCATTTCATGCTGACTTTAACCCTAATCTAAATCCTAACCTCAGTATAACACTGGTAGCACATCCTGATAGATAAATCACGATCACGATCAGACCCACCGATGATATTTCTGAACTGAATGCATGAAGTCTGAACTTTTCTTGTCTGGTTGACCAATGAAATCGTCTGCGAGGTTGGGTTTGTGCTTGAAAAAAATCATGCAGTATTTTTACCCAGCCTTGGTAAACAATGCCACATTTCTCATTAGATTTGGACAAACGGTCACTTTGGATAAATGGTAAACAGCACAGTACTAGTGGGCATGCTAATTGTGTGTGTTACATCAGGCTCAGTCTGGGTTTGTGATGACGCTGATCCTGCTCATGGGTACGTGTTTACGTGGACAACTCCACAGGCCCCTCCTCCTCACCGTCCCCGCGGTTGGCACGGATCTCCATCAGTGTGCGGCCGAAGTGGGTCCAGTCCTCACTGTGGGGCACGGCCAGCTGCAACAGATAAGCATTTTAGAAATCCAGTGCCAAAAACACTCCCCCCACCTCTCCAAAACGCCACATCAAGAGCAAAGCTACGCATTACATGTGCTGTCACAGTGTGGGAGAGGAAAGAGATCACCACACATTGTGATTCAGAGACAGAACAATAAAGCTGCTTGTTTGGCCTTTGAGTGCTGAATATTTATCGTGTCAGTTCTCAGGAAGGGGAAGATGGGGACTATAGGCCGGCTGGGTGACGATGTGGGATCGCTTTCTGCTGTCAGAGTCAGATTTAGATGAGAAAGGAAGGCTGCCTGCCGCCCATGCTGAGACAGAGAGGGAGAGAGATCGAGAGAGAGAGAGATCTACAGGGTTTAATTAAACAGGAATAGAGAGGTGGGAGGAGATGACAGCCACTTCCAAACCAAAGACCAAATCAAGCTCTTTTATAGTACAGCAGGGGGTCTCAAGAGGCCTTCACCTCACAACACTGGGATTTGATCACTATATATGTAGGCTATATTAGAGAGATAGAGTGTGCATATGAGAGAAAGTTATAGATTTGATGTGGAAAAGGTTTCATAAAACTTGAAAAATACAATTTTTAAGAAAAGTTTAAATTTAATAAATGCAAAAACATTTATTATCAAGTAAAACGTATCGCCATATTTTGTACCGTGTATATTGTAATTATAATTTACATTATTTAAAAAAAGGTTTAAACATTTTTTTAAGGTATCGTCATACATTTTGCGAAATTAAATAACCTTGTCTATATCTGACATTTCACTGAGCTTAAAGGGGACCTCTAATGCCCCTTTTACAAGATGTAATGTAAGTCTCTGGTGTCTCCAGAATGTCTCTGTGAAGTTTCAGCTCAAAATCCCCCACAAATCATTTATTATAGCTTGTCAAATTTGCCCCTATTTGGGTGTGAGCAAAAACACACAGTTTTTGTGTGTGTCCCTTTAAATGCAAATGAGCTGCTGCTCCCGGCCCCCTTTCCAGAAGAGGGCGGAGCTTTAACAGCTCAACAACAACAAAGCTGGAGAATATCACGCAGCCAAAATGAGGATTGTCAGTAACGGTGTTCAGCCTTACATTGTTCAAACCGGAGTCGAACACTGATGGAGAGACTCAGGAAGAAGTTACAACTTTTAGAATGAAACTGGACGTTTCTGAATGGTTAGTGGATAAATTTATGTAGTTGCTGTGGAGTGGATTCAACTCATCCACTACCATGTGCTGTCATGTTCATATTTTGTGCAAATCCAGAGTTGAATTGACCCTCGTTTGTGAAGCAATCCGGCGTAAAATGACGGCATGTCAATAACTCTCTACTACATCAACTCTTCCTCTTCTCTAAAGCAGCCCAACATGGCCTCATCCTATTTGTTGCGTGTTCCCGGGGCCAGGGCCAAATGTAAATTTTGGGTTTGTGATGTCACCAACCTGGGAAAAAGCTTGTTGTAGTCCATGCATTAACTAATGTTAATAAATGAGACCTTATTGTAAAGTGTTACCATTTTTTTAGGAAATAATAAAATATGTTAAACAACTCTGAAACAAAAAAACATGAATGCAAACACCCCAAAATGTCTGAACAGAATGTTGCTTCCTTTGTTTTGCCACAAGGGGCACTATAGCAGATAGTCACATAGAAGTCTTCTTCTATGGTCCACTAGAACAAAGCAAGATTTTAAAGACAATCTAAAGCATATTTCTAGCCTTAAAAACACTCTGTTACTAGTGGTGACCTGCGGTTTTAGAACAAAACGCATTTAATGATATCTGAACTTTACGCAATGTGACTCAAGCGTAGTGAAAACATGCGGTGGTGATCCAAAGCAAATATTTAACACAGTCTACTAAATATAACACAAAGGGGACCTTGGCAGTCCTCAGAAGTGGTACTTCTCACCACGACTGGAAGATGGTGACGGTCTCTGCTGATGGAAGCCATGTTGAGTGCTTTTTGTAAATAAGCCCCCGTTCCACCGAAACCCTTCAACTTTCCTTCACTTCATTTTATTGATGACCCACCATTATCATCAGCCCAAGGAGCCCACATGCTCGACCGACGTACTCTCCAATTACCACAATACACTGCGCTAAGATTAGCACTGCCCCACACATGAGGCGAACCCGGAGCCCGAAAAGAACATGGTGAACATGGGAGTCCTCGTGGTTTGCTGCTCTGTGGCGGTGGTTAATTCATGTGGAGACGGCCTTAAAATAAAAGACTCAAACAAAAACGAGCTAGCCATGCAGAGAGCTAGGTAAACATGCAAACCCTTTATGTCAAACTCTGAGAGATTCAATTTCACTTCCACTTTCATTCCGCATCCAGGCAGTGCTGGGTTCATGATGTTCGTAAAGCTGCTGTACAGCTGAAAATAATCCCGAGGGGATAATAATAACAGTAATTTTGCACATTACGATTCTTAATTACTGACAAAAGATTCATACCTCTCCAACGTCGTATATCCACACACGCCCCTCCGAGTCTCCCACGGCGACCTCTTTGCCCCCAGCGGCCCATCTGACGCGGTTCAGAGCGGGGGCTCCCTCTATTGTCACACTAGCGCTGGGCACCTGGACTCAAAACACACCTCTAATCAAACACAGCTTCATATCAAACACACGATATGTCAGTTATGCTCTCACAGAGGACACTCTCTCATAGTGCAGGAGACTTAATGGAATTCTTACTGTAGGTATAATGTACCGTTTTTGAAAGAAGGCTCTTCAGAAATCATTCTAATATGCTGATTTGATCCTCAAGAAACATTTCTTATTATTAACAATATTGAAAACCATGGAAGCTTGTTTCCACCACTGAATAAAAAATAAAAAAGTAATTGCGACTTTTTATGTCACAATTCCCACTTTTTACTCAGAATTGCGATATAAACTCACAATTCCCACTTTTTTCTCAGAATTGCGTGATATAAACTCACAATTCCAACTTTTTTTCCTCAGAATTATGATATAAACAATTCCCACTTTTTTCTCAGAATTTCGTGATATAAATTCACAATTCCCACTTTTTTTCACAGAATTGCATGATTTAAACTCACAATTCCGACTTTTTTCCCTCAGAATTGATATAAACTCACAATTCCCACTTTTTTCTCAGAATTCCGTGATATAAACTCACAATTCCCACTTTTTTCTCAGAATTTCGTGATATAAACTCACAATTCCAACTTTTTTTCCTCAGAATTATGATATAAACAATTCCCACTTTTTTTCTCAGAATTTTGTGATATACACTCACAATTCCCACTTTTTTCACAGAATTGCATGATATAAACTCACAATTCCGACTTTTTTCCCTCAGAATTATGATATAAACTCACAATTCCCACTTTTTACTCAGAATTGCGATATAAACTCACAATTCCCACTTTTTTCCTCAGAATTGCGTGATATAAACTCACAATTCCAACTTTTTTTCCTCAGAATTATGATATAAACAATTCCCACTTTTTTCTCAGAATTTCGTGATATAAACTCACAATTCCCACTTTTTTTCACAGAATTGCATGATATAAACTCACAATTCCGACTTTTTTCCCTCAGAATTATGATATAAACTCACAATTCCCACTTTTTTCTCAGAATTCCGTGATATAAACTCACAATTCCCACTTTTTTCTCAGAATTTCGTGATATAAACTCACAATTCCAACTTTTTTTCCTCAGAATTATGATATAAACAATTCCCACTTTTTTCTCAGAATTATGATATAAACTCACAATTCCCACTTTTTTCTCAGAATTCCGTGATATAAACTCACAATTCCCACTTTTTTCACAGAATTGCGTGATATAAACTCACGATTCCCACTTTTTTCTCAGAATTCCGTGATATAAACTCACAATTCCCACTTTTTTCTCAGAATTGCGTGATATAAACTCACAATTCCAACTTTTTTTCCTCAGAATTGATATAAACTCACAATTCCCACTTTTTTCTCAGAATTCCGTGATATAAACTCACAATTCCCACTTTTTTCACAGAATTGCGTGATATAAACTCACGATTCCCACTTTTTTCTCAGAATTCCGTGATATAAACTCACAATTCCAACTTTTTTTCCTCAGAATTGATATAAACTCACAATTCCCACTTTTTTCTCAGAATTCCGTGATATAAACTCACAATTCCAACTTTTTTCACAGAATTGCGTGATATAAACTCACGATTCCCACTTTTTTCTCAGAATTCCGTGATATAAACTCACAATTCCCACTTTTTTCACAGAATTGCGTGATATAAACTCACGATTCCCACTTTTTTCTCAGAATTCCGTGATATAAACTCACAATTCCCACTTTTTTCTCAGAATTGCGTGATATAAACTCACAATTCCAACTTTTTTTCCTCAGAATTGATATAAACTCACAATTCCCACTTTTTTCTCAGAATTTCGTGATATAAACTCACAATTCCCACTTTTTTCACAGAATTGCATGATATAAACTCACAATTCCGACTTTTTTCCCTCGGAATTATGATATAAACTCACAATTCCCACTTTTTTCTCAGAATTCCGTGATATAAACTCACAATTCCCACTTTTTTCTCAGAATTCCGTGATATAAACTCACAATTCCCACTTTTTTCTCAGAATTTCGTGATATAAACTCACAATTCCCACTTTTTTCACAGAATTGCATGATATAAACTCACAATTCCGACTTTTTTCCCTCAGAATTATGATATAAACTCACAATTCCCACTTTTTTCTCAGAATTCCGTGATATAAACTCACAATTCCCACTTTTTTCTCAGAATTCCGTGATATAAACTCACAATTCCCACTTTTTTCTCAGAATTTCGTGATATAAACTCACAATTCCCACTTTTTTCACAGAATTGCATGATATAAACTCACAATTCCGACTTTTTTCCCTCAGAATTATGATATAAACTCACAATTCCCACTTTTTTCTCAGAATTCCGTGATATAAACTCACAATTCCCACTTTTTTCTCAGAATTCCGTGATATAAACTCACAATTCCCACTTTTTTCTCAGAATTCCGTGATATAAACTCACAATTCCCACTTTTTTCACAGAATTGCGTGATATAAACTCACGATTCCCACTTTTTTCTCAGAATTCCGTGATATAAACTCACAATTCCCACTTTTTTCACAGAATTGCGTGATATAAACTCACGATTCCCACTTTTTTCTCAGAATTCCGTGATATAAACTAACAATTCCCACTTTTTTCTCAGAATTGCGTGATATAAACTCACAATTCCAACTTTTTTTCCTCAGAATTGATATAAACTCACAATTCCCACTTTTTTCTCAGAATTTCGTGATATAAACTCACAATTCCCACTTTTTTCACAGAATTGCATGATATAAACTCACAATTCCGACTTTTTCCCCTCAGAATTATGATATAAACTCACAATTCCCATTTTTTCTCAGAATTCCGTGATATAAACTCACAATTCCCACTTTTTTCACAGAATTGCGTGATATAAACTCACAATTCCCACTTTTTTCTCAGAATTCCGTGATATAAACTCACAATTCCCACTTTTGAATGTAATTTGGAATCATATTTGGTGTTCTGAAAACTTGATGTTGTAATTTTGTAATTGTATAATGTGAACATTTACAGGCTATTGCATAAAAATTCAGGAAAAAAAGATTTAAAAAAAAAATGGAAATCGGTCACAAAACATCTTTTTGAAAATAACACATATCTGAAAATTTAATTTACAAAATTCAAACCTAACTCCATATTTCTCCAAAATATTAATGGCAATTATTTAGGGGCAATAAAAACAGACACAAATGACATAAAATGTTGACAGTTTAAAACGCATTTAAAACCCCAAAAATATCTGTTTTTCTTGTAGAAAAATTTGACTTCCATTGATGAAGTTGATGTAAAAACCTCAAATTCAAGGAAGATCATAGATACAGTAAATTACAACAAGAGGAATTAGAGTATAATAAATGTGTTAGTGCTATAACTGTTGGATTGGATATTATATAATATAAAGTCATGTTGTTAGGATGTCTAGTCGATGCTGAGCTCCAACAGGAAGAAGAGATGAATCCAAAGGAAATAGCAATGAGTGCTTTTAATGATTTCATAAATCAACATGAAAAGTTGCGGCGCACACATTAAAGCGATACACAGGCTCTGTTTGTGCGCGTGTGTGAGGTTGATTTCTGCCTATTACTTATGACAGTTAAGACTGGCCTGACATATGTTGTCAGCAAAGATGGAAGCTGTACGCTGGCTAATACAAAAGCTTCCTCGCTTCAGAACAGGCTAACCACAGCCTGAGAGCTATTAGCGAGCAGCTTCCTCCAAGAGTCAACTGCAAGGTTAAATTGGCTGCAAGCTTCTCTTCGCGTAAATTGGAACCAGGCGAGCCCACAGTCTGTTAATGGTGTTATGGGTGAATTTCTTTATAAATTGACAATGGAGAACTGTTGGCTGCTTTCTGGCACAAGATCTTTGCCTGTTTACGCATGTGTCGGTGTGTGCGTCAGCACTGGGGGCTCCTGGTGTTTTGGACAACATGCATTGTTCTTGAGGCAACACACACTCTTTCATTATCTCTTCTTAACAGACCAAACAAGCTGTTGACACTGGAATATGCAAAAAGACAGAGAAGGGGCACAAGTTACATAGGCCAGGGTCAAAGGTTACTGATATGAGATATATATATATATATATATATATATATATATATATATATATATATATATATATATATATATATATATATATATATACACTCTAAAAAATGCTGGGTTAAAAACAACCCAAGTTGGGTTGAAAATGAACAAACCCAGCAATTGGGTTGTTTTAACCCAACCTGCTGGGTAGTTTTATTTAAACCAACTATTATTTAAAAATTGCTGTATGGCTAGCTTAAAATGAACCCAAAATAGTTGGGAAATTAAAAACCAGATGCAATTAGAGGCAACAATAATAGACAAAAGGTGAATGTTTATTAATAAGCTTTAATATTTTATTAATATAAATTTAATAGTTTCATAGTTTATTAATACATTTATTAATAAGCAATTTAATAAATGTTTATTGTTTAATAATTATTCATTGAACATTAATAAATGTTCATTTCCAACATTATTTGGGTTAATTTTAATTAAGCAATACAGTCATTTTTAAACAACAGTTGAGTTAAATAAAACTACCCAGCAGGTTGGGCAAACATTTAACCCTACCGCTGGGTTAAAACAACCCAATTGCTGGGTTTGTCCATTTTCAACCCAACTTGGGTTGTTTTTAACCCAGCATTTTTTAGAGTGTATATATACATACATACAGTATATTTGTTATTATGCCGAATATCAGCTAACATTAGAGCAAAGTAGAGGAAATATCAAATATTGGCTATGATATGGGTTTGAATTCAGCTCACGTTGTGTCCCCATTCACCAAAGTCTTTAAATCTACATGAAATGGTGTTTGCAACTGATTTACATTTGTATTTTACTAGTTTACTTGAGTTAAACAGGATGTTTAAAAATATATAAGATGGGATTGATCTTATATAATCAGATGTGACATGAAAAGTGGTTACTATATGAGAGCTGGTTAGAAAAATAAGAGGGCTTGATTATAAGAAAAGGCAATTTTGTAAAATAAAAGATTACACTGACAAGCATTATTTTCCAAGAGTCATTCAGTCGGACCAGAAATGTGTGTTGATTTCAAGTTGACTTTAGTATATATGATTTACAATCAGTGAGCTGGTTGTTGGTTACCTTCCACCAAACACACATGCAGAGAGAGGGTGAGTCGAGAACAGCGAAGAGAATCTCAGAGCAATATGTAATTAAAGTGGGTGTGTATTCCTCAGTGGACAGGCAGTGTCAGTCAGAGCAGATCTCATTTCACACAGGAGAGATGTAACACCCAACAGCTCTGTGGCCTCAGGGGTCGGCATGTCCACCATTACGGACTGACGTATTGTGTGTATGGTCCATGTAGCACTAAGTCAGCTGTCACATGAAACAACATCATAGCATGTGATGTACAATGACACTCCATTATCAGTGATAAACGCTGCTGGATCCAGGATATGACAGTTAATATGACCTCATCATTCCACAGTCTGCATGCCAATACACTGCAAAAATCAGTTCAATCTGTGTTTTTGCCTTGTTTTCAGAAAAATAAAGATAATAAGACTCATTTTCTGTTTTATATTTAATTTTTTGTACTAAAACAATTATGCATATATTTTGAAGTTTTATTTATTCTTTAAATAATGTTTATTTTCCTAATTCAATGTTTTTTTTTGTTTTCAGAAAATATATCTTAAATATTTTATTATTTTAATATTTTTATTTAAAAAATTATTTTCATATATTTATATATATATTTATATTAGTTTATTTTCATATAATCAAAGTAATTGCATATTAAAGTATAAAATTAACAAAATTAAGCTTATGTTTGAAACAAGATAACAAAATAAATTCAGTGGACTAAAAAAAAACAATTACATATTAAATATTAATAAAATTAATTATACGAACTATAGAAATATATACAAAACAACTACATTGGAGTAAGAAAAATAATTAATTATATATATTAGTCAAACCAAAAATTATTCAGACATTTTTGATATTTTTATAGCAGGACAATATAGTTAATTTATGTAAAGTGAGGATAGCAAAATAAAGTAAACTGTTACATATTATACCTAAAAATTCTTCATACAGTGAACTACCAGTAAAATTGATAAAAATTTGGAACCAAAAATTATTCAAACACTTTGACCTGACCATGTTTTGCTTAAGTGTTATTTTTTTCTGACACAGTTTAACTCTGAGATCTTGTCATATTTTATTACCATTTTTATTTTTTAAACTACAGCTCTGGAAAAAAATAAGAGACCACTCCAAGTTCAGAAATCAATGTTAAGTGGTCTCTTAATTTTTTTCCATAGCTCTATATATATTTTTTCTGTCAGGCGCATCATATATAGAACCTTTTAGGATTACTCATCATGAGATAATTTTATGAATTTAATTGAATTTATGAATTTAAGCTGTAATTCTTTAATTCTGTTTTAATTAAATTTTTAATTTTAAATTATTATTATTATTATTAATTTTAAATTGCAAACACATTTTAGAATGGAAACAACCTGTTAGAATGAAAGTATTATGCAATCATTTAAGTAATTTCTCCTCATCTAGAAACTTTTTGGCATAAAGTGTTCTTTAAAATTGAACTCTAGGGTTCTAAACAGAATCCCATTTAATCCTTTTTTTAAGAGTGCACTCGTTTTTTCTTCCCAAGTAAATGTGTCTTGTTTTAGGAATGTTTAAAAATATTGAAACAAAATTTTTTTTGCAGTGTACCTCAATCCCATACATAAAGTGATTGTCCGCGACATCAGGTCTTGAGGGACGGTGGCCCTAGAGGACCAGGTTAAACCGCTTTGCTGGGCCATAGCCCATGAGAACTCAATGACTCTGGAATGGTGGAGAGAGAGGAATCCGCACACATCGGAGTAATTAGCCTTAAGCTTGCAGACTATGTGTGTGTGGGAAAGAACGTCGCTGGAGTGTTGTGCGAGCTGTTGGTGAGGAGCTGTCAGAAAGCTGATTTAAAGGCGGGCTGTGGGGAGACGCCCACACAGAAAGGAACTTGTTGTTGTTTTGATGCATCTTTGGCCTGGCGTGATATGGGGGACCAGATCGACCGAGAGCGTTACCTCACCTCAGTGTCGTTGTTCAAGTTCCACAGATCCAGGCGCCCCATGCCGTCCACGGCGGCGAAGAGCGAGGGGTGCACGGGAGACCACATCACATCGTAGACATAGTCTGCATTATCCTCAAACGAGTAGAGCGGCTTGTTTTGCTGAGGGGGACACAAAATGAGAAAAAGAAGGTGAAATATAAAGAGAAAGGGGCAATGAAAGGGCAAACAGGACAAGCAAGAAGATGGTGGGGTTGTAAGAGTACAGCCTCTGCCGAGAGAGCGGGTGAAGACTGAGAGAATGAGTGAGTGGCATAGGCAGTAGACAGAGTGGCGCTGCTGCAGCCCTCGGGCCTGTCTGGGATTGGGCTAATTAAAACCTTTGCACATTCAAGCAGTGTCATAAAAAAACACTAGATGAAAGTCTCTCCAAGGTGTACTGTAACCTAAGTGTAACAGCTGTCTGTGGCATAGAAGAAAAGAGAATAAAGGAGAGAGAGAGAGAGAGAGAGAGAGAGAGAGAGGGATAGGGTGAGGTAGAGATCCTGAGGATTGCTGGATGCATTCCGAACAGGTACGAAGGAGACAGCTGGGCGGGAGCGATGCAAACCACAGCACGATAATGAACCACAGAGAGACACACTGAAGAATGTGCACTGAGCCACGCCACCACACCAAAAGACAACATGCTGTGTGCATACTTCATCTGAAAATCTTAATCTGACATGGTCCAATCATAAAATGATAAAGAAAAACATACACAAAACATTAAATATGAATGAATAAACAAAGCTTTTTTTATATGCACTAGTGTTCAAAAGTTTGGGGTCAGTATGTTTCAGTAATACTTTAATTCATCAAGGATGGATTAAATTGAACAAAAGTGACAATTAAAAGGCACAATATGTAAGATTTTTGGATTAAATAACCAAAAACCACTAGAACAATGTTATATATTTTGTTGACTTGTGTACTTACATGATCCTAAATGTTTCAAAGAATGTTTTAATCCAGAGAAATAAGCCATTTTAACCAGGACACGGACTGTGTCCGTGCATTGCCTTTCAATGACATCATACCTGCGTAACCCTTGATTTTTTATTTTGTAGAAACTATGGAAACACCAAAGATGCTTTAAAGGTGCAGTATGTAAGATTTCTGTCTGCTAGACGCCTATTCAAAACAAGGCGTAGCTTGATGACGCCAATTTTGAGCGCGGAATCTTGGGACATGTGGTCTCCATCTCAACGGACGATGGATCAGAATGGGGATTGGACTCGGGAAGAAATCATGTTCATAGATGCGATTATTAACGTTACTGAAGTATGAAGCAGAGCAGGAGCGAGTGTTGTGGGAGCTGAAAGAGGCTGCTGGAGCGACTGCGCAACACACGGCGTGAGCAGCGGGACTTTTATTATGACACAGTCGCCGGCGCTGCTACCACTTTTCCAGTCATGAGTATGAGGTAACACAGCTCTGTTTATCATATTAGATACATTTGAGTGTGTTGAAAATGATGTTATAATGTTACTCTGTGAGTTCGCTTGGCAGCTGCTGTGAGAGAATTGTTGCACACTACAGTAAGCTAGATTGATATTAAAATATCATATGAAATGCTGGATGGCTTGTGTTGATAAATGGCATGCAATTAATTTTAAAACAGAGAAAATGCTGTATTACTGTCATTAAAAATAAAGCTGCATCTGATTATGCTATGTTAGCTGACAAAAAATTGTGTTTTTCTCTGAGGCGTGGTAAAGCATGGTACTCACAAAAAAAAAAAAAAAAATCAAGAAAATTAGATTTAAACTATAAGACTAAAGGTGTTGAGCTATATAACAATAATTAGTTTTATGTCTATAAATATATCAAAACAGTTGTTTCCTTGTCTATTAAAATGTGTAATATATTAAAGCGTCTTTGGTGTTTCCATGGTTTATACAAAATAAAACCGGAAACCGAGGGTAACGCGGGTATGACGCAACTGACAGGCGACTCCTCACACGTCTCGGAGCCTTGGGTAAAATTGCAATTTTCTCATGATTTACAAATAGTTGGAAACATTTGGGATATTGCAAGTACACTGGCCTAGTGATTTTTGGATATTTTACTGCAAAAATATTGCACCTTTAATATATTATGTATTTATTAGACATGTGAGCAACTGTTTACATTCATCGAAAGAAAACTAATCATTGTCATATAGCTCAATATAGTAAGTCTTATTGTTTAAATCTTGTTTTCTTGATTTACAGCGAGTACCATGTTTTACCATGCCTGATATTGATCTAGCTTACTGCAGTGTGCAACAAGTGTCTCATAGTAGCAAGCACAATAACAACTTTCAACACACAAATGTATGTAATATGATAAAACAGTGCTGCTTTACCCTACATACACATGACCGGAAGAAGCGGAGGCGGTCGTCTTCGGCATAGTAAAAGTTCTGCAGCGCTCATGATGTGTGTCACACTCGTCTCTCATTAGCAATCGCTCCAGCGGCCTCGTTCCACTCCAACGGCTTACAGCCACATAATGCTTCATACTACAGTAACATTAATAAATCTTTAATACATTAGCTCATCCATGAATATGATTTCTTCCCAAGTCCCGTAGGATTCTATACCATCGGCTGTAGACATGAAGACAACACCTCCCATTCCGTGAAATCAAGGCTTCATCAAGCTACACCATTTGTTTTCAATCTTAATAATTATCAGCAAATCAGCATATTAGAATGATTTCTGAAGGATCATGTGACACTGAAGACTGGAGTAATGATGCTGTAAAATTTCAAATTTTAAAGTATATTAAAACAGAAAACAGTTATTTTAAAAATTTTAATAATATTTCACAATATTACTCTTTTTACTTTATTTTTGATCAAATAAATGCAGCCTTGGCGAGCAGAAGAAAAAATCTCACAAACCTTAAACTTTTGATCGGTAGTGTTACTAGTGTAGATTAACACCTAGAGTACAACAGCCAATAAAATGTTCTTTTTCTGATGCAAAAAATATATGATGATAAAAATTTTTTAGACAGAACACAGTTTGTGTGAAAAGTCAACCACTTATTCAACAGTTACAGGAAAATACTGATTTAATCAACTTCAAAACAGATTGTCATTGCACATGAGAGCTCATGAGTCAGGAAACTTTTGCAATGCAAGCCGACAAACATTGACAACACAGAGAGAGTATTTCATTTGATGCAAATAAAACTAAGGCTGTGAGAAAACCCATGAAAAATCCACCAGTATGAAATGAATGGTGGTTTATATTTCACTTTCAGTTTGTTATGTGGCGCTATGGTAATTTTGTTATTTACTTATGCTATGATCAAACCAGTAGGTCCAATTAGAACTTTAACTATGCTCAACAGTCGATCTGATCCACAGGATCCACGGCCACAAATCCAAATCCTGAAGGCGCCAGTGCTGATTCTGCTCTCTCTGAGAACTACAGATCAGTTTGCAGGGCTTTTTTTCCCCTCTATTGCAAAGCAGCAGACCTCTCATTCATTCGATAACCTCCCTGATGCCTCCGCAGAGATCTAGTGATGGGATTTAGTATTTGTACTTGTTTAATACCCACTGTAAATGGTGATTATTCATGTCACCACCATCACAGACCTGGAAGAGGACCGTGATGCAGATCGAAAAGTCATCAAGGACTCGCCACGGGCACTTAAGGACACAAATTAGGGCACAAGGAGGGTTTTCCGAGCAGTGACTGGTCTTTGAAGGAAAACATACCAATGGTTTTATTTTCCATGTTTTAAACACTATTAGAAGAAAAAGTTCTATATAGAGCCTTGAAGGGTTTGGTTTAGGACACCAATAATCCTCTGGTGCTCCTCATTTAGAGGTCACAGTCATACTTATCCTGGTCAAAAGTGGCCGAACACCTCAAATTTAACTTTTTACAATCATTTTTTTTTTATTTAATATTTATTATTTTGAGAGAATTTGATGGTACTTAGTAATGTTTTTGCAATATCTGACCCACTTGGTTGTCCACAATTTTTACAGTAGAATACAATTAATTCATTCAAAATTATTTTTTTAATTAATTCTTTTTTTTGCTGTGCTTTTTTTCCTGCATCATGGGTGATTTGTAGATGTGTACCTCCAAAGAACTTTTATTTTCATTTCCCATTCATTTCTATGACAATAATTTCTGACGACGAGTGACTACATTTTTTAGGACCATTTAACCTTTTCGAATCATATCCACATTTTTTGTGTGTGTGTGTGTGTGTATGTGTGTGTGTTCAAATACACAAATCAAAAGTCACCAAGTGTCATACCATTCTGATAAGGTAAAAAAAAAAAACCTTTTCAGACAAAAGTGAACGAAGAGCACCAGAGGGATAAAGGGAACAAAATTATCTGTTAGCTCCAACTTGGTTATATAACATCCACAAAAATGGAGACAACTTTGTAACTCTTTTCCCGCCATTGAATAAATTTTCCGCTGTGGTGAGAAATCGAGTCCTCCCAAGAATTGGGTCTCCTTTAGGACCCTGAGTGATCCCATTAGTTCAATGGACTTTTAATGGGTAGTATTTTTAGCGCCTGATTATAATTCCTGCAAAATCACGTTATGATTTATATTGTTTAAAATGCGTTATAATGACCATTAATGTCTTTTAAAGCAGAACTAAGCAAGATTCGCGAAGCTCCCCCTACAGTTTCCTTCAGTGAATAACACTGTCATAAATACTCAAAGCGCAGCTCTGGACTACAATGACTACAACACTCGCCAGCGCAGTAGTTTTGCAAATACAGTACAAGAAAGAGGAGGTGGGTAATTTGCAAAAACAGTACACTCGATGGAGGTGGGTAATTTTCGAAATTGTCGTATAAAGACATAATATATACATTGTTTTTGAATTACCGTAAAGCATTTTGTCACTTTCGCGTGAACGTGAACATGAGACGAGATTGTTTCGGGTCGGTGCAGCTCAAGTTGCAAGTGCTGTATTCTGGCGTAGACGTGCCAGAGGGGGTTATAGTGCTCGCCTCAAACACACCACAACAAGTCAATTAACCATCGTAAGGACTTAGAAAACTATTTATGAAGGTAAAAAAAGTTACTTAGTTCTGCAATTACATGGTTCATATAACGTTACTAGTATTTAACTGCAGCTATAGGTTGTGAAATCAAGCATTTCTCATTCTTAAGGTGATGATACACGGGGCAACTTTTTGAGCAATGTTGCCGAGCAACGTTGCTTGGGCACTTTCCCATTGAGAATGAGCAACAAATTTATATCTGGATACGTTAGATCGGTTGTGGGCAATTTTTTGAGATCCTCCAATCAGAATGTTAGCAGCCGATCACGTGACCGGATCGGAGATTTCAGAAAAAATTCAAACAAGATGGCGGCCTCTCAGCGGCAGTGGAGCGGAGAAAAGGAGTGGGAACTTTTATCTTTTTACGCTAGTAAGTTGTCATGCGTCAACCCAAAACAGGGAATTTACCTCATATATTGCTTAAAATACCAACAACTGTCCGAAAGTAATGTGTGTATGCTGTAATGAAGCTATTGAATGATTTCAGTTAAATACTAAAATGACGGTATTTTTCAATGTCTGTAGTAGCGTAGGCTGTAGGGCGTTTGATATTTGAATAGCTTTTGATGCGATCGACGCGGGTTCGAATCCGCCTTTTGCCGAACTCGCTCTTCTCCCTTTTCCTGTCACAAATCAGATCGAAAGGAATTTATTTTTAATAAAAATGAAGAAAATATTTGAAAAGTTGAAATAAAGTGCCTAATAAGTGTTTATAATAAAGTATTTATTGAGTTGGCAATAGATTTGCTCCTCTCTGATTGGTTGCTACCAACTGTCTGTTTCCCTAATTAGTTGCCCTGTGTCTCATCAGGTTGCCCGTTGACGGCAACATTGCCCAGCAACATTGCTCAAAAAGTTGCCCCGTGTATCATCACCTTTACTTTTTTTTAAATTAGCCTATGTACTAGAATAGCATACATCTACCCGATTAGCCTGCTAGCTTAGCTTACATTATATTAGGTATGTTTTTTGCTTCCAATATAGTTCCCAATAACGTTTCAAATAAATGAAGTTTGTGTGTACTTAGCATGACTATACCATACCACTATACTATACTATACCACATTGCTATTATTGTATAAAATTAATTTTAAATTACTTTTACAGAACAAACTATGTTGCAACAATCCATATCCTTATTAAAAATATATTTTAGGCATGGTTGTGTTTCCAGTTTGTTTTATTATGCAATACATAGGCATTCATTTTATATTTCAAGCATGTTGTCTGTGCACTTAATTTAATAAACATCATACAATAGTGAAATGGGTTATAATTAGTCGAGACATTGTGATAACTTTTGATCAGGCATTACTGTCTGGGTCCTAAAGGAATCTCGATTCTTGGGGGGGACTTGATTTCTCATGACAGCGGCTTTCACTGTTAAGTGGTAGGGGGCGCTATTATGCATCTTCTCAAAGAGTAGAGAATCTCTAGATCAAAACACAGGCAAAAAAGGAGCAGAAACAATCAATAAAAGCATTGCCTATAGGGCTGCACAATTTATTGCATGATATGAAAAATAACATTGAACTTAAACGCGTTTTTCGCTTAAACAGAAGGATGCGATTATTTCTTTATGCGCAGCTTGTCAATGAAGTATGGCTCCAAGTATGGCTCCATCTGAAAGCACTGTGAGTTTGAGTCGCTTATAATGTACATTTGAAAAAGCAACACGCGTCAAACATCTTTCCAGACATGAGAAGCAGTTATTAACTTCTTGTCCAACAAAAAACAACATTTAATAACATGTTTTTATTCCAAACTCACTTCATGACAGTTGAGCATCGTACTGTGACATGATGTGGCTTCTTACACAGAATAAGGCAGTCGTGTGTTTATTAATCATGTTTAATCAAAGCATTTCAATCTTCTGTTTATTCAGATACAGCGATATGACGCATGTTATCTTCTTCTGTGGCAGGGCATATTTAGAGTTTCTGCACGAGTGCGCCCTCTGGCTTTCAGATGGAGAAGTATTTACTACCCATCACAGAGCCGTAAAGCTCTGACAAGCTGCGCATTAAATAATCCTTTGCCAAATCGCGTGCGGTATAATTGTGATAGATCGTGCAGACCTAGTTGCTTATGCACATTTTAGTCTTTGAAAAAAATGTTTTTGCTGAACATGTTGCTTTTTTATGAAACCCACATTCAAGTGTTGATAAAAAAAAGAATGCAGGTTTTTCAGAGGCTCTGTCCTTTCTTTTGATATATTGCATGTTCAGATATTCATACGGCATACAAATTTTGTGAAAATGATCAAAATGGCTACCGAGCTGGAAACGTATATATACAGCTATGGAAAAAATTAAGAGACCACTTAACATTGATTTCTGAACTTGGAGAGGTCTCTTAATTTTTTCCATAGCTGTATATATATAAATAAAGAAAAAACGCTGGTGGGGAAAGAGTTAATAAATACAAATTAAATATTATATATATTTTTATAACATAAAATGACAAATACTAACTCGTCAATGTCTAAAAATAGTAAGCCAGGTGTCATTTGAAATTCACATTACTGCATGTGACTGATAATGTGCGGAGACTCACAGGGTGCTTCGATCCGACTGAAGGTGTGCCCACAACCACACACAGGAGAAATAGACAGGACTGCATTCCTGCGGCTCTCCTCAAAGGGGAAGGAATTCCCCCGTCCCCAAAAAATAACACATGCACATCCATAACATCCCAGGAATGTTTTAATATCTGTCAGAATGCACAAAGTGTAAGATTTGTAGAGAAAATGCATGGAACACAACTTAAAGTGACAGGACGGTATGTTGTGGTTTCAGGAAGCTCAGCACTTTACGTACGCTTGTGCATATAGATAGCGATGAGTGTGAGAACATAATACATATACTGTAGCTCTCATTCATGCTGCTCTGCTGTATTAACCATCGCAGGGCCTGAGGCAGTAGATGCACCGCTTCCTTGTTAAATGACCCGTGTCCTCCATGTACTGCAGTTTATCTGGCCTTTTCTGCTTTTTAACTCCTTGTTAACTCGTTTTAAAGGGACGGTTCTCACAAAATGTATGTTTGTGTTCGGCAATATTTTTTAATGTTTTTCATCTCTTATGCTCATCAAGGCTGCTTTTATTTGATCAAAAATAGAGTAAAATGTTTTTGTGAAACATTATTACAATTTAAAAACATACAATTTAAAATATATTTTAACATGTAATTTATTCCTGTGATCAAAGCTGAATTTTCAGCATCATTACTCCAGTCTTCAGTGTCACATGATCCTTCAGAAATCTGATTTGCTGCTCAAGAAACATTTCTGATTATTATCAATGTTGAAAACAGTTGTGCTGCTTCAGATTTTAATGGAAACCAAGATTTTTTTTTCAGGTTTCTTTGATGAACAAAGTTCAACAGCATTTATTTAAATTAGAAATCTTTTGTAACATTATAAATGTCTTTACTGTCATTTTTGATCAATTTAATGTATCCTTTCTAAATAAAATGTTATAATTTCTTAAAATATATATATATATGTGTGTGTATATATTATTGACTTTTGAATGGTAGTAAACAAAATTCTGTAATCATTTACTCATCATCTTGTAAATTACATCATGTTTGGTCTGTTTTCTCACACAAAGCTATATTATGATCTCGAAAGACTTGAAATTTAACAAAAAGACCACTAAATTTAGCAAAATTTAGACCACTTTTATAGCTCTTTTTGATGCTCGAAAGCTTCAGTCCCTATTTACTGTAATAGCATTGGAAAAGGTCAAGCAACAGTTTCATTTCCACACAGAAATGAATATACTACAGGTTTGGAAGATCATGAAACTATCCCTTTAACTACTACTTATCCTTTCCGTTTCCACCGGGGTTGTGTCATCAACGTCTCTTTGTCAAGCTATTCCACTTTTCCATCGCTTTTTTAAATTTGTGCCTCTCTCCTCCCCTAACATTCCTTCTACGTCCATCTTTTATTCATACTTGGCCTTCATGCTTCCCTCACTCTGTGGTTAATGTGATCTGAGCCAGTATCTCCAGACACAGATTGCAGTATCTGTGAGCACAACCATGTCCATACGTCTCCCACCCTAGCCCGCTCTTGCTCAATCTCTTTGGTCCATGTGGTTTGAACCCCAATCAAGAGACTCAATCATTCATTTCTGAACTTGCAGATTAAGCTTCAAGGCAAAAAGCCATTGTCCAGTGGTCTCAAAGCTTTGGACACAGAACGGATTTACTTGCATGTACAAGACAGTGCCAAGATACTGTCCTCATTAACAAAGCAGAGCTTAAAATGCCCTTTAAAAACAATGTGCCTACATTAATGTTGGAAACGGTGTGTACATTTTGAATTAGCTTGGTTTGTACGCTACATATTAGGGTTTCGTACACAAAAAAACTGCATTTTATCCTGCTTTCCAGTCAAAACATCCTTAAAACAAGATGCATTTGTTTGAGAGCCAACAAAGATAAGAAAATAAATAATCTTGATTTACATTTTTTTCTGTACAGTAGTGGCCAAAAGTGATGTCCAGAGAGGATATTTATTTTTAATGACCCTACAAGTTCCATTAAACCATCAAAATATGAGGAGAATATATATATATATTTTAAATATGTTAAATATGAGGGAAGAACAAAATACTAAAGTATTTGGCTAGGCCTACAGGTTTTATTTTACTATGCAAAAGAAAAAGCATAGAAAAATGAAGCTCACAGAAAACAGCATACACTGTACAACTATAACATCAGTTATTAATATTTCATTGGTTCCCTCTTGTTTTTGCATGTGTTCATGATTTCTTTGTATGACAGCCTGGCCAAAATTTATGTCCACACAATTTGGCATGTTTCATAGCGTTATCACAAATAAAACTCAACTATGCAATATGATTACAAAATCTTTAACATATTTTTAATAATATTTGAATATTATGTCAATTTTCCTAGGCAGGACATCACTTTTGGTCACATGTATACTTAAAAACATCCTATTATCTTACATTATTTTGCTTTTTTTAAGTAAATTAAGATTTTAGATATTTGTTAAAACAAGATAAGATGGATTAAGAAAATTATAACACATTATCTGACAAGTGACTTTTCAATATCCAACCAGGAATTAAGGATATATTTTTAATAAGCTATTATTAATTTTGTACTTTCTAAGTGTATAAAAACCTCATACAATAAAAGTCTGCTGCTGTTAGAATGAAAAGGTTTAAATATTAGCATGTTTAAATATTCCAATATCACTGAATGAATAAAATTGCTACAAAACTTCAGACTCTTGAATGAATTCATTAATGATGCACTGGTAAATGTTTGAATGGTGACTCATTCCAGTCCATGAGGCGGGAATGTGATGTTATTCATGCATATATTTGCTTAGAATATCTTGCAGTGTGGTGTCAATAGAGAAGAATGAGGTACTCTGATGAGGCTCAAAAGGTGTAGAAAATACTCCGTCTTACCTTTGTGCTCCACAATTTTACAGTCCAGTCGAAAGAAGAGGTGATAAAGAGGTGGGAGAAATCGACAGGGCCCACAGCACTGTGACAACTGATGCCCGTCACTGGCCCCTGATGGCCCTCAAACATCTCACAGATGCCAGCTTTACTGTGGAGCAACACAAACAGATGGTCAACGGATTTATACACCTGCTGTAAGTCTTGTGCATGCATATGTACTTTCCTGTTCAAAGCTTTTAAAAGAAATTTGACTTTTATTCAGCAAGGATGCATTGTTTAAACTGACAAAAGTGACAGTACAGACATTTATAATGTTACATCGGATTTATATCTCAAATAAATGCTGTTCTTTTAAACTTTCTATTCATCAAAGATTTTGAACTTTTAAGTTTTATACATTTTTTATATTATTTACTATATAACAATATTGTATTGTATTCAACATTGATTGTAATTAGAAATGTTTCTTGAGCAGCAAATCAGCATATTAGAATGATTTCTGAAGGATCATGTGACACTGGAGACTGGAGTAATGATGCTGAAAATTCAGATTTGCATCAATTATATTAAAATAGATATTAGTTATAACAAAAAAAAGGAATAACATTCCACAATATTACTGTTTTTACTGTATTTTTGATCTTTGCCTTGGTGAAACACACACAATTTTTTTTTTTTTTTTAAATACTACCGACCCCAAACTTTTGAACGGTAGTGTACATGCTTTTCCAAATGTTTTGATCAGAAAGCCATACATAACCAGCAAACTGTAAAACCTTTGTTTTGACTGACAGGTGAGTAGGCGGTCCTTCGCTGAACATCACTACAAATGCGATCAGAAAATGTGGCCACGTGCGTTTTTGATTAACTCTGAATGTGGTGATTGTATCACATTTTGGACCCCATTTATATTTTATTTATCTCTGACCACTTATGATTGGATCGCCTGAGGCAGTTCTTGGTGTCTAAAGACCTTTTCACACCAAGGACAATAACTATAAAAATAAAGATATAGTTTAAAAATCGCTCCAAGCTATTTTTACCTCAACTATAACAATAACAGCACAGAGAAACTATATAGTTGGAATCACTTTCAGCTGATGAATGATAAAACACTGACAGCCAATCAGAATCCATCCTGCTTTAAAGAGCTCGAGCATTTAAAGCGACAGACGACAAAACTGCAGTGCACGCTTAGAATAAACAGAATGAAATGTTGGAGTGGACACTAATATAGTTAACATTATAGTTATTGTTCTTGTTGTGAATATATGCGTGTATGTGCCACTCACCTGCCGTGTCTGGACGCTGTATACACTGTCCCCTCCTCACTGCCAACTATATAATTATTGACGTCTCCAGTGGGAAAGGCCATCCCAGTCACAGCCACTGGTTTAGACTTGTTATAAATAAGCTCCATGCTCTCCTACAACAGACACAAGCAGACTTTCATACAGGTGTGATGGATGCTGGTAGAGTGTCAGCTGATCAGATGTCAGTACTGACCTGAGGCTGTGACAGCATATCCAGGCTCCAGGAACACATCCGGCCATCCGTGGACACAGTGATCAGGTTGTTGGCGTTCTGGGTGCCGACCACATTGACGCAGTACACTGGGTGCTTGGAGAAAAAACATATGCAGTATGTCACCTACAAATATTCAAGAAGTGTCATACAGTAGTAGTGACCTAAAATGATGTCCGGAGAGGATATTTGTTTATTATGACCTTTCAAGTTTGATTAAACCATCAAAATATGAGGAAATTAAAATATTTTAAATATGAAGGAAGAACAAAACACTAAATTTGGTTAAGGTATTTATCTGACAAAATTATTTGGGCAAACTACAGCTACAGGTTTTATTTTACTTTGTCAAGCCAACATACTGATCTACTATTTAAACGTATTATTATTCTTCTGAGCCAAAATTTGCACTGTATCTCCTCCAAGTATCTCCTGACTCGGGTTGCTATATCTTTTTAAACTGATCCGACTTATGATTTTCGGATGATCAAAATTACGAAAAGCTCTACAGACTTTTGTACATTTAAGCTGTCTATCACTAGCAAAGCTTAACGACTATCTTAAAACATGTCAGCAACATGCTAATTCATGCTAATAACATGCTAAAAACCTACTTATTCATGCTAACAATATGCTAAAACATGCAAGTTTCTTCTTTCTCTGAGTAAAACCTTCAACTTCAAGCTGTTCAAAATTATTTTAAACTTTCAGACCTGGCTTTGTCAAGCCAACATCAAAGTTTGTCATTAAACTTTACTCATCTAGTTTTATTATTTAATGCATTGAAAAACTCACAGGAAAAAGCATACATTGACTACCACATAATAGGTCTAAATATTTCATTGGTTCTCTCCTGTTTTGCATGTGTTCATAATTTCTTTGTATGACACTGGACAAAAAATATGTCGACACAATTTGGTATATTTCATTACGTCATTATCACAAATAAATCAATTGACTCCAAGCACAACTATGCAATATGCTTACAAAATCTTTAAAAAATAATATTTGAATAAAGAGTGAAGATGTCAATTTTCCACTACTGTATGGCCAGCAAACATGTTGCAAAATTACAGCTATGAACTGAATGTGTACACAGACACAATACCTAGACTGTGAACTAACCTGGCTCGGGCATCTGCCCGTCTGCAAATACAGTTGATTGTGTGAATCCATTATGTCGTTACTGCCGTCAATTTGATTTTGTTTTTTGACCAACAATGGGCTCTTTCAGATGAGCCGGTGGAGTGGTGAGACGGCGGTGGGGACATTGGCTTTCATTATTGAGGGCACGGGAGTTTAAACCCTCAGCATGTATGGCATTCAGGGGCCGTGTGTGTGGCAGCTGAGCACAATAAGGGTCTATGGACGTCCCTTTCCTCTGCTACTAGGCTGTACTGTCTTTATTGCATGACAAGGAGTTAGATGGGGCTCATTGAGCCTGACTGTGCTGACAGACAGAGTCTAGCCCTGGGTAGACGGTGGGCGGCCTTTTGCACAGAGAGAAGACGAGGTCAGGAAAACGTTGAGGGGTGATTGCAACCAGCATCATGTCCGATTAAAGGGATAGTTCACCCAAATTAAATTCTGTCATCATTTACTCACCCTCATGCCATTAAGTTTTTATTTCTCCCATGGAACTCAAAAGGAGATGTTTCATGCCATACAATGAAAGAAAATAGGAAATCAAAAGAGTCAAAAAATAAAAGAGTTACACACCCCTTGTGAAAAAGAAGTATACTTTAGAATACTTTTAAAATAAATAAATACTTTAAAAGAATATACTTAAGTGGAAACTGAATGTAATGTTATTTGCAATTTAATTAAAATGTATTATAGTTTAAAGTAATATTAAATGCAATTAGTTGAACTTTTTGACCTATTCAAGTAAGACTTAAGTACCTCTTTATATGTACTTTCATAATTATTAATATTGTCTTTTGAAATATGGTAAAAGTGCTGACAAGCATTTATGGTTAACTAAAAAATGTGCTTTAATGTCATTTCTACTGCAGCGTGTATTTAAATATATTTATAATTATACATTTGTACTGATTAAGTTGCAATTTAGTACATTTAAAATATATTAACTTAAGGTGCCATAGAATTGAAAATTGAATTTATCTTGGCATAGTTGAGTAACAAGAGTTCAGTACATGTAAATGACATCCAGTGAGTCTCAAACTCCATTGTTTCCTCCTTCTTATATAAATCTCATTTGTTTAAAAGACCTCCGAAGAACAGGTTAATCTCAACATAACACAGACTGTTACGTAACAGTTGGGATCATTAATATGTACGACCCCAATATTTGCATATGCCAGCTCATGTTCAAGGCATTACACAAGCCAGTATTAACGTCTGGATCTGTGCACAGCTGAACCATCAGACTAGGTAAGCAAGCAAGAACAATAGGAAAAATGGCAGATGGAGCAATAATAACTGACATGATCCATGATATCATGATATTTTTAGTGATATTTGTAAATTGTCTTTAAATGTTTAGTTAGCATGTTGCTAATGTACTGTTAAATGTGGTTAAAGTTACCATCGTTTCTTACTGTATTCACGGAGACAAGAGCCGTCGTTTTTTTCATTTTTAAACACTTGCAGTCTGTATAATTCATAAACACAACTTCATTCTTTATAAATCTCTCCAACAGTGTGTAATGTTAGCTTTAGCCACTGAGCACTATCAAACTCTTTCAGAATCAAATGTAAACATCCAAATAAATACCATACTTACGCGATTAGACATGTTGCATGACGAACACTTTGTAAAGATCCATTTTGAGGGTTATATTAGCTGTGTGAACTTTGTTTATGCAGTGATAGAGTCGAGATCTCTGGGGGGCGGGGAGCACGAGATTTAAAGGGGCCGCAGCCTGAATCGGCGCATTTCTAATTATACCCCAAAATAGGAAGTTAAAAAAATTATTTAAAAAAATCTATGGGGTATTTTGAGCTGAAACTTCACAGACACATTCAGGGGACACCTTAGACTTATATTACATCTTGTGAAAAAAACGTTCGATGGCACATTTAAATGTAATATCGAACAACACTCTACAGTTAAAATTATATTCAAGTACTTTACATGTGCATTAGTATGTTAGTTAACATATCAAAATAAGAGTACGCCTTTAACGCTCTGGGGTCGGCAGAGGTGCAACCACTTTTCCTGATAATGACGAAAAGAACTTAAAATACTCCATTTTCTGTCATACAGAAACCAGTAATACATCATTCGAAGATGTAAAGGGTCTTAAATCACTGTAAAGCCAGTGATTCTAGTTTATAAGGTTGTAAATATGGATATTTTTCTTCCAAAAATGCATCGCTTCACTTCAGAAGGCCTTTATTAAGCCCCTGGAGCCTTATGGATTACTTTTATGATGGATGGATGCGCTTTTTTTGGGCTTCAAAATAACAGTTACTATTCACTCCCATTATAAAGCTTGGAAGAGCGAGAATATTTTTAAATATAACTTTATAACTTTAAATATTTTTAAATATGATATTGTTTGACTGAAAGAAGAAAGTCATACACACCTAGGATGGCTTGAGGGTGAGTAAATTATGGGATAATTTTCATTTTTGGGTGAACTATCCCTTTAAGTTTAATAAGGATGATTAAATCTGTAGTGTTCTTACTGTATGCGCTGCAGCGGACAGGGGCGTCCTCTGAACCGGCGTTCTTCGGTGACTTCTGTTGTCCCAGAGAACAATCTGACCCGAGTATGTGCCACCCACCAACAGGTTAGGATGAAACCGAGCAAAACCCACCGACACCACCGGAGACTGGAAAAGAGATGATAAGACAAAATCTTCAGAACAAAAAGACCAAGTAAAGAGAGAATGATGAAGCTGATGATAAAGGCAGAGGAGGAAGGATGGGCAGAGTACCAAACTATGCTAAGGATTGTGGGAGCAGCAGTTTTATATTACAGCATCATAAACAGAGTGCAATAGAGCGAAAAGCGCTGCCTTTTGTTGTGACAGCCTTGGCCTTGAACTTTCCCTCCGTCTTCACTTTTATTAAGTTTCTGGTTCCTCTTCAGTGCCCGTCACATGAAACGTACCCTAACGCTTACATATTTTCACACAAAATTCTCTGTAGTGCCCTTACTAAGCACTTTTACAATTATCTCAGGAGACCAATTACTGACAGCAAGGAGACAACGATATTTTGTTTTACTTGCAAAACTGCCCTTTTCGTCGTGATGTGACAGCAGTGGGACTGAAGTGTAAAAAGCATGTTTTCACAGCGCTCTCCAGTCGTCTGTAAAGCAAAGACTACGACTGTCTCCCTTCGTACACCGCACCATCTGCGGCCTCCCCGTCATGCACCCAGAGTTCATTTTAAAGTGACTGGAAAACAAACCAGAGAAAAAGAAAACACGCTTCTCTTTTCTTTCATTCTTTCCCCCCTCTAAAAAAAATACAGCTTCTAAGAGGGTTCGGGAGCAGCCTCACATGTGAGGTGGTTTTTTAAAAGGACTCAAAATAAACTAAGTTGGAGGGGTAAAAATAAAGGCGAGTTGAGTTTATTTACACTCAGGACACGCAGGCCAATCTGGTTTAAAGTTTAAAAGCATTAAGACAAAATCGTTTGATGGTTGGACTGGAGATTATTTGGAAAATTTTGAAATACATGTGACCGATTGCGTGATTGACTGCGGCCTGATGGAGAAATACTACACAAATACAGAGAACCAGCTCTTATTTAGAAACGATTTCCTTAATTTACATACGGAATGACGTTATGTTCCATTAAAGTCACCATGAAACCAAATTTCTTATTTTTCTGTGGAATATTGCATATTTAATATAGTTAACTTCCCCTCCCTTTTGCAGCGACATCTCTTCTCGTCTCAGATGACGTGTTTACTGACGGGATGGCGAGGCAACCTGTCACTCATGAGATCGACTAATAGCAAAAATACAACTATCCAATAACTTCTCCATGGACAAAATCAAGTCTCGCCCTACATTTTCTCTGGTTCGAGAAGCAGTTGCGCTCGGATATACATCCCAATAGGGAAGGAAAGACAATCCCAACTTCTGGTTTTAATGCCGACTGGATTTTACACGTGCGTTCTTCAAAACAAATACTCCTGGATCTATTTTTTAGCGGCGTTGCAACACAGAGCAAAATCTGAATGACTCTTAAGCTGTTTCTGAATGAAAATACAGGAACTTTAAAGGGTTAGTTCAGCCAAAAATGAAAATAATGTCATTTATTACTCACCCTCATGTCGTTCCACACCTGTAAGACCTTCGTTCAACTTCAGAACACAAATTAAGATATTTTTGTTGAAATCCGATGGCTCAGTGAGGCCTGCATAGCCATCTCTCAAGATCCATTAATGTACTAAAAACATATTTAAATCGGCTCATGTGAGTACAGTGGTTCAATATTAATATTATAAAGCAATGAGAATATTTTTTGTGTGCCAAAACACAAAACACTTTTTTAACAATATCTAGTGATGGGCGATTTCATAACACTGCTTCTTCAAGCTTCGGAGCTTTACAAATCAAATCAATGGATCAGAGCGCCAAAGTCATGTGATTTCAGCAGTTTAGCGGTTTGATAAGCGATCCGAATCACTGATTCGACTCAAAAGATTCATTACGCTCTGAAGCATTGTTTTTAGTTTTTTTGGCACACAAAAAATATTCTCGTCGCTTTATAATATTAATATTGAACCACTGTACTCATATGAACTGATTTAAATATGTTTTTAGTACATTAATGGATCTTGAGAGAAGAAGTACCATTGCTGTATATGCAGGCCTCACTGAGCCATCGGATTTTATAAAAAATATCTTAATTTGTGTTCCGAAGATGGACGAAGGTCTTACGGGTGTAGGACGACATGAGGGTGAGTAATTAATTACATTATTTTAATTTTTGGTTGAACTAACCCTTTAAATACAGGAGTCAAAACCATACAGTTCTCAAACAAATGACTTTTTTGAGCCACTTTTATAGTCAATCAAAACCATACAATACACCCAGGGTAATCCAAATGATTCATGAACAAATGATTCTGATGACGAAGTTCTTTTCGGTGAATCAGAAATCTACAGATTGACCAGTGCAGTGCAATTCTCGGATGAAAGACTCTTCCGTATCAATTCTTTTTAGTATATCAAAACCATACAGCAGATCCAAATGATTCATGAACAAATGACTCTTATGAGCAAGATCTTTTTAGTGAATCAAAAATATACAGAGTGACCAGTGCACTCCGATTCTCGAACGAAAGACTCTTTCATGTTGTTTCTTCTTTTTAGGGAATCAAAACCATACAGCACATCCAAGTGATTCATGAACAAATGACTCTCTTGAGCAAGTTCTTTTTGGTGAATCAAAAATATCCAGCGCAATCCATGTATTCCAACTGATTCACAAATAAATTGTGAATAATTTGGTTCTTCTTAGTGAATCAAACACATAGAGCTTATATGAGACTTAAATCAGTTTTGATGTTCATCTTATAACATGTAGTTTAATATACACATTACATGTTCTGTAATCAGTGGTATTTTATAAATGAAATGTCACCACATTTTTTGTTTGTTTAAAATTGTTATTTAATTCAGTTAAAGTCAATATTTGGATTGCATTTATGCCGCCTCTAAAAAGACAAATAGTTACTGAACAAATGAATAGTCTTTAAAAAAATCACCTTTTGCAAGAACTGATTTAAATGTATTAGCTTCAAATTTATTATGATTCCCACCCCAAACTACAGTATTACTGCAGAAAATAAAACAGAAAGTAGATACTTGCACCGGCTGCAATAATACAATCACTGGACATCAAAAGCCCACATTTCAGTTAATAAATTGATTAGTATCTTTTAAGAGGTTGAAAAGTTTCACTCAAGTCTTGATTAGTCTGATTGCCAGTACCGCTGGAAAAGGATCTCTATTGGGTGATTAATGATCAGTCAGTCCTGAATACTAACACAGAGACAGGGGAACATTGCTGCTTAAATACACGGCTATTTCAATCAGAGCCACAAGCCGACCTCTGAACCAAGTCTCTTTCTTTCTCTCTCCTACAGTCATGTGTCAGGGACACGCTCCCCAGACCAGCGCTTCATTACTGGGCTAATGAACATGAGCTGGGGTCACCACAACAAGAGGGTAATAACTCCACTATGAAGCCATTAATCAGAGACTTAATGAAGTATCGTAACCTGAAACTTCAGCTCAGGAGAGCAGTCCAGCTAACAGCCAATCACGGCCTTCCATGGCCTCTCTGCACACCGCAGGCTTGTTTATATCAGACTCGTCTGCTGTATCATCACTGTGTCCTGCAGCAACCTCTATCTGTCTGTTTTCTTTTCTTAAAGATGCTATATCTACAGCATAACAGATTAATTTTCTGATTAGTATCTGATTAGATTTTTACAAAACTTTACTGTCTGGACAGCAACCAGTGTGACCTGGTTACAGAACATGTAATGTGTATATTAAACTACATGTTATAATATGAACATCAAAACTGATTTAAGTCTCATATAAGCTCTATGTGTTTGATTCACTAAGAAGAACCAAATTATTCACAATTTATTTGTGAATCAGTTGGAATACATGGATTGCGCTGGATATTTTTGATTCACCAAAAAGAACTTGCTCATGAGAGTCATTTGTTCATGAATGTGGCAGGGTTATTATCGTTAACTAAAATCTAAACTTTTTTTTTCTGTTTATTGAAATAAATCTGAAATAAAATAAAAAATAAATATAAGTTGAAAAACTTAAACTAAATGAAAATTAGAAATGTTGACTGGCAATAAACTGAATTAAGCAAGTTGAAGCAGTACAATTATTAACTGGAAATAAACTAAAACTGAAATAAAAATAAATGTAACCTAAATAGCAATATTTTAAATACATAAAAAAAAAAAAAAAAAATCACATAAAAGCACAACAAAATTACTAAAAATGAAGCTAAAATTAACATGAAAACTAAAAATAAAATGCAAAATATTAATAAAACTATAATAAAACTACAATAAAAACTAAAATAATGGCAATATTGGACCATTTTTAATCACAAAATAATTAAATTTAAAACAAAATGTAATAAATGTTTCTTTGAAGTCATACCAAACTAACATTGGATGTTTGTAAACCAAGCATTAGAAAAAAAAAAGTGTGTGTAATATATATATATATATATATATATATATATATATAAACACTAAGGTAAATATAAACTATATAAAAGGAAATTAAGGCAAAAAAATGAGAGTTTCATGAGTAAAAAAAAAAAAAAAATCACAAACTTAAATTCTGTAGGTCCAAAGTTGGACCTTTCAAAAAAAGGTCAAAGAGGTCAAACCACAAAATGGGTTCAAACACAAAATAGTTTGAAATTTGAGCACTGGACGACATTGCCTGGCTATGGTAACACTGTAGTCGTCGTCTCACTCCATAAAGTTCAATGCATTGGACAATGCTGACACAATGTGAACGGGCCTGTAATGATGAATAACATGTCATAGGGCAATCTCAGTTTATAAAACATCAGATGTATACTTCCCTCATTACCGTAACCACATAAATCCAGAGAGACCTTCTGCTCCATAACGAAGCGCAGAGAAATATGACAAGTATTTGAACTCTCTTTAAAGTCATAATCTAAACATGGCAAAGGCGCAAGATGCTGAGAGGAAAATGGATGAAAAGGCTGTATATTCACACCATATGGAGAGCGTAAGTTAAGATCTGTCGATCTTCAACGCATGGATCCTGAAACTACCTCCTCAGTTTTACTGGAAGCCCATAAACGTCACTATTCGAGCATTGTGCTCCACATGAAAGCTTTTGCTACTGGAATTAGCTCACTTTGTCCCAATACAATCGTTGGCTGTGATCTTTTCAGTAGTTTTCAGTTCTGTAGTAGAATTGGAATGCAATTTAGGTGGTTTAAAAATACAGGTGGGATACATATTGCTATATAACATTGAACAACAAGTATTGTGTCAGAATGCTTGAGTGAAAGAAGAATATAATTTCATGTGCCACAATTCACTTCGTATTGAAGGATAAAGAATACAATAGTACCATAATGACCAATAAATCATGGTAGCACCATGCTACTTTAGGTATTTTTGTGAGTGTGCAGTCAGTATTAGGAAATTTCCTGTTTGTTGTCCCCTTTCACTATTTCGGCAATGCAGTCATTTCACTGACTAATTAAATTGAGAATATTTCTCATTACAAGCTCAGCTTGACGTCTAACAACCCGAAGCTCTGATGAAAGTCAAATAGAAAAGTAAAACGCAAGTGAAAACACAATCCCACACCTTCCTGCAGCTTAATGGGTTTCACTGGGACATAATAATATCAATGGGAATGGTTCAGAATGGGATAATCCACAGGACTAACCCTGTGAGGAGAGATGGCATGAGGAACACTCCCTCCTTTGTTGCCCCCTTTTTTTGCGGGCCGAAAGGGAAAAGAGGGGAAAAAAAAGTTGGAGCCATTTGTCAGGGAGCAGATGACTGTGTAACAGACAGTACATTCACTGCCGCCTCCTCCTGAAGCACCACAATCATGTGGTTCTCAGCAAAGCTTATCAGCTCCAGATGCACTCCTCTGTCTTCCACCAGCATCCTTCGCTCCCTACCTCTTTTTTTTTTTCCCAAACGGCACCCCACGGATTTTGTCACTCTGCGGTTACTGGCACAGGCCTTGTAATACCATATCTCCGTTTCAGGGAACAATGGAGGAGAAGCCAGTGAAAGCGAGCAGCTCGATCTCTCTCTCTTTTACCTTAGGACAAGAGGAAAGAACGGCCGTGCCCCAGTCAATGTGAATGAACAGCATTCTTAGCATGGTCAAAAATGGATTTCAGTTTCATTTGATTTAGTGGTGCACTTATAAAAGTGAATTTGTTCCTCCTCAAAATAGATAAATCTGATTTATTCCATTCAATTTCAACATCCAAAACATGTGTTTCTGTTCCAATTCAAGGTTTACTAAAGATCTGTTTTTTAATCTAAAGCATCCACTTTTCAATTTAGTCAACATTCTCTCAAATTCAGCATACAGTTACTGCTACTACATCATTTCAAAACTGTCTAGTCAGTGGATTGCTTAAATGGCTGGTTGATTATTTCACTTTTTTAACTTTAGTTAGTGTGTAATGTTGCTGTTTGAGCATAAACAACATCTGCAAAGTTATGACGCTCAAAGTTCAATGCAAAGGGAGATCATTTATTTTAAAGAATTCTCTGTTTAAGGACTACAACAAATGTATGGTAGGGACGACAACGAGTTTCTTCCTGGGTTAGTGACATCACCAACCCTAAATTTACATAAACCCCACCCACGAGAACACGCAACAAATAGGTTGAGGCCATGTTGGGCTGCTTTAGAGAAGAGGAAGAGTTGTTGTAGTAGAGTGTTGTTGACATGCCGTCATTTTACGCCGGACTGCTTCACAAACGAGGGTCAATTCAATGCTGGATTTGCACAAAAGATTAACATGACGGCACATGCTAGTGGATGAGTTGAATCAACTACACAGCAACTACATAAATTTATCCACTATCCATTCAGAAACGTCTAAAAGTTGTAACTTCTTCCTGAGTCTCTCCATCAGTGTCGACTCCGGTTTGAACAATGTAAGGCTGAACACCGTTACTGACAATCCTCATTTTGGCTGCGTGAGATTCTCCAGCTTTGTTGTTGCTGAGCAACCGAAGCGTGAGCTGTTAAAGCTCCGCCCTCTTCTGGAAAGGGGGAGGGAGCAGCAGCTCATTTGCATTTAAAGGGACACACACAAATAGGGGCAAATTTGACAAGCTATAATAAATGATCTGTGGGGTATTTTGAGCTGAAACTTCACAGACACATTTGGAGACACCAGAGACTTACTGTATATTACATCTTGTAAAAGGGGCATTGTAGGTCCCCTTTAAACGACGAGTCGACTGGTTGGTTTCAGTATAATTAGTCCTCAGTCAGACATGACTTGAACCTGAACAGATTTTAAAACACTTGGCTTCATACACTTGCTGACTTTGTAAAGAGTTGCAGAAAAAAAATATGCATCATACTCTAAATGACTGAGTAACACACCGAACTCTTGCAGAAACATGGTCCTCTTTACTAGGAGACGCATAATAAAAAAAAAACACGATGTGTTCTAAAATCAACTCAAAATATCAAACATGTTTGATATCCTCTGACCTCATAGTCTGAAGCTAAAAAAGTGCCCATCATACACAATGTGCCAACAAAAAAAAAAAAAGAAGAAAAAAAATCCAAATAAACGAGTCAACCATCATGATCCAGCCCTACCTACTGTAATACTTATATGAGGATACAAGAGTAGGCAGTAAAACCATAACGGACTGGAGGTCTCTGCTCTTCCTGTCTCAAAAGCTGTGAGTGGTTTTGAAGCCTTTCTACACTCAGTTTTATGAGCACATGCAACTCCATCCACCAGCATTATGCAGAGCGGGCATCTCTCCAAGCTCCAGCGAACACATCTTCCTCTGTGCCAGTGAGCCTCAGGCATCCAGCAGGGGTTTACACAGAGTCATCCTGGGTAAAATATATAAATCATATCAATAAAATACAGGCGATGCAGATGAGGGCTGACAGTATCGGTGAGCAGTTTTTTTGGGTGTGCTCTTGATGTGGCAAGAGGCAGCCCACTTTAGAAGGTCATGTGATGTTACTGGCGAGCTGGGCCTGCTGTGATGATGGGCCCGAAAGAACAGCAGAGAGCAGGGAGCCAAGATCATGCCAAACAGAGCCCAAAACCAACCAAAACCACCTCAGAAATATTCCACAACTGTCTGAACAGGAGTGGCCTTCTGTAACCATCCAAAGCCAGAGAAACTGTGAAATGAAGGAGGAGAGGATGAAGACAAACATAAGAGAGACAGAAACTGTGCTTCAAAAGCTAGTGTGCTGTCTTCGTAGGCTGCATGTTAAAGTCTTTTCCAGACGTGAAGTTATAAAAAGTACACTACCGTTCAAAAGTCTAGGGTCAGGATGATTTATAAAAATGGAAAAGTACATAAAAAAAATAATACTTTTTATTCAGCAAGGATGCATTATATTGATCAAAAGTGGCAGTAAAGATGTTTACAATTATTATAAAACATTCTCTTTTAAATTCTATTCTTTTGAACTTTTGATTTTTCAAAGTATCCTAAAAAATGTATTACGGTTTCTAAAAACTATTAGCAGCACAACTGTTTACAAAATTTATAATAAGAAATGTTTCTTGAGCAGCAAATCAGCATATTATGATTTCTGAAGGATCATGTGACACTGGGGACTGGAGTAATGATGCTGAAAATTCAGCTTTGAAATTACAGGAAAAATCTAATTTAAAAAAAAAAAAAAAGTAATAGAATTGTAATCCAAAATAAAAGTTTGTGTTTACATAATTTATGTGTGTTTACTGTGTACATGTATCATGTATATATAAATACACACACATGCATGCATATATTTAACAAAAATATATTATTTTTATATATAAAACACACACACATATATATATATATATATATTATATATATATAAAAACGCAAACTTATTGTGGATGCGATTAAACGCAATTAATCGTTTTACAGCACTAAATTGTAATAATATTTTTACTGTATTTTAAATCAAATAAATGGAGCTTTGGTGAGCATAAGAAACTTCTTACAAAAACATTGAACAATCTTACTTTTTAAACTTTTGAATGGTAGTATATATGTAACTCAAGTATGCAAGATACCCCATTCAATCCATATTCAAAGACTGCGTTGTATGCATAGACTGTAAAAAAAAGATGGACGACGCAACGCCGCTTCCTTCCATTGTAATGAACTGAAGGTAAAACGGACGATGATGGGCGTTGACATGTTGGAACCTGGGCATGCGCAGAAAGACTCATCAGTGAAACCAGGAGGCGGAGGCGGAGTCGCGGTATCAAACTTCCGCCCAGACGTCTGCGTCACCAAGATCAGATCACCTATTTGTTTTATTATCTATTGTTTATTATATTTTTCTTTTCCTCCTCCCTTTTTCATTTGGCTTAAACGATGCTAATTACATTATTGTTTATTAATGCACATTGTTCAGTTTTAAACTAAATTACTCATAACTAGGTCAAAACAATTGTAAAATCGTAATTTTAAATTTTACTTTAAATAAATAAATTATACACAAATTAAAATTGTACTTGTAAAAAAATATTCTGTTTCTAGAGCAATAATATTTTTGAAACCTCGGTAAAGTTGAACTAACTCTACAGCAGATCGATTGCTGTAACGTTAGACAGTGCTCTTTAATTAACTAGAGTATGATTAGTTTTGTCCTGATAATTATTATTTTATACCCATAAAGATAATTAGTAACTGCCAGATTATGATCACCTGCTTTTTCCGTCATGGCTAACATTAGCCGTGTTATCTTGGCTAATAACATTTAGCTTATAAAGCCCACATTTAACGTGACCGAAAAAAAAACTCAGTGATCCGTCAGATCTGTAGGTCGGTTATAGGACAGTTTACTGCTGAACAACAACTTTTGTCAGTGAGAAATAACACAGAAATCGAAAAATAATAGTTATTTATTCATCTTCAATCTCCCCTCAAAGCTCCGACAGTCCTCAGAGAAGCTGTCAATCAACTGTAAATCGTGACGACACGGCCCGTTTCTATAGCACCAAATTGCTTGCAAAAATCACAAAAATGAACTATTGAATATATATCAGCATGATAACAACTACCTTAAATGACCAAAACCATCTTTCGGAAAATTTTATTGTATGTGTAATTAATTTTTTGTTATTTTGACAAGTGCCATTCGTTTGCATTGAGAGGGCGGGTTTATGACTTGTACTGCATCCAACCACCAGGGGGCGATCAAAGAGCCCGCGGCTTCACTTTTCAGGACGTATGAGACACACCCGGTTGTATGTGTCTATTGTGGAGCTGGCAATCCCAAAATGCACTGTGATGAGCACAGTGGAAAAAATAAATCCGAGAAAGCAGGAGAAATGCTGATTACACTGTAAAAAATATTGTTGGTTTAACTTAAAAAAGTTACCTGGTTGCTTTAAAAATTGAAAGTTCGTTGAAATTAAAAATTTGAGTTCCTACAATAAAGGAGATTGGTTTAATAAATAGAAACTCAAAATATTTTAAATAGAAACTCAATATATTTTTTTTTTCAGTGTATAAATAGTGCTAAAATAATAAAATAATAATAAAAATCTGCAAAATTTTAACTAATATCTGTGTGTCCTATGTATTTATGCTTATTAACTAATCACTTTGTTTGCTAAAAGCAAACTCCACTGAAATCAATTGCCTCCAATTATGTATGTGATGTGTGGAGGAGGGTACCGCCTATGTAGTATGTTCTCTTATGAGATTCCATTACAATTAGGATGCTGCCTAAGTAGGCAACAAGGTAGCTCACTAGGTTTTTGAACAGAGCTAGAGTATGAGAAGAAGTAAGGAGAGAGATGGAGGGAGAGATGTGGCAAAAAGAGGTAAAGTTGGAACTGCAAAGAGAGAAATTGAGGGAAAAGCGGGAGACAGCGGTGCTGGAGGGGGGGTTTCTGAAGTATCCAGCACATGAAAGTTGCGGCTGTGGGTAAATCTGGAAAAACGACTGCAAAACTGCTGAACTCCGCCGTACGGCCTGCCAAGAGTGAGGGAAGCCGCAAAGGGAGAATAGGAGGGGAGAAGAAGAGAGGAGAGGAGCGTGTGGGGGATGAGTATATGGCTCTTGCATGCGTGTACCTCAGAGGGAATAAGATCAGTGTGGTTTGGAGAGGTTAAGCGGCAGAACATGCTCGCACATTAAGAGCCATCAGATTCCTGGTCTAGTGAGAGGGGAGCACCGCCGTTTAGAACAGAGCCCAGAGCGAAAAACAATATCTCGGCAAATTGGCCCAACCTCTTTCATCCTCAGCCAACGGCCAAATGTTTGGAGATCCTGTGCTTCTCTCTCCATCTCTCTCCTCATGATGAAAAAGGGATGCTCGAACCTCAGGCCACACTGAAGGAAAGCTGTGAAATGCCATTGTGTGTTGTTCATTTTGTATTTTTATATATACATCCCATCTTTTCTATAGCGACTGAGCCGTAGAGAACAGATGGACAGAGTGAGGAAGGTCAAAGTGAGTCTTGATTTATGTTCTTGTGTGACACCGCAATCAAATACTCAAAAGCACTTTCTACGAACACCATACATTTTAGTGTCCCGTATATTTTTTTAAATCATTAAATCCAATGTGTTCTGTTGTGAGAACTGATATGTTAGATAAATTACATAAAATTGACCTAGCATGACAAGCAGATATACACATCAAATGTTTGTAACCATTATCCCTGTTACCTTCTTCTTAATACAAAACAGTATGACACCCATAAAAAAAAAAAAAAAACATAATACAGCATGCAAATAAAGTAAATAATCTTATTCCATTTTCTCAATTTTTTACACAAATTGTAATGCTGAATGCATTTGTCAAGTGAAACACTGTTACACGAATTTACTGTAAGAAAAATGATCAAATATTTTTCTTTATTTTATTGGAAATAACTACAAACCAACATTTCGTCCCAAACTTTCCACTACTCAGTGAAAGCTTCATTTAAGCTCAGTTTGCAACCGTTAACCATTATGGGTACTTAGTTTTGATGTTTATTTAATGTTTATTTCTAAAAAATAAATAACAAAATCACACAATTCAGGATTTTAAATGCTCTTTAGACATTTCCTGAAGGCTACTTCTTTTTACTGACCATTTGCTAAAAATATATATGTTTCAGGGGTGATTTTGTTTTGTAAAAAAGTGCTAAATTAAAGAAATTATATCTAGAAAACATTTCTTATGATTCCCGTCATACTCTCTCAGAATGGCCACAGAAATTGACAAAGAATTTCTAAACCAGTGGCCAAAAACCTGTCTGTAAGTCCTCAGCATTATCATTATTGGGTTAATTACTAAGCAATGTTATTACTGTAACTTAATTACCTTTCCCTTGAAAAGTAAGGGATTACTCTTAATTTTTCTGTAATTTAATTATTTACTTCTGATGTAATTGCATTAAACACTGTACAGACTATAGAACAATTCTATATAAAACAATTGTGGATTTAACATCAAAATTTAATGTTAAAATGTTTTTAATGTAACCTTCTCCACACTTTGGTCAGTTCAAGAATATTTTATGCAATTATATTTTGTTTATTTGAAAGAATCAAAAGTTCAGTTTCGTGTCTTTCCTCATACTGAACATTGATTGTAAATGTACAACCTTTGACAGCGTTTTATGACTCAATTATCGTCCCTCAAGAACAGCTGCAGTGCTTTACAACTAGAGCTAAATAAACTTTTCATTGTGTCTAAACCAACAACATGTTTATTAGATCCAATACCTACTAAACTACTGAAAGAGTTACCTGTTGCAGAATAGTCTCTTCTCAATATTATTAACCCGTCTTTATTATGTCCCAAGACCCACTTGGTAATATTATAAGAAAACATGGAATTAGCTTCCACTGCTATGGCGACCACGTTGATCATGACCAGATGAAATCTCTAAAATATCCAAGCTGGCAAAGTGTGTTAAAGATATAAAATATTGGATGACCAGTAATTTTCTTTTATTAAATTCAGATAAGACTGAGGTATTGCTTATTGGACCAAAAACCTGTACACAGAATCTCTTAGAATACAATTTACATTTAGAAGGATGTACTGTTACTTCATCCTCTACAGTTAAAGACCTGGGTATTATATTAAACAGAAACTTGTCTTTTGAAAATCTAAATTTTATATTAAAATGAAAAGTCTGCTCTTTATGAACATGTCAATATGGCATGCTTCGGTTGTAACTGTGTGTAAACGAGCACGTATACATGTATCCGTCCGTCTATGTGCATGTGAGAGGTGCTGGGCATTGGAAAAGCAGCACATGCACGAGCAGTCCATGTGGGTGGGCAAACATATGCGGCTGGTAGGATTAGGAAGTGGTAAGCCACATCTTTTTATTACAGAAATGTCTCTCTAATATCTCTCCCTCGCACCAGGCTGTCGCCTCCCAGACTTGCTTACTTGGTCGTCTCTCTGAAAAGACTCTCAACCCAGAGTCTTTTATAATTAGCATCAAAACCGACACCAGATATGTTTTACACACAAACCTCAGGATTTTTTTGGCCTGACCCAAGCGGACACACACCGTAATAAGGTGTTCTGTTCCGCTGCGGTTCTCCAAGGCCAGCATGCACCTTTAATTAAATATCACCTTACACTCATTTAAATCCATGTCGTCATCTGAAGTGGTACGCTTCATTAGACCTCCCTTTTATTGAAGCTACCACTTCCTTTATCATGGCTTTCCAATTAGGTCATTTTGGTATAAACTTATTGTGAAGTGCTTAGAATACTAAGTGTATATTCTAGTGAGCTGCTTACTGCACAGTAACAATAAATATATTTTTAACTCAGCGAATAATAAAATCTATAAAATAAATGGTAATTTTCCATTTTAATCTAAATGTGTGTAAAATGTCTTAACTTTGTGCAGTATAAGTAAAAAAAATAAATAAAAGGTGTTATTAATATCTCTGTTCTGTCGATATACTACATGAATCAAGTCAAAGTGCATATATTGCACATTCTGAAAATTCTAAAAAAAAAAAAAAAAAAAAGGTTATTTCAAGGGGTCTAAGTTTTGTTGGTTAGCATCGCCCTGTTAGCCCCTTCTGGTAGATGCTCTTATGGGTCCTTTCTCCATTGAGTCATTCAATCAACCCTTCACTCAATCAATCGTTCAACCTTTCAACCAACCAACCAACCAACCGTTCAGCCAACCAACCAACCAACCATTCAACCAAGCAATCCACCATTCAACCAAACAACCCACCGTTCAACCAACTGTTCAACCAACCAACCAACCAACCAACCAACCAAACAACCGTTCAACCAAACAACCCACCGTTCAACCAACTGTTCAACCAACCAAACAACCCACCATTCAACCAACTGTTCAACCAACCATTCAACCGTTCAAGCAACCAACCAACCGTTCAACCAAGCGACCAACCGTTTAACCAACCAACCGTACAACCGACTGTTCAACCAACCGTTCAACCAACCAACCATTCAGCCAAGCAATCCACCATTCAACCAAACAACCCACCGTTTAACCAACTGTTCAACCAACCAACCAACCAACCAACCAACCAAACAACCGTTCAACCAAACAACCCACCGTTCAACCAACTGTTCAACCAACCATTCAACCGTTCAAGCAAACAACCCACCGTTCAACCAACTGTTCAACCAACCAACTGTTCAACCAACCAACCAACCAACCAACCAAACAACCAACCAAACAACCGTTCAACCAAACAACCCACCGTTCAACCAAACAACCCACCGTTCAACCAACTGTTCAACCAACCATTCAACCGTTCAAGCAAACAACCCACCGCTCAACCAACTGTTCAACCAACCAAACAACCCACCATTCAACCAACTGTTCAACCAACCATTCAACCGTTCAAGCAAACAACCCACCGTTCAACCAACTGTTCAACCAACCAACCAACCAACCAAACAACCGTTCAACCAAACAATCCACCGTTCAACCAAACAACCCACCGTTCAACCAACTGTTCAACCAACCAACCAACCAACCGTTCAACCAACTGTTCAACCAACCATTCAACCAACCGTTCAACCAACTGTTCAACCAACCATTCAACCGTTCAAGCAAACAACCCACCGTTCAACCAACTGTTCAACCAACCATTCAACCGTTCAAGCAAACAACCCACCGTTCAACCAACTGTTCAACCAACCAAACAACCCACCATTCAACCAACCATTCAACCGTTCAAGCAAACAACCCACCGTTCAACCAACTGTTCAACCAACCAACCAACCAAACAACCAACCAAACAACCGTTCAACCAAACAATCCACCGTTCAACCAAACAACCCACCGTTCAACCAAACAACCCACCGTTCAACCAACTGTTCAACCAACCAACCAACCAACCGTTCAACCAAACAACCCACCGTTCAACCAACTGTTCAACCAACCAAACAACCCACCATTCAACCAACTGTTCAACCAACCATTCAACCGTTCAAGCAACCAACCAACCGTTCAACCAAGCGACCAACCGTTTAACCAACCAACCGTACAACCGACTGTTCAACCAACCGTTCAACCAAGCAACCAACCAACCAATCAACCAACCAACCGTACAACTGACCATTCAACCAACCAACCGACCGTTCAACCGACTGTTCAACCAAACGTTCAACCAACCAACCGTTCAACTGACTGTTCAACCAAACATTCAACCAACCGTTCAACCAAGTGACCAACCAATCAACCAACCAACCAACCGACCGTTCAACCATCCGTATAACCGACCATTCAACCAACCAACCGTACCAACCAACCAACCGTACAACCGACCGTACAACCGACCGTTCAACCAACCGTACAACCGACCGTACAACCGACCGTTCAACCAACCGTACAACCGACCGTTCAACCAACCAACCAACCGACTGACCGTTCAACCAACCAACCAACCAACCGACCATTCAACCAAAGTTTCAACCAACCAACCAACCGACCATTCAACCAAACATTCAACCAACCAACCAACCATTCAACCAAGTGACCATTCAACCAAACGTTAAACCAACCAGCCATTCAACAAAGCGACCAACCAACCAAGCGACCAACCAACCAACCAACCAACAAAACGTTCAACCAAATGTTCAACTGACCAACCGTTCAACCAACCGACCAATCAACCAAGCCTTCAGTCTGTTTAGTAACATTGTGTTTTGGTTCTGTTTTCCCTGTTCTGGTTTGCCAGTGTTCCCTGTGCTAGTTAGTCTCCATGGTTGTTAATTTAGTACCACACCTGTTCTGTTTTCCCTTGATTACTCCCTTGTGTATATATAAACCTTCAGTTCATTCAGTTCTTTGTCTGGTATCGTTTGGATTTCTGTTGATGTGGTTGTGTTTCTCAGTGATTCTCCTGCATGTTCTTTATTACCGTACATTGTGAAACAAACATTTTCTTTTTAATCTCCAATGTTGTGTGCATGAGCATGACAATTATCTAACAATTTTTGTGCTGAGCAATGCTAAAATACAGTACAATTGGTATGGTAATAGTATGCTGTTTTGTTTTTTGCACTGACCTTAAAGTCATAGTTCAATCAAAAAAGAAAATTCTGTCATTTACTTACACTTATGTTTAGATATTTTAAGAAAATTCATTTATTTATTGATTTTTTTGGTCAATGTTCACCAAAACTGTTTGATTACCAACATTCTTCCAAATATCTTCTTTTGAGATTTTCAGAAGAACTGTTCTGAGTTCTGCAGAAGAAAGAAAGTCATACTGTTTTGAAAAGACATGACGGTGAGTAAATGATCACAGAATTTTCATTTTTGGGTGAACTATCCCTTTAACACTTTCCTGCACAAGTTCCAGTCCTTTAATATTCTGTGTGACATGATTTTTGGAGCGTACAAGTGTAAAGTCGTGCTGTGTTAAGGGTTTTCACCTGGCAGTGGTAGATGTACTCTGGTGTGGTCTTCTTGAATTTCATATTCCACACCAAAGCCACACCATCTGGCTCATGAGGAGCGTCTTCATTGTTGTTGTAGGAGGCCACCAAGAGCTCAGGGTACTGGAAATATAAAGAGAAGATAGTGAGGGCAAGAGAAAGATATGTGTGTGAGAGAGAGAGAGAACAGAGAAGAAGATGAGAATGAAAAAGCTGACTGAGAGACAGAGCAAGGGAAGATTCTCCCTTTTAAATGAACAGGTGTTGACATAGAGGGAGAGGTCAGAGAGGGAGGTCAGTCTACCTGAGGGGACCAGTCCAGACAGGTGATGACCCGATGCTTTGACCAGTGCTCATCATAGAACAGACGACTGAGAGAGAGACTGGAGCTTCCCTGCAGATCTCTGAGAGGGGGAGAAACTCTCAAGTTTTAATACACACTTAACCATATGTATATAATGGTTTAATTACTATATATATATATATATATATATATATATATATATATATATATATATATATATATATATATATATATATATATATATATATATATATATATATAATATATATATACATACATATATGTGTGTGTGTATAAAACAAACTTATTTATATATATATATATATATATATATATATATATATATATATATATATATATATTATTTTTACTTGCTTACATAAATATTTATATATCTATATCTATCTATCTATCTATCTATCTATCTATCTATCTATCTATCTATCTTATATATATATCTAAAAATGGTGCATCAAAATACTTTTAATATATTATTGTTATATCTACTTATATAAATATTATACAAATGTAAAATAAGAAAAAAAAGGTCATAAAATAACTGTTTGTAATACCCATACAGAAGAGCAAAATGAGAGCTTGTTAATAGATGGCATCATGCAAGAATTTCTTTGAAGAACAATGCGTGCAGACACACACACACGTTTAGCTCATTGAGGACATACTATAGTCTTTTATTGTTTTCATATTAGCCTGATTATAAATACTACAAACTCATACTAACCCTACCTGATTTTGCTATAATTAATTTTGCTATAGTTCAGGGAAAAAAGAAAAAATGCACTAAAATGTGATCATTTTAACAGGCTTTGACTAAACATAAAACACTGGAGAAGCCATTGCTTAAAGAAATATTTATTATGTAAATATTACATTTGCATAATATGCAAATCTGACTGCATCCAGGTGATTTAAGCAGTTTATATTGTGTAACTACATTTTGGGTTTTGGTTCCATTTTGTGTACATTCATTTGAAAGTCATTGTTGTCCACTTTCTCACATTAATTACATTTCACAACAATCAAGTTTGTTTTAATATAACCATTAGTAATGCATTCATTTATTATTTAAGATTGTTGTTAAATTAAATTCTTAATTTAGCAATAAAATAATAAAAAATTGTTTTTAAAAAATAAACTTAAATAATACATAAAATACCCAGAAATCATTTTTGTGTGTTACGCAGCACATTCTCACCCCTCTTTATCCTCCAGGTCTCGTCCGCTGTAGTCGAAGAAGATGTTGGAGTCCTCAGCTAAAGCTCTCTCCATCACACGAATACTACGGTCAAAGAAGATGAGGAACTCCTCCGAGTGCAGAACCTGCTGTTTCTCTTCCTCCGTCAGCTCCCGCGGGTGGCCTGATACACACGCGAGACAAAACACAACAAAATGAAGATGTAAACACAGCTGCCTAGTAAATAAACACAGAACAGGCCGTATGTTTTAATACACAAACACACAAAAGCACATGTCACAGCCACAACGATGGGCTACATGTTTATACCTACTACTTACATACAATAACACTAACAAACGGATCTAACCACAGACAAAATCATGGCCGTACAGCATAACAATGAGCAGTAACTGTACAAACTGAACCTAAACAAACTTGCCCGCATTCTTTTTCCTGACTCCCAACAAGCTTTGAAGGTAGTTAAGCCAATTAGAAGGGAGATATGGGTGTAAAAAAAACAACAAACAAACATCTAAATGAATAAGCAAATACACAAACAGCTCTTAGTACATCTTTCCATAATGACAACACGCCCAGTTTTTCTCCTCCTTTTTTGATGTTATTGCGTTTCTCCATTTTCTCCCAGACTATTAGGGGCCCGTTCCTTTGATCCGAGCCCACTTGATTTGCGTGCCTTTTTTGATGACTCATAAGGAAGACAAAAGCGTGATCAAAGCCAGTGTGGAGTCAAAGCCCTCGTGTGCTTTCACAGTCTGCCTCTGTCCGGCCTCCCTCTAGTTATTTACCCTGTACACTTGCACAAAGAATGCACTCTCCGCTCGCTTTGAAGTCCACTTGCTGGGGTCTAGTGACATTAAAGTTCGATCAGGCCTGACCCAGAATGCCGCGGCCCGATAAGCCCAGCCCCCGGCCAGCGAGAATGCCATCTGATACGGCTGCGGGGTCACACGCGAGTGGCTACTCAACGCTCTGCTGATCCTGTTTGGTGACTTTGGGAATTTGACGTGTGGGAGGCCCAAACATGAACTAGTAATACCAGCACAGGTAGGAACAAAAGTGATTTGTACAGTAGTGGAAATGTTTGCATCATAGTTAGAGCTGCACAATTCTGGATAACATGAGAATCACGATTTTTTTCTTTAAAATCGAGATCATGATTTTGAACAGACAACTAAACAAAATAACGTAATTTACTAGAGGTTCTGACAACATATAAATTACTGCAGTCGATTTAAAGAGGTTTCATAAATTTAAATGATTTTTTTTAATGGTTTTGAATGAATGACTCACTCCCAAAGACTTCACTTGTTTCATTACTGGATGAATCAGCTTTTTTGAACAAATCTTTTGAATGAATGATTCAAAGACTATACATTTTTTAACAGTCACTTGTCGCCACCTAGTGGTGTAGCAATATAAGTGATACTTTCAAAAGGTGGTTTGCTCTTTTTTAATTGCTACCGTAGACATCAGTGTTTATATACGAACTATAAACTTTTATCTCAGTACTTCTGTGATAAATTGAATATTTGTAAGACAGAAATATCGATACTGTGTGGTTCAAAAACTGCTTTCTCTGGCTCAGCGGCAGCATGAATGTTCCTGTATGATTTTGTCAGAGGTTTAATAGACATGGGCAAATTTTTATCAAAAATAAATAAGATTACATGGGTGTCTGAATCAAGATCGCGATTAATCGTGCAGCTCTAATCATTTTAAAGAGGACTTATTAGGTTTTTTACAAAGTCTTGAATTTGTTGAGTTCTACGAAAAAAAAAAAAAAAGTTTGTATTATTTATGTTCAAAAGACATTGTTGCAGCACCTCTCTTCCCAGTCTGTCATTAATGCCCCGTTTAGTTCCTGTCTCTATGAAGCCCCTCCTTCCGAAAAATCATAATGTGCTCTGATTGGTTGGCTGCAGTGCGTTCTGATTGGTCAACTGAGCGTGTTTCGAAAATGTCCCGCCTCTTACCAAAACCGTGAGTTTCGACACACTACTAACTGACTCAACCAGGTCTTCATTTTGCATATGCCTTGAGCAGGAATTAAGTGAGGAATATAGACCCCTTAAAAATTTGTAAACATTGCAATGTTTCCTGGTGGGCGGGGCTTAGCTGGAGGCAAAAAGAGACGCTGGACTCAATGTTGACAAGCATAAGCTAGCATGTTTTAGGAGGGATTTATTAAACATAGATGCAGAAGAAGGTTCAGAACTGTCCGAATATGAGTCTGCGGGACAGTGACAGCTATTTTTTTAAATTAACTTAAGTTTTGGATATTTCCTAGACAACATATGAATTACTTTCGGATGGTACAGGGAATTTTGTCAAGGCTTATTGTCTAATGTAACCTAACGCTGGGCTAACTATGATTATGGCTAGCAATGTGGATTATTTTAAGAGACCATTCAGAGGATGGCACACTCATCTATCGCTGTATGTTTGTTTAACATTTAAGCTAGCTAGTGCGCTGAAGGTTGGCGATTTTCACCTATAAAACAGAAACTTGCTGATTTGTACTAGATAAAACCAACACACCATTACATATGCACCGATTATTTTACCTGATATGAAGTGTGCACTGCAAACACGGGCATTATTTATGATCGTCTCCGTCCAGTCTGTACGCCGTATTGCATTCAACCACAATTATCTTTTTGATTTCTGTGAAGGAATGTCTGCTGGGATCTGGTAAAACTTTAGTTTTGAACCTAAAGTCCTGTTCCTTCTATTCTGGCAGCCAAAAACACAACAAGATGACATTTTAAAGTCAAAACCTCAAACTTTTAGAGTGCCTGCAATGAGTATTTATTTATGGTTTGCCTTCAGCTAAAGGGGTGACGTCACAGTGATGTAGGCGATTAAGGGGTCTATTATGACGGGTTCATTCCTTGAAGAAAACTCAAGACTACAATTGAGGTGTTTCAGGGAGTATAATGATATAAAGAATATCTCCCTATGGAGTGACTTTGTGCTTTGTACCTTTGCAGACCTTTTTCTTGCTCAAACAGCAACATTACACACTAAAAAAGTAAAAAAAAAATGTAAAAAAGCATAATAGGTCCTCTTCAAATGACCTTTTTGAGAATCTTTTGTCACTGTAAATAAATTAAATCCTGTAATTGTAAGATGCACACACTACTTCACTGGTGGAAGGTTTTACATCGCATGGCTTGAGTAACAGCGCAAGCTGTAAATCACATGGCAAATTATTAGAGGCGCTACGTCATGTTAATAAACCCCTCAATGTCATGTCACTCCACCCATGGCTCATTAACCGCTAACAGGATGCATTTCCCTTTGAAACATCAAAAGACAGCGACAATAAAATCCCAGCTATGCCAACACAGAAGGAATTGCCCTTGTGGAACAGCCAAACTGGATGTCATTTTAGTCAGTCTGGGTAATTTATCTACAAATCTGTTATGGTTTCTATTGGCACTTATGGAACATGTGCGCAGAACATGCGCCTCAACGTCAGGCTTTACTGTAAAGAGACGTCTCTCTCGCCGAGTCTGAACTGAGCAGATGTTGTTTCGTGTAACATCCGACATACAGAAGTCAAATGTGCTAAATTTGTGCCAGGTGGAGGCTGTTGGTGTAGGGAACATGTTTTTTTTAACAGAGTACAGCCTTAACTTAACTTACCTTAAAGGATTAGTTCACTTCAGAATTAAAATTTCCTAATAATTTACTCACCCTCACGTCATCCAAGATGTTCATGTCTTTCTTTCTTCAGTCGAAAAGAAATTAAGGTTTTTAAGGAAAACATTGCAGGATTTTTCTCTATATAGTGAACTTATACAGGGTTCAACGGGTTGAAGGTCCAAATGTCAGTTTCAGTGCAGCTTTAAAGAGCTCTACATGATCCCAGACGAGGAATAAGGGTCTTATCTAGCAAAACAATTGTTTTCTAAAAAAAAAAAAATATATATATACTTTTTAACCACAAATGCTCGTCTTGCACTGCTCTGCGATTTATAAAACGATGTGATCACGTTGGAAAGGTCATGCGTGACGTAGGCGGAAGTACCGATCCAGTGTTTACAAAGCGAACGTGCAAAGTCAAACGGCCATTACAAGAAAAGGTAAAACAACGATGTTGGATGATTTGAAGTTGGAATAGAAAATGAGATGGTGTTTTTCGCCCTACCGTGGTACTTCCGCCTACATCACGCATGACCTTTCCAATGTGATTATGTAATGCGTGGCGTATCGCAGAGCAGTGCAAGATGAGCATTTGTGGTTAAAAAGTATATAAATTTTATTTTTTTTAAGAATATGACCGATCGTTTCACTAGATAAGACCCTTATTCCTCGTCCTGGATCGTGTAGAGCTCTTTGAAGCTGCACTGAAACTGACATTTGGACCTTCAACCCGTTGAACCCTGTTGAAGTCCACTATATGGAGAAAAATCCTGGAATGTTTTCCTGAAAAACCTTGATTTCTTTTCGACTCAAGAAAGAAAGACATGAAAATCTTGGATGACATGGGGGTGAGTAAATCATTTCTGCCTTTGAGGACATCCCTGGACACCCTTAAAGGGAGTTTTGTGAAATTTAGGTTGCTTTCACGCTAGAACTTTTGGTGCGCACCCGGGTTCGACTGACATCAGAGTTCGCTTCGTTTGGATGATGTGCATGCTTTCTTTGCACAAACCGTACCATAGAAAGAGTGGTCTGGGGTACGGTTCATGTGAACTCCGGTAAGGTTCACAGCTGATATGATTGCAATCATACTAAATAGCGGAAGTGAACCACGTATGATTCATTAAAACTGTGTTTGTTTGTGTTCTCACTCACTTTCCTAACAAGCAGGGAGAATGTATATCTCATATCTGCTCACCTTCAGCTAATAAGCAAGTGCATTCAGACCCACTCTTACCTTCTTTTGTCTCCTTGCTTTCTTCCTCCTCCTGCAGGTCAGTTTCTGGGCCATCTTTCGGTTCTGTGACCTCTTCATCCTCCTCTTCATCTTCTGAAAGGACACAAAGAAGGTCACATTCAGTTTCTGTTCTATGACACCTGCTAAAACTCCACTGCCTCCCTGTGACCCACCCCGAGACCCATAATAATAGCTTACAGATCTTCTGTGTCTGATATACTGACTCAGACTTCCACTCATTTCACAATCAGACTCTTCACTAATCAGACGCGCTCAACTAAACACCTTGTTTTGGATCAACACGGCCTGTTGTTTTTTCGGTTTGATGGGGATTTGCACAGCTGCTTTTTCACAACCGTGAGCTCCAGAGAAACAACACAGTTAAAAAGACACTTCCCTCAGGTCCCCAAGAACATGTGTGCTACACGTGTGTGTGCGTTTATGAATCCAGAGGTCCGCTCATGAAGAGAGGCACAGATACCCCACAGGAAGCGGAGCTGGTGAGTGGCGTGGCCTCTTTCTGCACTCGTTCAACCCCCCGAAACCCCCCAACCGCCTGCCCTGGGGCCCCGAAGTCTCACCCCTTAATTAACCTAGTCACCCCAGTCAAAGACCCGGCCTAGTGCTACCCGCTCTCAGCCACCTGCTACGCCGTCCGTACCCCTCCTCGGCCCTGAAGTGCTGGGCATGTGTTCCTAACCTTGCCCCACGCCTGCAGATGGCTATAAGGATGACGCTTAACACCCTCAGAGGCACCTGTAGATGGAGCACACACACAGTCACGCTAGCATACACACAGAGCTCTGTGGGATTGTTTTCTTGTTGAACCCCAGTGGCAGAGGTTAATTATCCGGGGTCGGGTTGACAGTGGGTGCCCAGTCTGCAGAAGGAAGTGATCCCATCATGCCAGACGTGTTGCGGCTGACTCTCTCAACACCAGTGTATTTGTGTTCACACCAGTTAGGGAGGAGGCAAGGGCCTGGAGGCGAGCTCAACAATGATTTAAGCTTTGCAAGAATGCAGTCGCTAACATTGTTATGAATTATGCTGTAGTATGACAGATTTGCTGCCTTTGTTTATTTATTGGTGTTTAATCTCAAACAATAATGTTTTTTTCCTATATTTATTTTTATCCAATGGGTTCTGGAAGGAAAAATGAAAACTTTTTCTATAGTGAAAGCTAGCAATAATGCACACTGCCATTCAAAAGTTTGGGGTTAGTAGGAAATTAATACTTTTATTCAGAAAGGATGCATTAAATTGATCAAAAGTGACAGTTAAGATATTTCTAATGTTACAAAAAGGATCTATTTCAAATAAATGCTGTTCTTTTGAACTTTCTATTCGTCACAGTTTCCACAAAAATATGAAGCAGCGCAATTGTTTTCAACATCGAAAATAATAATAAATGTTTCTTGAGCAGCAAATCAGCATATTAGAATGATTTCTGAAGGATCATGTGACACTGAAGACTGGAGTAATGATGCTGAAAATTCAGCTTTGCATCACAGGAATAAATAAAAAATATATTAAAACAGAAAACAGTTATTTTAAATTGCAACTATACTTTTGAAGAGACTTTAACTTTAATAACATTAGCTAATAATAGCTTAAAATAAGAGGAAAATATAATTTAAAATTAAAAAATAATATGAAAAGACAAAACTCAATGGACCAATATATGTATTTAACTGATGCTCCACTAAGCTCCGCCTCATTTAGTTAATGTTGTTAACTGAAATACCTTATACTGTAAGTGATTCTGCAACATTATTGCAGTAATTTTGGATAATTTCTGTAAACGTTTGTTTAAAACTATTCAAACACATACACTGTCTATAGGCTTACATTAGAAAAAGCATCAGCTTGCTTAAGAAAGTGCAGAACGACAACAGTTGCAAATTGGTCAGTAACATTCCTTACATTTGAGATATTTTCATACAGTGGACTACCAGTAAAATTTATAAATATTTAGAACCAAAAATTATTCAGACACTTTGACCCGACCATGTTTTGCTTAAGTGTTATATGACATAATTAAGATAATTTTTTTCTGACACAGTTTAACTCTTGAGATCTTGTCATATTTTATTCCCATTTGTTTAAACTATAGTGAATAAAATGTATTAATGAATGAAATGTTCAAGGTGTCTGAATACATTTTGGTTTGACCGTATATAGGCAATTAAAGGCTCATTATTATGATTAATTTGGTTTATTAATATAAACGCACGATTAGTCAACTAAATCGCTTAACTAGTCGACTAGAAAAATCTTTAGTCGAGGGCAGCCCTAATATTCTGCATACAGGTTTTGAAAAACATAAGGGTAAGTAAATTGTGACAGAATTTTCATTTTTGGATGAACTATCCATTTAAAGAGAAGTCACTTTGAAACAAACAAAAGTTCTGTTCTTCTTTTGCATCAAATTAAACCCTACCTTGACTAGTTGCAACATTAAATACAATGTGTTTTGCTTTGAATCAAATGTGCATAGAATGTAGTGTATGTTGAATTTATTGTGTTAATTCAGTGTGTATTGTGATTTAAATCCATAGCATGTGAGTATAAGCACTGAGACAATTGATTCCCCAGAGGTTGAATGTGGATCACTGATGTGAGCCGAGTCTGGCCTGGCCTGGAGAAAGTGTGGTTTAGCTGCTGAATACGACTGAGCTTCTGAGCCAGAGACCAGCGGGGAAGAGAGGAGTCCTTAGCCCCAGACAGGCAGCCAGCCAGCCCAGGCCGACCACAACAACATGGCCTACTCTGGCCTTCTTTCTCTTTCTCCCTCTCTCATCTGGTTTTGCCCTATGAGGAAGAAAGAGCCCTGCCATTCATTTTGAGTTTGTTCCTTCTCTCTGGGGCCTGACAGAAAATAGCACAGGCAGAGAACGGGACACCTCTTGCATACCAGAAGACCCACATGCTAGACAGGCTATGTCAGAAGGTTTTGGATCGGGATGTCCAAGTCTAGAGCAGGATGTGACCTGATATAACCAGGACTGGAGGAAAGTCATCCACACGAAGCCACCAGAAGTGTTGACCACACCGACCGGGGACAAAGCAACAACAGTCCTGATTCATGGTTGTGGTCTGAAGGTTTGCAAACAATGTTCAAGAGGTTCGCAATATATCAGCAGATCCCTGTGGCTTCCTGCCTAAAAGCGTGTTTTCGTGACACACCATATCGCTCTGCAAAACAACTGTGGGCCAAAACTCAAGGGAACTTTCAAGCCAATTTGTAAATTAAATTATGCCCCAAAATCCATTTTTATCCATGTCAAAATGTTTATCTGTGCTTCCCATGAGGTGACGGCGACCCACATGGCATCAAGGGATCGGTTAGACGGCTTGAAAGCGAAGAAGAGAAGGATAAACGAGACAGCTTTAACACACTCTACCCTGATGTGTAATACATGTTCACTCAGTGGGAAAGAACACTAGGAAGCATCTACCCTGTTCACCAGGTTGATGAAACTCTGGACGTGCCCTGCAAGGTAATAACATCCCCCCTCTATCTTACCTGCCTTCAATCTCCTCTCAGTTTCCTCAAGCTGCTCGGAGCAATTCAAATCCATCGCTTGTCAAGCTGCTAGTCGTAATGACCAACACAGCAGCAGCGCTCAATCAAAACAGGACTTCCATCCTTAAAGCGACAAGCTTATCTCCGGGTGTAGGACTCAAGACACCTGAGCTAATTAACTGCTTAATTAGGCAACAGAAATCACTATTTGTGCAACAGTTGGGTGCAGGGTATGTGGAAGATTAGTTCTGGTTATCACATATTAGAGTCGCAGTGGAAACGTAAAAAGGTTTGATTCGTTATAGAGGGTGCGAGAGCGAATGCCTCTGAATGTGGTAAGGAGGATCTTAGCACTTCCCGCTGTTAAGACACTGCACGCGATATACCAGATGCAAATGGTTCACAGATGGACGTGGTCTTGGAAAAATCAGTGTTGAAGGAGAGTCACTGTGCACTTGTCAGGCTCACACTTCCATTCAGTTTTCATGATGGTAAAGCATCTTAAACTGGTTTAACTTGAGATCAGTAATCAGTGATTTTGTATATATGTGTGTGTGTGTGTGTATGTGTGTGTGTGTGTGTGTGTGCGCGCATGTATTCATGTTAGATTCAATTAATCATGATTAATCGATTTGACATCACTAATTATATATATATATATATATATATATATATATATATATATATATATATATATATATATATATATATATATATAATAATAATTATTATTATTATTATTATTATTAACTGGTAAACTAAGAAACTGTCGATATAGGTAAACTGATTAACCTATACTTTGTGTGTTTATACATATATGTAAGAAACTGTCAATATAGGTAGATTTGATTAATCATGATTAATTGATTTTACAACACTAATTATATAATAATAATAATAAATAATATATATATATATATATATATATATATATATATATATATATATATATATATATATATATATATATATATATATTATTAACAACTGGTAAACTAATAAACTGTTGATATGGGTTTAAAGATTAAACACAATTAATTTTATGATTCCAGAATTTTCATTTAAAAAAAAAAAGACTTTTAAATTATTTTAAATACCTAGATCTTGTTTTTTAGCGTTTTAATTAAGAGATTAAGAATTAAAAGGATTATTAAACTTAAATAATAATTAATATTAAAATTATTAATATATTGATAATAACATTAATAGTATTTACATTAAATATATTAATTATATGTTGTATTATATTGATCATATTACAATAATAATAATAATAATAATAATAATAATACTATTTAAATATAATTATAAGTTTTTCTGAGAACCACTGTCCTAGATTTGAAGAGAAACAATTACAGTATATTTCTGTAATTTATGAAATAAGTAAAATAAAAAGTAAAACTCATGACTAATCTTATGATTTCTGGCTTTAGAAAGCAGAATTAAAGTAATATCAAATTGGATGAAATATACTAATTCATATTTTATGCAAATAAAGTTACAGTCTATCTAATGTGAATTCGTTTTAATAATCTTTAAAATATAATAATAAAATACAAAAAAAAAATTACATAAAAAACAAGTTTTCTGCAGAGCCCCCTGCAGCCCATCATCAACTAGTCGACCATCACTACCACACAGAAGAGCTTTGAGCACCTCTGTAAAAGGCACGTGACATGATATAAAGGAGTATGGTGGTGATAAAATGCCGCCAAAAGCAGTATAAGATGCCATCGATTAAACGGAAGAAGGATGCGCCTCAGCCTTTCATCCAGCATTTTATTGGACCAAGCTGCACTGCTCCAGGCCTCTGGATTGGGATATGGAGCTGATTAGACAATCAAAAAATCCCCTCATCTGACAAGTGGGGATTTTTTTCTGTCTGTGAGAAGGCGGGGGGTGTTTGTTTTCCTCAAGGCCTCTGAAACAGAGAGAGAAACTGAACTGAAGGGCCTAGGGTATTTCCATATGGGGCATGATACACAGTAGGGAGGACACCCCTAAGACACTTTCAGGCCTACATTCATACAAGTGTCGTCCTCTTTTAAGAAGCACCACATACATTTCACATACTGAAATTAGGCTTCAGAAGTTGGGTGTCAAGCAGCCTGTAGACCACAACAGAGGCAAAGCACTGAGGAGGCGGCAATAGGAACATGAAAGAGGTCTGTAATGTGGAACTGACACGACAAACTGTGCATGAGACGAGCACTATCTATCTATTGTACCCCTGCATGGCACATCAGTCACAAAAATGTCCACAAAGTCACATTCTCACACACTAAACGACCTCTGTCAGGGGAGATACCATATTGAATTTGACATGAATTAATGTTTTAAGTTTAAAGTCAGCATGAAACGGAAGTCACGATAGTCTCTTCAGTATACAGATCAGGCATAACATTATGACCACCTTCTTAATATTGTGTTGGTCCACCTTTTGCTGCCAAAACAGCCCTGACCCATCGAGGCATGGACTCCACTAGACCCCTGAAGGTGTGCTCTGGTATCTGACACCAAGATGTTAGCAGCAGATCCTTTAAATCCTGTAAGCTGCAAGATGGAGCCTCCATGGATCGGCGCTTTCGGCGGTGGACAGGGGTCAGCATGGGCACCCTGACTGGTCTGCGGCTATGCAGCTCCATACACAACAAACAGTGATGCACTGTGTATTCTGACACCTTTCTATCAGAACCAGTATTAACTTCTTGAGCTACAGTAGCTCGTCTGTTGGATCGGACCACACGGGCCAGCCTTCTCTCCCTAAGTGCATCAATGAGCCTTGGCCGCCCATGACCCTGTCACCGGTTCACCACTGTTCCTAACTTGGACCACTTTTGATAGATACTGACCACTGCAGACCGGGAACACCCCACAAGAGCTGCAGTTTTGGAGATGCTCTGACCCAGTCGTCTAGCCATCACAATTTGGCCCTAGTCAAACTCACTGAAATCCTTTTTTTCCCCTGCTTCTAACACATCAACTTTGAGGACAAAATGTTCACTTGCTGCCTATTATATCAGGTGCCGTGATGAAGAGATGAAGTTATTCACTTCACCTGTCAGTGGTCATAATGTTCTGCCTGATCTGTGTGTATCCAAATGAAACAGCTTCTCAAACAAGAAAACGTGGGGTGGGGCTTGATCTTGTCTGTGAGGAATTGATTGGATGGTTGTGGTTTGCCATTGGCTGATCTCATGTGAGTGACATAATGCCCCGCCCTCTTGCCAGTAAACACGTCATTACAGAAGAGAAGAGATGTCACTGCAAGAGGGAGGGGAAGTTATTTTGGGCGAGGCATGAGAAGATTACAAGGCACATGAATTTAAGAGAACAGTCATGTGCATGGATAAATAATTTATAATAAAAACTGCAATATTCAATAAAAAATAAGAATTGTCAGCTTAAGTAACTATGCCGGGTGCTAGCAATGCAAAAAGGTTCAATTTCTTGGTGAAACACAAAACTGAGAAAATGTATTGAATGCCACATGAACAAACATAATGCAAATGTAACAAATTCAACCTACAATGCAAATATTAAAATAGTTACAGGAAAATATGTCACATCAAACTGGGCTGAGCCACGATGATAGATTCCGCACACGCTGCAGTCTGCAAGCTGTGACCCATCCAGCCAACAAAAGCTCTTCTCTTTCCTTTTCCCGTCTCTTTCACTCAGACGCACACAGAGAGTGTCAGACTGTCTTCTGAAATCAGATGGAAAAAAAGCTGTGGAGAGAGTACTTGTACTCCTGGCTACTTGCTCATCAAACACACAGAGCACAGGCCGGAGTGGAGTCAGGTCCTTAAGCTGACACTCTTCACGGCCTCCTGCAGCTGTGTGAAAGCCCATGGCTGTGGACACAGCGTTTGCATTTCATAACTACAAACCACACGGATGGTTGACAAACCAGCCATGCCATTTCCGCCCCTGCAGCTACAATTTAGAAAGAAAAAAATTGAATTATTTAGAGTCCAAATAAAAGTGCCAAAGTAAGATCATAACATCTTTCACCCCATGCACAGAGTTGTCATAAAATTGTAAAAATAATTATATGTATATGGGTCATTGAAGAATAAGGTTTTTAAAAGTGTCAAAAAAAATTTGATTATTTCGAGGATTCATTAAGTGTTAACAATGAGATTATGTGGGATTTATAATCAATTAACATTGCTTCGTCATTTTTTGCAATATTGTCAAAATTTTTCACCAAAAAAGTCATTCAGTTTAACCAAAATTTCGGTTTTACTGAATGACACTTTTGGTTAAACCGGATGACGATATTTTCAAACAATGCTAACAGGCTGATATCTAGCAAAGGGACAATCAAACATTTTATATATTTTTAAAATATTACAACATTTTCCATGTTTTAGAGCTGTTGCACCGAATGACCTGATGTTTCGGGACATGCATATGAGCAAGTGAAAACATGAAAACATGAAGTTAATTACTTTGTTTTACAACCACGTGGTCATTTGCAGGTGTCTGAATGATGTCACATCCTGTCACATGATACTGACTGAATGATTTGATCCAAAATGGTCCTTTTCTATTGGTTACTGCGAATGACATCATGAAATTCATTTTTCCGGACATTCTTTCTCATAACAAAGCAACAACTTCTACATGTAATTTCAATATCATTTTGCACTATGTTGATATATGATGTTATAAAATCATGCCAGAATAAAAAAATATATACATTTATTACATTTTAATATATTTTAATCACAAATGAAATGGCTGTATTGGCCTTTGGACGGTTAAACTGAATGACTTTAAAATACATTTATATGTAGCAAAATATAATTAAAACCTTTTGGATTTAATAAAAGAGATTTAGTTGTACTACCATATGTACTTTGGATGTCATATCTTTGTTTTTTTATTATTATTAAGGCCTTTGGACAAAAAAATGACCCATCACGTCATTGACCCATACATATAATGATGCTGAAAATTCAGCTTTGACATCATTTTAAAAATATATTACAAAAGAAAACAAATATACTGAATTGTAATAATATTTCACAATATTACTGTTGTTTCTGTATAGTTGATCACATAAACACTGTCTTGGTGAGCATAAAACTCACTTTTGAATGATATAACTGATCATATTGTTTTAGACTTGTACTATAAACATCGGATTGCATATTTGACTTTTCTGAACCACATTCTCTACTATACAATGTTTTTTACACTACATTTTTAATTGCACCTAATTTACAGTTTACCATAATTTATTTATGTTCTATATTTCTACTTGCACAGCTAATTAGTTGCTGTATATCATTGGCTCTGCTAGGCAAATGACAATAAATTTGAATCTCAAAATAATGACTCAAACTTCAAAGAGGGGTAGATGAATGAATTCCCTGGAAGATGAGATTATTTTATCTCAACGGGGCCTTCCTGGTAAAATAAAGAATCAATAGCACAATGACAAATGGTAGAAACAATGCTGAAATGAACTAAATGCCGCTCATCAAACCGTACACATAAATCATAGCAACCCTTATCTTTCTTCTCCTCTTCTGAAGCCTGTACTGAGGCTCTTCAAAGTTTGCTGTTGTGGCGAATAATGCTTTGACTCTTTACTGGAAAAGCAACTTCACATTTGGGCACGGCCTTTTGTTGGCCTTCCTCATCATTCTCGTTTGTCATCATTATGACATCATTATGACAAACGGCTGAGATTGATCATGAAGTCCTTTTTAGAGTACCGCTATCTTCTAGCCCAAGGCCACGCGGCACAGGCCTGCCTTCCCCTCGGAGAATGAGATGCACTCTGGGGTCTGGAAATGTTCAGAGTCAGGAGAGATAAAGAAAGTGAGCACTTTGAACAGATATCTTCTCTGAAGCGCTGCTAACGTGCACAGGAAATGTTTTAGATTTGAGATTTCAGACCGGACTGAATATTTTAAATAATGTGTTAGTGTTTGTGGGGAAGTTATCACCTTCCTACAGTTCCGAGATTGTATTTCACCATTTTACAGTACTTCTCAGTATTATAATGGATCTTCATTTTATAATGTCTAAACATTGATATAGTTGATTTGAACAAATTTCAAGACAATTTTTATTAACATATCCAATAAACATCTAAACATATATTTTTCACATTTTACTAGATTTATTAGTTCTTTGATAGCAAAAAAAACAAAAAAAAAACAAAAAACATATAAATACATACTAATACCTTCAACTTTCATCATATTTAAACTTTAAAGACATTTCTAAAGTTATTTAGACAAAATCATTTCAAAAGTAATTAAAAACAATCTTTGATGTTGGCTTGAGAAAGCCTAGCCAAAAAGATTGAAGTAAGTGTAAAACCATGAAGTGTAAAATCGCTTAAAGAGAGAGTCAATTTAAAAAGCTTTTAAGTACATTTTAATAGCTTGAAGTTTAAAGGATTTACATTTGAAGTAGTTTTAAGTTTGAATCAGTTTTAAGTCTCTCAGACAAACTGTTTGGCCTCTAAATAAAAAACTTTAGAGGCCAAATGCAAAGAAAATGTTTTCGATTTACATTCTCATCAGTGTCGTCACTGAAGTAAATCAAATAAAATGTTTTGTCTTTGCATTTGGCATCTAAATAAAGCTTTTTTTTTTAGTAAGAAATCTTCTACTGTTACGTGTGCAAGCTCCTCTCTTTGTTAAACTTTAGACAAAACCATTATTATTTCTAAATTCTAAATTATTTCTAAAATCTAAATCAAATATTTCTATTGAAATTACATTTTACTTGATTTTTTGGCAGTTCTTATTAAAATACATTTTATGGCTACTACTGTACATATTTTAGATTCAGCTTTTGACATTTAAACAGTTAGCGTTATGAATCAAGATGAGAAGTAGTAAATGGATATTAACTAGGAAATACACTCTTATCAGAACATGACACTTAGCACATTGTTAAATGCCATTTCAAACCGCTAATTCAAACAATAAGAAACAAGATACTATTTTAGACTGTCACAAACAGGCTTCCATTATCCATCCAACCAAACTAAACTAAACTAACTTGTTTGGCTGCTGTTGATTGCCTACTTCAGTATTTTTTAACACACACACACACACACACGCACACACACGCACACACAAAAATAGATAACCATCTAAGACTAAGTCACAATAACTGTCCACTGAAACAATGTTGTATAAAAAAAAATGCTTTATTACCTCCCAAAACCTCAGAGTCTTTCAGTTTTCTAAATATCCCAGACAATTAAAATCTATATGTGATGTGAAATGAATCCCTTACAGCATCATGCTGACATTAATCAAAAACTCTAATGAAAATGATTAGTTCCTCCTTTTACTGAGCGTCTACTGTTCCAGATCCCATATTTCTGACCTACCAAGACTCTGGTCTGGTAATGAACCTACATTATGCAACGGGTCTCTGGCCCGCAAATGTGGTGCCAGTGAAGCTGGCCTGCTCCCAGAACCACATCTTTAAGGGAGTCATCATGCCACGCCATGCACAGACTGGCCACAGAGCATGATTAAACCTCATGACTTCAAACTTTCCAAACCCTAGCCTGTCAAAATGAGCAACTCAACCCAAGCAATGAGCTAAACTCACTTTTCAACAAGTCACAAAACAGAGATGGCATATTGGCTAAAATTGATTTCAAGATTTAAGCACTTAGATAAATTTGTCTCGAAGAAGTCATGTTTTAATCCAGAATTAAGAACAAGAAATTTATCACAAGCTTGGTGATTAAATAAATCGATTTATTTCTTTCAGCAGTGAAATATATTGCAATTCATACAATGAGAATGGCATTTAAATTATTTAATAAAGTATATCATGTAATTTTCTTACAGTAAGTACACAATTCAAGGGTTTCTCATAGGAGCAGAAGTCTGGAGGCTTCTGTAGTTTCTATTATGTTGATGTGCTAAGAGTGCCCCCTAATGTCCCCTGTAGGACATAACCAAAACCACTCGTTCAATCAGACACTAATATTTTGTTCCATAAAATTGCATTAAATAAATTATTATATAAATGCAACTTTCTTATAAGATTTACATTTACTATAGCTAAAATCACCAAAAAATTTCCCTGCTTAATCGGAGACACCTCAAACAAAAGGTAAAAAAGGTTCTTGTAGGTAAACGACTTTGAAAACACGCACACACACGCACACACACACATATACATACATATATGTGTATGTGTGTGTGTGTGTGTGTGATTTTAAAGTAGAAAGACTAAAAAGTATTTTCTTGTAAAACATACTCCAATAAACATTTGTTTATTTATTTATTTATTATGTATATATAGTATATTTTGTATATATAGATTAATTAATCTACCTCTCTCTGATATTGGGTCGGTAAGATTTTTTTTTTTTTTACACAAACATATTAAGCAGCACAGCTGTTTTCAACATTGATAATAATAAGAAATGTTTCTTAAGCAGCAAATCAACATATCAGAATGATTTCTGAAGGATCATGTGACACTGAAGACTGGAGTAATGATGCTGAAAATTCAGATTTGATCACAGGAATAAATGGCATTTTAAAATATATTCAAATATAAAACAGTTATTTTAAATTGTAATAATATTTCACAATATTAATGTTTTTACTGTATTTTTGATCCAATAAATGCAGCCTTGATGAGCAGAAAATATTTAAATATTTTTTTTTCAAATATATATATATATATATATATATATATATATATATATATATATATATATATATATATATATATATATATATATATATATATATATATATATATATATATATATATATATATATATACACATTTATTTATTTATTTTTAAAAATTCATGCAGAACTGAAATGCTTGAATAATAGAAACCCTCTGGAGCAACAATCCAAGGACCACCCAGACCTGCACATAGCGTCACCTGACTTCACAATGATCTTAGAAGTTCATGGGGAATATGGGACTTTCAAATTTTGTGTGCTACATGGAAAAAGTTTAACCGTTCAGAGGAATGAAACAGTATCCCATCTGATGTTCAACACATCAGACGGCAAATATTATTATAGTTGCTCCATGGACACAGGCCGATTTTTTGGCTGAGGTGGTTTCATGTATCTTATTATGTGGCGGTAAGAGAGGAAAATTGTAATCATCTGGGTCCAGATTGGCATGGTCCACCTACTGTGAAAGACATTGTATTGTCTGATATCATTTTTTTTTTTTTTTTTGACTGGCATCCCGCCTCAATCCAAACCATTTGGGATTCAGGCCTTTTTGGGCTTGAAACCAGAGTCAGATGATGGCAATGAATTCAAAGTCTAAGCATTTCAGCACAGAGCAAAGGGAGAAAAGACAGACATCCCCTCTAATGCCACCAATTAATTTTGACATCGCAGATCAAAAGAGAGTAAATGTAACAGTATCTAAATGCGACATGACGCTCCCTGGGATGGAGATGGAGGGGAAATAGCAACCACTGTTGTATGAGAGCGAATTTTTGGCTAACCTTTAGTTTTGTGAACACTGACACCCTCAGCTTTTCTCTTGTATAAAAGAGCTAAAACAACACGCCGGCATGAAGCGCTTCCATATGTGACCCATTCGCCCGGCTCAACCCAGACATCAGCGATTGAGGGCGAGCTGGTGCCGAATGGCAAGGCTATAGGCAAAAGCCTTGACTACAATTATCACGAAATCTGCCATACATAAGACGCCAACTGCAATACACTCTCAACAAGTTTGTCAAGGTGATATTAAATACATGTGCCAGAACACAAAAATATTTGAAAGTGTTAGGCCCCCTTTCAAGCATCATTCATGGCTGCTCTTGAGAATGACCTGAAAAAAATCATTATAATCTCAATTAGCCTGAATGTTAATAAACTTTGCTCTGCCATCAAACACTATGATTATTTCAACTCTTGAGATATTCATGGGTCAAACACTGACCCAATAACTCAGTTAATTAATTGAGTCAATATGCTTGGCTGGGATCAATTGGCATTCACTCTGTTGTTTTCAACAGCTTGGTTACGGTGGTCTCTGCAAAGTCTCTGTAATGTCTTTCAGATTAGCAGTTAGTTAGAACTCAGTTTGCCTGCAATTAGGAACCATTACAGGACCACCACAAGTTTACCAAAAAAGTGACTGTAAAAAAGTGAATCACTACTTCCCACTGGAGACCCCCAGAGCTAATGGCCCTGAAAAATTCCAGCAAAAGAAGCCTAATACACACTCACACACACACACAAAAGTACATGCACGCATTAAATAGAGAAAGAGAGAGATTGTGAGAAACAAAGAACAGCATCATTTCCATGACCTTCTGAACTGTTCAACTTCCTTGAGATGGTTTCCAGGACAGGGGTGACCGAGTGCAGTTAAGAAATTACAAAATTCTGTATCGTAACGGTTGCAACAAAGTTCTATGGTTTTGAATCAACCTTAGACCTCGCTATCTGGCAAGAGGGCCTTTGCACAGCTGAAATACTTTTTTAACAGTAACAGTTCTTATCAGTTGATGTAAATTAGCGGTAGAGCCTGCAAAGCCAGTTTTAAGTCTTGTAGCTTACTCATAGATCTGAGTTCTGCTGAATTGGACCACATTTCATTGATAGAACCAAGTGTGCCGCACAAGCCTCAGCGTCTTGATTGCCCCCAGGTGGTTGGTCCCAGTATAGGTCATAAACCCATAAATTTCATTCTCATGTCATTCCAAACCCGTAAAACCTTCGTTCATCTTCAGAACACAAATTATGATATTTTTGATAAAATCCAATGGCTCAGTGAGGCCTCCATTGACAGCAAGATAATTAACACTTTCAGATGCCCAGAAAGCTACTGAAGACATATTTAAAACAGTTCATGTGACTACAGTGGTTCAACCTTATTGTTATGAATGCTATACTTTTTTTGTGAGCCAAAAAAACAACATAACGACTTTATTCAACAATATTTAGTGATGGGCGATTTCAAAACACTGCTTCATGAAGCTTTACGAACCTTTTGTTTCGAATAAGTGGTTCGAATCTAAAGTCACATGATTTCAGTAAACGACGCTTTGAATTACAGGAGCAATTAAAGGTGCCCTAGAATTAAATATTGAATTTATATTGGCATAGTTAAATAACAAGAGTTCAGTACATGGAAATAACATACAGTTAGTCTCAAACTCAATTGTTTCCTCCTCCTTGTGTAAATCTCATTTGTTTATAAGACTTCCGGAAAACAGGCGAATCTCAACATAACACTGACTGTTACGTAACAGTCGAGATTATTAATATGTACGCCCCAATATTTGCATATGCCAGCTCATGTTCCTAGACAAGGGCAGCCAGTAACGTCTGGATCTGTGCACAGCTGAATCATCAGACGTTGTGCAGGTAAGCAAGCAAGAACAACAGTGAAAAATGGCAGATGGAGCAATAATAACTGACATGATCCATGATATCATGATATTTTTAGTGATATTTCTAAATGTTTTGTTAGCATGTTGCTAATGTACTGTTAAATGTGGTTAAAGTTACCATTGTTTATTACTGTATTCACGGAGACAAGAGAGCTGTCGCTATTTTCATTTTTAAACACTTGCAGTCTGTATAATTCATAAACACAACTTCATTCTTTATAAATCTCTCCAACAGTGTGTAATGTTAGATTTAGCCACAGAGCACTATCAAACTCATTCAGAATCAAATGTAAACATCCAAATAAATACAATACTCACATGATCCGAAGCATGCATGCAGTATGCATGACGAACATCTTGTAAAGATCCATTTGAGGGTTATATTAGCTGTGTGAACTTTGTTTATGCACTGTAATATAGTCGAGAGCTCGGGGGGCGGGGAGCATGAGATTTAAAGGGGCCGCAGCCTGAATCGGTGCATAGTTAATGATGCCCCAAAATAGGCAGTTAAAAAAATTGATAAAAAAAAAAATCTATGGGGTATTTTGAGCTGAAACTTCACAGACACATTCAGGGGACACCTTAGACTTATTTTACATCTTGTAAAAAAATGTTCTAGGGCACCTTTAATGACAGAATTTTCATTTTTGGGTGAACTAACCCTTTAATGAGACATGAGACAAACTAAACAATTAAATTACACTTCAAATATTTTTTCCCAAAGATGGTTTCTGTCATTTTATGTAGTTTTTTATCACGGTGATATAAGTTCAAGTGTTTGTTTTTTTTAAAAAAAGTTTGGTTTTATTTAGTTATTTGATGCTAAAAAAACGGGGGGGTGACGTCATGATTGACAGCTTCATCGAGCGAAGTAGTCACTGAGGCACCAATGGTCTTTTTTCAGGATTTCCAGGAGGAGATTGGAGCTTTAACTTTAATTTCTACATTTCTATAACTGTTTATTACACACCGACAAAATGAGTTGTTCTTCAGTAAACTTTACTAAATGATTCTACGGGAGTGTGGGCAGGGCCTTGATAGCGCGCGGCTCCACTTCATGCTCCCTACTGCGCAGACTCAGGTCCCGAATCAGTACAATATGTCAGCGCCATATTGGGACATTAGAGGTGTGGTGAGAAATCGAGTCCCCCCAGGAATGGGGTCTCCTTTAGGACCCCGAGTGATCCCATTGGTTAAACAGACTTTTAATGGGTAGCATTTTTAGCTCCTGATTATAATTCCTGCAAAATCATGTTATGATTTATATAGTTTAAAATGCGTTATAATGTCTTTTAAATTACATGGTATACTAGTATATTAAATTATATTATATACTAGAATATAACTGAAGCTATAGGTTGTGAAATCAAGCATTTCTCATTCATACTGTTTTTTTAGTTAGCTTATGGACTACCATACATCTACCTGATTATCCTGCTAGTTTAGCTTACATTATATTAGGTATGTTTTTTGCTTCCAATATAGTTCCTATATAGTTTCCAGTTTGTTTTATTATGCAATACATAGACATTAATTTTATATTTCAAGCATGTTGTCTGTGCACTTAAAGGGATAGTTCACCCAAAAATGAAAATTTGATGTTTATCTGCTTACCCCCAGTGCATCCAAGATGCAGGTGACTTTTTTTCTTCAGTCGAACGCAAATTATGATTTTTAACTGCAACCGCTGCCATCTGTCAGTCAAATAATAGCAGTAGATGGGAACTTCAACTATAACAGTAAATAAAACTTGCTTAGACAAATCAAAATTAAAACCTGCGGCTCGTGACGACACATTAATGTCCTAAGACAGGAAACGATCGGTTTGTGCGAGAAACCGAACATTATTTATATAATTTTTACCTCTAATACACCACTATGTCCAACTTCGTTCAGCTTCCTGTTAGTGAGGTCAAAAAACGCGTTGTGATGACGGAAGTGATGTCTCGCCCATATACTTCAATGAGCGCGAGACATCACTTCCGTTGTCAAAGCGCGATCAGACCTCACTAACCGGAAGCTGAACGAAGTTGGACATAGTGGTGTATTAGAGGTAAAAAATTATATAAATACTGTTCAGTTTCTCGCACAAACCGATCGTTTCGTGTCTTAGGACATCAGTGTGTCGTCACGAGCCGCAGGGTTTAATTTGGATTTGTCTATGGAAGTTTTTTCGACTCTTATTGTTCAAGTTCCCAATCACTGCTATTATTTGACTGACAGACGGCAGCGGTTGCAGTTAAAAATCATAATTTGCGTTCGACTGAAGAAAAAAAGTCATCTACATCTTGGATGCCCTGGGGGTAAGCAGATAAACATCAAATTTTCATTTTTGGGTGAACTATCCCTTTAATGTTATAAACATCATACAATAGTGAAATGGGTTATAATTAGTCGAGACATCGTGATAACAACATTTGATCAGGCATTACCGCCTGGGTCTTAAAGGAGACCCTATTCCTGGGGGGGACTTGATTTCTCATGACACCAGCTTCACTTTTCTACAATGGAAGAGAGTGGAGGTGCGTAGTCCATATTTGACCCATATTAAAGACCCTTGATTAAAGGAATAGTTGACCCAAAAATTGTCATCATACAAATAAAGGCTCTTAAAATAAAATAAAAATTATAAACCAAATTACATTTTTTTAATTAAAAAAATAAATAAATCCATTTCCACTATTATACCATTATTTATTACAAATAAAATTTGTGAGTACGTATCTTTAATTACGTGTTGTCATATGGACAACTAGTCAGTAAACAGAGTAATTTCTTTAAGTATACATTACAGTACTGGACATAACCGCAAAAATGACTCACAGTTCAATAAAAGGAGTCAGTTTTAGCTCAGTAACAGTTAAAAAGATTCACTGATTCAAACAGCTACATTCCTAGGGAGTGCAAGGCAGTTTCATGAATCATTTGAGCTTTTGACTAATTAAAAAGAATCTATTCATAATCATGGCTCACGCAGTGTTTGTTGTTGTGAGAATTTACAACTTTTATTTATTTATGTTGTTTATTGCATGGCAGACTAGTGTCCTGAGAAAGTTTTGAAATGACACGAGAATAAGTAAATAATGACATTTTCACTTTTAGGTGAACTATCCATTTGGATGAAAAGCTGTTTCCTCTCAGACTAGAGTGATTCAAAAGATCGAATGCGTTCATTTATAAACTGTTTTTACAGATTAACATTTAATCACTACCTTTGCTCCACTCAAGGATGCCAAATTTTCAGGGGTCATTTTCTCCAAATATGCAGTGTGAAACGTTACACCAACAATGACAAAGAACCAGAGGAAAGTATATGTAACTGGATAGCCAACTTTCCCAGAACCCACTAACGCACTGTCTAGTGGATGAGCCATGCCTTTGCAATGCTAACCACTCCCATCAGCCTTTATGAATTACAAGCCTGTCCTTTAATACAAATTATGTCGCCAAGAGCCCACTGGAGCCTTGAATATGGCGTTCAGTGATTGGCAAGTAATTCAATTGAGTGAAGAACAATGCACACTTAGCAGAGACAGATCTCCGACCAACCAACAGACAAGAACCTGGACACATATCACACTAGTTATATTCATTACAGCAAAGCTGAGACGGAAGCGAACAGTTCATTAAATTAAATTTCCCTAAACAGAGTCACACACATTTAGATTGATGTGAGACAAACTACAGCTTGAGAGAATAGGCTTCTCAGAGGGGTCAAAAGTTCAGATGGGTCACAACCCCTGAGTGACCAGTCCATCCAGTGTTGTTGCTTCACAATCATTTCATTTTAAGGTCTTTTGCCTCTGATGGTGAGATCTGGAAGGCTTTTAAACCACAAATGAACCACTGGCTAACAGGTTTGGCACTCATTTCCGCTAGGTTTTCCTTGAAAATCTTTATAAAACTGCATCAGTTAAGGGATCAGATACTGCTGGAAACACATAGGCTGAACCTGCACGTGACTAAACCTGCATCACAGGCTAAACTGGGGTCAACAAAACATCACAACCAGCTCATGAACACAAAATGCACGGCAAGCACTTTTTGGATCCATCAAGGAACTTTTCAACTGAGTGTGTTGAGCCAAAAACATCAAATATTAGCAAAAAAAAAACTTTAGAGAAAGCATGACCTTCTGACCTTTTGTACAAAACAGTTTGCATGATTAGTGTCTCAAATTTGACTGATTAGTGACCTAGACATAATGTAGAATCCTAGACATTTCTCATTAATTTTACATTTCTTGTTTTTGATGTTCTAAATATCCTAAAACATGCAGTTTATTTCTGTTTTTGCACAAGAACTTAAGAAACAAATGACTTGCTGGTTTGAATAAAAGGATGATGGCTGCACTGCTACATTTTTAAAGGGTCAGGTTTTTGTCCATACAATGAAAGTCAATGGCACCCTAAACAACATTGAAAGAACATAGTGTTCAAAAATTTGGGGTCAGTTTTATTTTTGAAAGAAATTAAAACTTTTATTCAGCACATATACATTAAATTGATCAAAGACATTTATAGTGTTAAAGAAAATTATTTTAAAGGTGCACCATGTCACTTTTTTTCAACAGGTTGAAGGTCCAAATGTCAGTTTCAGTGCAGCTTCAAAGGGCTCTACACGATACCAGATGAGGAATAAGGGTCTTATCTAGTGAAACCATTGTTCATTTTCTTAAAAAAATAAATAAATTTATATACTTTTTAACCACAAATGCTCATCTTGCACTGCTCTGAGATGCGCCATGCATTACGTAATCACATTGGAAAGGTTTCGCGTGATGTAGGCAGAAGTACCGAGCAACTAAGTGTTTACAAAGCAAATTTGCCAGTCAAACAGCATTTACAAAAAAAAACTACAATATCGGGCGATTTTGAAGTTGGAGGAGAAACCGAGATGGAGTTTTTCGCCCTACCGCTGTACTTCCGCCTACGTCACAGGTGACCTTTCAAACATGATTATGTAATGCGTAGCACATTGCAGAGCTAGTACAAGATGAGCATTTGTGGATAAAAAGTATATAAATTTGATGTTTTTTTTTAGAAAATGACGATCGTTTCACTAGTTAAGACCCTTATTCCTCGTCTGGGATCATGTAGAGTCCTTTGAAGCTGACATTTAGACTTTAAACCTGTTGAACCCTGTTGAAGTCCACTATATGGAGAAAAATCCTGGAATGTTTTTCCTCAAAAACCTTAATTTCTTTTTGACTGAAGAAAGAAAGTCATAAACATCTTGGATGACATAGGGGTGAGTAAATTATCAGGAAATTTAAATTCTGAAGTGAACTATTCCTTTAAACTACATGCTGCTGGTACAAGGGTCTCTGCAGGCACTGCTGGCCTTCATGACAGTGTTATAGTGCAGTCTCGGGGTTGGGGGTGGGGGGTTAACACCTGTGCGGTTCTTGGATCCCCCCAACTAAAAGAAAGAAAAGGAAAAAAGGCATCTGTTTAGTTTCACCAATCAATGGACGAAACCTCTGCACCGGCCTGAACAAACACAGAATGCAAGCTGTAGCAGGTGGTGGAAAGACCTATTAAAACTTCCTCTCTCTTTCTCATGTGAGAGGTCTCACAGGGGCAGGGTCTCCCCTGCACAGACAACCTGTACCTACAGACAGCTGTGAGGCCAGCCTGCATCTGTAGGCCGAGAGGAAAAAACAAATAAACTGTACAGAGTGCGAGCGCTAAGGGCAACGGCCAATCAAAGGCTTGTCAGCGGTTGCACTTGCTGAATAAATGACCTGCCTTGACAGGAAATTCCACTAGCAATTTTAATTCTGATCAGGCTTCAAGGAAGTGGAAAGAATAAAAACACATCAGTTATAATGACAGGAAGTCTCCAATCACATGGCAAGCAGCTGTTGCCAACGTAGGGATCAAGGAGCCGTGCGAGGATGGAGGGATTCTGCTGCGAAATGCAGATGGAAAAAAAGAAGATGAGATCGAGGGGAATGAGAAAAGCGAGGTAAAGCCTGTGTGTCGTTTTTTGTGCACCGCTTGCAAATAAGAGGAAACCAAATAGCAAAAGATGTGCTTCACATCACGACTACCAGCGATGTTATGCAAATACACCAAAAGCCGCTTGTTAGGGGGTCCCGTCCATATGGAGATGTTTAGGGTGCTTTTCAAACCATCTGCATTTTATACCAGGCCTGGCTCCCGAGTCTGGGGGATGCAATCAAATTAGCCGGGCTCTATGTGAGCTTCATTTTAACAAGGCTATAAATTTAAAAATGTAATTGAAATATGACGCTTTAAATATGATTGGCTTCAAATATGATTGAAGCCAATGGAGTACATTAGAGTGCACTTGTGGAAGAGAGCGGCTCGGCGCTGACTGCTGTGTCGAGTTAACGACTGTAGAAGCCAAGAAGTCTTTGTGGTAGGAACCACACTTAAACTAATAAGGAGAAATATCCTGACATTATTCTTTTACAAACAAGCAAAAGTGGCTTTGATTAAGCACTTTCACATTTCATAAATCAATCAACTCGAGGAGTTTTATTAATACGGTCTCGTGCTACACGAGGTACGGGTTTACTATTTAACCATTTAAAGGAGTTCTACTTATTATGGATTCAACAGTAAGGATGACCGATGCTACTGTCACTGTATCTTTTTTTTTTTTGCACCATGCAAGCTTAATTTTTGAATATTGCTGTTCTAAATATTACTATGGTTCTAAATAACATATTTAAGCTGTATAATTTCAAGTTACTGCTGCAAATGAAAAATCTAATAAATAATTTGTTGTAAATGTACTTTTCTGCTAATAAAAATTATAATAAAATTATACAAAAATAAAATTATTATTTTTATTATTTTTCTAAAAATATGCAAAAAAAATGCATTTCAATAATTTTAAGTTACAATTGCAAATGAAAAATCTAAAAAAAATAGTCTTTTTTGCTAAAAAAAGAAATTTAACTTAAAATAAAAGCACATATATATATATATATATATATATATATATAGAAATATAAATAAATCTCGCATGGCTATCAGTGTGATATTGCTCATATAACATAACATATTATTAATTTATATATATTATATAATATTCTTATATATAATAAACATTTTTCATTTTCATTAATTTATTATTAATCTTAATTCTATCTTTGTGTGATTTTATTTTACGCTTTTTTTAGCAAAAAAGAAAATTTACAACAAATATTTTTTAGATTTTTTTATACATGTATATACACATACATACATATATATGTGTATATTTATATATTTATTTCTATAAATATGCAAAAAGAAGCATTATTTATGTGGTCAAAACGTTGACAAGGCCAGCAAAAAAAAAAAAAATTAATTATTATAATATAAAATATATGAAATATAATATGATAATATAATATTATATTATCATATTATATTTCATATATTTTATATTATAATATATTAAATATAATATGATAATATAATATGATGATAATATAATATGATAATATAAAATATATGAAAAATTATAATTAGGTCCTGACTTTAAAGGAATAGTTCACTCGAAAATGAAAATTCTGTCAAAAGAGAATATTTTGAAAAATGTCTCAGTGTTTCCTCTCTCTCTTTATTGTTTTGTCACCAAAACGGTTTGGTTACCTACATTCTTCAAAATATCTTATTTATGTTGCAAAGAAGACAGACAATCATGTTATAACAAACACAAGGGTGAATAATGATAGAATTTTCATTTTTTGGTGTACTGCGCCTTTAAGGAGGTATATCACTATTTAAATGTAGATGGATTCTACAAAGGATTCATATATAACATCCAATCTTTTGAAATGTCATGCACATGAACTGATAGCAGACCCAACAATCTCAACAGAAAGCAAAAAGTAAACTGGTAGCCCTCAGCAGAGATGCAGGCACAACTCCAAGTGATGTTCTAATGATAGAAGCCATCTTGAATTACCCGTCTGCATCCACTTAAAGCCTGACTCAATGCCATTACTGTTCTGCCGTTTCAAGCAGAGCCACTGATGGGCAGGCATCTCTTTTCAAAAAAGCCGTCCCCCCAGCTCCCCTCTCAGGAAATGGAGGCCGCGGCTGGTCAAATGAATCTTAATCTGCGCAGGTTTGGAGCTCTTCAACGGAACCAGACGGTCAGGATGACAGCCCACCTGACAGCGATGAAAATCAAAGCTCTTCACTGAGCAGCCCGTTTCAATTTCCGAGCTTGTCCTAAGCTGTTTTACCATGAAATCCCAAATTGCCTATTTTGATTGAATACAGATAAACCTACATAAATAAGTTATTGTAGATCTTAACAGTAACTGACAAGGCGAGTACATGTACATTTGTAATTAAATGTCTGATTTTGCGCTACATAAATACCACTTCACACAACAGGCAATTATAGTTCCAACTCTAAAATGGTGCTTATGAAAAAAAAAAACAGAAAAAATATTTTAATTACATTCATTTTTAATTGAATTAAGCATAGGTTATGACCTCAAACTGTAGTTGGCCGGAAAACTTAAATTGATTAATAGCATTATTTTTTTCTCCCACAGTTCATGTGGTTAGAGCTAAGAGTTGGGGAATACCTAACTAAAAGCAATGCTATTACTAACTACATTTTTCAATAGTGTGACAATAGCTCAGCTCTTTTCAAAATGTAGCTTTTAAATGAGTAGCGGTGTAGTGTGATAAAGTAAGCATATAGCACCATTTAAAACCTAAAAGATAATAAAATGCATCAATAAAATAAATCAAAATGCCTTAGTGAATAAATGTGTTTTGAGATATTTAAAGAGTCGATGGCTCGTAGGTCATCAGCTAGAGAATGTTACGTACTTTGGAGATGTTTCTGAGGTGATAATAAAAAAGCTAAACATGTTTTTTTTTTTTAAAACGGAGATCACTGTCAAACATGATTCCTTGTTCTTGGCCTGATTACTGGATTTTAGTGATGGAGAGTCAAGATGTGGAGCATACCAATTACCGATTACAGTACCTCTGTCTTATCTTTGTTTAGCTAAAGAAAGTTCTGGGACATCCACAATTTTATGCTCTCTATGCAGTCCAGTATTGTTTAAATTTAATTGTGGAAGATAGAGTTGCATGTCATTTGCCTACTCGTGAAATGAAATATTGTACTGGTTAATTACACCAGCTAAAGGAAGCATGCATAGGTTAAATAACAGAGGACCCAAAATTGAGCCTTGAGGAACACCACAAGAAATGACGTAACACCCGGAGGAGTAGGTACCCAGTTTAACATAGTATTCCCTGTTGCTTAAGTAGGATCTGAACCAATCTAAGTCAGGACCTGATACAAGTTTGATAATGTAGGTCACATTATATTATACACGCAGCTTCACAGCTGAAAGAACTTGAATCACATGGGCACTAAATAGATTCATTTCAGTGAATCAGTTCTTCAGAATGTTCATGTAAGCTCAAAAATGATTCGCATATTCATTTGAATTAATGCACAGAACAGCATTTTACATATGTTTGTAGTGAAATCTTCGGTTAAATGCTGCCGTTCATCATTAAGTGCTCAATTATAAAAATCACTTTTAAATTATTGTAAATTATTGAACAAAAATGAATGTTTTTAGCTGAAGGAATCAAAAGACTCATGTTACTGGAATTAATCAATACTTTCAATTATTCAAATATTATTAAAAATGTGTTAAAGTTTTGCTTGCGAAATTGTGAAACATCATTTTTGGCCAGGCTGTCATACAAAGAAATTATGAACACATGCAAAAACAAGAGAGAACCAATGAAATATTAATATTAATGTTGAAGTCAATGTATGCTTTTTCCTGTGAGCTTTTTGTTTTTCTATCCATTTTTTTTGCTTAGTAAACTAAAACCTGTAGCTGTAATTTGCCTTTTTTGCCAACTATTTTTGTCAGATAGATAGCTTAACCAGGGTTAGAGTTTTGTTCTTCCTTCATGTTTAAAATATTTAAGAAATCTAAAATATTTTCCTCATATTTTGGTTTACTTGAACTTATAGGGTCATTAAAAACAAATATCCTCTCCGGACATCACTTTTGGCCATTACTGTATATGTTCAAGTTGTCAATGCTGTCACTCTAAATAAGACCCTCATTATATCATCTTATATTACCATAAATCCATATTGCCATCTTAAATAGTTTCAATGTAACTAGCGATTTTTGTTGGTAGTTTCCAGTGTATCTAACTACTTTACTTGAATGTAATTTAACCACTTTAAATTATGATTAGCAGCTTCACAAACTATAGTAGAGTTTCAAAGTATCATCCTCAACACTGTAGAGTGCAGAACATCTAGAATATTACTGTAACTCTCTACCTTCAGACTGATGAGCTGCTAGCGGTGTCTGAGTCTCTTTACAGTAGGACACCAACTCTCTGGGCAGGAAATCCACCTGAGTTATCTTAGAAGGTCCCAATCTGTGCGTTCGGCGTCTGGGGAGAGAGAAATCGGCCTATGAATGTCCTGCAACCTGACGCACGTGTGCACACACTTGCATGCACGTTAAAATACATACAGTGCATCACAAAGACAAAATCCATTGTTACATCTAATATGCTGTATAGGGCTCATTATTCAGGTCCATGAACATATTGTAAGTTTGGATGACCCCTGGTTGACTGCTAGAAGTAATGTTTAAAGCATTCTCAGTACATGGCACGGGGCATCAATCACTGTCACATACAGCCCTAGGCACACAGCTGGAGAGTGACCAGCTGAAAACACTTGAACCTGACAAACTTAAAAGGAAAGCGGAATGAGATAGAGGGAGCGGGCCAGAAGGAGAAATGAGGAGAAAGATGGAGAACAAGAGGAACAAAGAAAAAGTTGCATACACAATGGTACACTACAGCACAAAAGCAGTGAAATACCATACACACACACACACACACACACACACACACACACACACACACACACACACACACACACACACAGATGTGTAAATGTAGATTATCAATGTACAAAGCATTAAATTAGAAATTAGAAGGGTACTTACTAAGAACACAATCAAAAACAAGACAAACTCTGCAATATTATAAATTAATCCATATATTATTAATCTACATGCAGTTCTTTATATCTTTTCCATTTTCTTGCTTTTTAACCGGTTTCTTCTGAGCCTTTAGCCATTTATCAAAAGTTTTATGCTCACAATAAACATTTTTTTTACTTCCGTCTATAGCTATAATAAGATGATGCCTATAAACTATTTTAACATGCAATGATTTGCAAAGACCTTTTAAGTCTTTATACTCAATGCCACTGATTGACCAATCAGAATCAAATATTCTATAGAGCTGATTTACTGAATGTCTTATGACTTACAAAATTTAATTTACTGAATATGATGAAATATATAGACTACTGTTGAAAGGTTTGGGGTCAATACAACTTTTTTTGTAAGAAATTAATACTTTTATTCAGCAAGGATGCATTAAATTTATAGTAAAGACATTTATAATGTTACAAAAGATTAATATTTCAAAACAAATGCTGTTCTTTTTAACTTTTTAATCTTTAATATTTTTAATATTGTAATAATATTTCACAATATTGGTATTTTTGCTCTATTTTTGATCAAATAAATGCAGTCAATCTATCAAACAGACTTGTGGAAAGTAGTAATATTAATTTCTTTGCATTTCAATTCATTTTAATATCACTCAATGGTAGAAATGGCCAAGATTCACTGGAGGAACCTTGTTCGGGACATATTTTATCATTTTTAACCATACACTCTAAAAAATGCTGGTTTGTTTCAACCCAAATTTGGGTCAAATATGGACAAACCCAACCGTTGGGTTAAAAAAATTATTTAAAAATGTAACCCAGTGGTTGGGTTTGTCTATTTTTAACCCAAATTTGGGTTGAAACAACCCAGCATTTTTTGATGCAGTGTTTTTTGAGTGTAGATGCAGGAAATCCCACTATATATATTTATGAAATTTACACAGCTTTTGGAGGCTATTATGTGAATAAAGGTTGGAAAGCCAGTACTTTTTCAACTGGAAGTCTGGAACCCCTTGAAATTCACTCCCTGGACCCACATTTCCAGCCCTGATTCAACTTCCTTTTTCAAATTCTAATTGCAATTTTGCATTCTGTTTGCTCAATTCAAATTCAAGAATTCATTTACATATCCCTGCACAAAAAGCCAATAGGTGTCCAAAGAAATGCATGTACACATCTGTGTGTTGAAAAATGTTTGTACATGCACATGTAAATGCGTATGTGTATGCATATAAAAGTTCAGCAGATTTGAGTAAAAAAAAGAGAAAGAAAGAGACAGAGAGGAGGAGATACCCGAGCTCAGAGTCAGCCTGCAGTTGAAGAACAGAGGGGTCAGTGTCCCACTGCAAGGTCCTGGAGGGGGCGGCAGGGGGTGTCACGCAGGGGACAGGAGGGAGAAAACATGCAAGATTAACCTCAGCAGAAACAACACCATCATACACACAAACATAAATATCATAGCACACACGCCATCAAACAACACGCCACATGCAAGCCAGGAGAACAGTGAGAATGGACCAATCAAATCAGCACACATAGCGATGCAGTTCAAAGCAATGCTGAGGAGGTTTATGCATCATGTACATGTAAGATACTCATGTTTATGCACTTTCCAAAGAATGGATGGTAGAATTGGAATGCATGACACTGTAGAAGATGTATTATATTAAAACGATGTTAAAATAGCATGGGGCATATGATAACATTCAACAGGTCTTCCTTAGGTTACAATATTAAATGGTGAGATGGACATATGGGATGTGTTTATTATGGAAGCTTTTTTCCGCCATGAAATAAAACAAAAATAAAAAAGGTAATTGCGACTTTTTATCTCACAATTCTGACTTTTTTCTCGCAATTGTTAGTTATAAAGTCAGAATTGCGAGTTATAAAGTCATAATTGTGTGATATAAAGTCATAATTGCGTGATATAAAGTAAGAATTGCAAGTTATAAAGTCATAATTGTGATATAAAATAAGAATTGCGTGATATAGTCATAATTGTGTGATATAAAATCAGAAATGCAATTTATAAAGTCAGAATTGTGAGATATAAACTTATAAAAAAGTTGCAATTACCTTTTGTATTTTTTTTATTTAGGGTGGTAACAAGCTTCCATTAGTTTACAGTGTAAGTAAACAAAAAACAATAAAATATAAGATAAATACCCTTACAAAAAATTCCATAGTAGTCCCATGGATTTTTTAAATTTTTTTTGGACATGAAACTGTACATACCTAAACCCCAGGTTAACATTCCCATATGCATACTGCAATATCAGTATCACTGATTTGTCTAACATAGTTCGCCACCTGTTTAATGGCTTGTCCCACTCTTGTGCATCATTTTGTCCTCTATAAACTTTTCAGTCCATAGAATAAAACAGTCTCTTCTTCATCTAAATGAATTAAACATGAACATTTTTCTTCGCTGTTTGACATTTGCATTCAAAAATCGCATACAGTACAGTCCAAAAGTTTGGAACGATTAAGATTTTTAATGTTTTTAAAAGAAGTTTCGTCTGCTAACCAAGGCTACATTTATTTAATTAAAAATACAGTAAAAACAGTAATATTGAATGATTCAGAATGATTTCTGAAGGATCATGTGACACTGAAGACTGGAGTAACGATGCTGAAAATCGAGCTTTGCATCACAGGAATAAATTACTTTGTCAAATATATTTAAATAGTACACAGTTATTTTAAATTGTAATAATATTTCACAATATTACAGTTTTTTTCTGTATTTTTAATTAAATAAATGTAGCCTTGGTGAGCAGACGAAACTTCTTTTAAAAACATTAAAAATCTTAGTGGTTCCAAACTTTTGGACTGTACTGTATGTCTGCGTAGGGCTCTGTCCTAAATGGCACACTTCATTTGCACTTACAGTCTTGTGGACTTACTGTACAATAGCCGATGTGTGTTTGATCGTGAGATCACGAGACCGTAGGGTGCCCTAATTGTCATTTAAGGTTTCAGAAGAGTGAATGCGAGCGACCCCTTTGCGGTCGATGCACACCCCTCGATGTGCACTTTTCCCGAGCCCTCACTGAAGTGAGCTCCATAGCAGACTTCTCCCTATCAGTCAAAGCAGCATTATGTGCAGACTCGTAAGAAGTCCGCGAGTGTTTAGGTGAGTCCCATTTGGGACAGGGCCCAGGTACTACATTTGGTTAAGAACTTATTTTGAGAAAGTATGTGTGAAATATGAATGAAATCCGGATGTACTACATCCACCACGTAGGATTTATCACGTGAACTACGGCGTCAGCAGCACCCACAAAACCTATAGGCAAAGCGTGAATTTTTTATCATATACGGGAACAAGTAATGAAAGGGTGCTGACCTTGTAAACTTTTTTCTTCAACCTTCAGTACAAGTCACAAACATGCCTATTAATTTTTTTCACTAAACTTACACAGTCAAAGAGGTAGCGTGTCAAACTGACACTCTGTTTTACCAGTGATGACATTTAAAAACTATATTGTCATTCACATCATTGCAAATGGCTCCAATTTAACCATGCAAGAGGAATTGTTGAAGTCAAGGCTCAAGATAACAGCAGGCATCAGGCAGTCACACTGGGGGGAATGATCTAAACTGCTCTGCTTTTTTCAGCTGCCAATAAAATACAGTGTGCCTTGACTTTAATAGCAGAGTGAACACAACCCCTTCAAAGGGGTTCATGAGATTCTGGGTTACGGTTTTGTTTGGATGCATACCTTTAATTGTGTGTGTCTGTTTTGTTCTTACTAATGCCACTGGTCCCTGACCTGGTAGAGGATAAGAGTTGTAGATGGAGACACTTTGAGGCCTGTTCACACCAAGCACATTGACTATAATGATAACGATAAAGATATAATTCTAAAAATCCTTCTAAAATTGTAAAAGAATAAATCGGTTTGAATGAATGAGTCACTCATAAAGACTTCACTTCTTTCATTACTGGATGAATTTGGCTGTTTAAAATAGCACTAAATAAGGGAACAGCCATTTGTAGTGGTGTCCAAGTGCACTCATTCAATTCAATAATGAGTGTACAACTGATGTACAGTCAACAACTAGAGAATACCCTTAATGCACTGAGAGTCATGGCGAATGAATTCCCATGTCTCGCCAGAAGATTACACCCACATCCACTTTCCAAACCACTGGTCCAATGTGGGTACAGTGTACTATCATACAGGTATAAATTCCTTTTTAACTAATTATTAAATTGTTTAATTAAGTCTTATACATAGTTTCCATGACAGAGTCCAAGATGAATCTTTTCATTGACTACTGGAGCTGCCATTTTGCAAGTTCTAAATGATTATTAAACAACAAGCACAAACAATGCAAAAGCGGCAGCCCTTCCGGTACACTCAGTGTCTGAATTCACTCACTCGTTTTCATTCACTCTTTCAAGTGGACCAATGCAGGGAAGATTGAATGAGGATACAGGGGGCAATTTCGAACACAGCCTCAAGGCCTGTTCACACCGGGTCAAATATCGCGCGCGATTTTCGCCGACGTTTAACGCCTCATGACTAAACAACGGGCCCCAATGTGAGTGTGCACACCGACGCGAAAAACGCGAGGCGTAAAAGCGTAATTTTTTAAAAAACGCCTCGGGTTCGTTCTTTTGTTTTACGCGCCGCGTTAAAAACTGGCCGACCAATGAGATTGGTGCTTTTGTTCACGTGCCTGGAGCTGCTGAAGTTACAGTAAAACACGACTTGGTGGCGCTCAAGCACAAAACAGTCTTGCCGAGCACACAAGACGACGAAGAGAAAGTAAGTAGACGAGGAAGACCCTTACAAACTATCCATGCGTCTCAAACTGCTCCCTAACTTCCTAGGTCGTGTATCAGTATACCATTTAAATGAATGTGGCCGACTCCCTGATCAGTGCTCTGACTAGTGAACTAGGGAGCTGATTGAGACGCACACTATGGGTGCTCTGCCAGTTCTTGGCAATACCAATAGATGTGTATTATTTCTGTATTTTTGCTAGTTTTTTTTTCTTTTACATTCAAGAAATATAGTTGAGAATGTCTATTTCATAAATGTTCATTGACACTACTGTTTCTGACTACCATCTCTCATATATGCTAGGGTTGTGTATCACCAACAATGTCACGATACGATACACACGATACTAAAGCCACGATACGATACGTATCACGATATGGTTCAATTTAGAATTTAAATTTCTTTTGAGCAGAATTTAGTAACAGTAATATGTGTTTATTGAATAACCAGTGTTATAACGGTCATGATAACTGAAAAAAATATTTTGTTTTTGTCATTAAAAAAAAATGATTTAAATTAAATATAAAAAAAAATGTCACAAAAAGCTTCTTTTAAAAGCTTGCTTTTAAAGTCACTCCCTCAGTAACTGAATTGACAATTATAGTGACACTGAAGCATATCAACAAAGCTCAATGACTAATTTCACTTGCAACAGTAAGTTGACTTGTAAGAAAACTAAGTTAGTTAATTATATTGGCTATAATATTATAATAATGTCTATACCACCTGTTTTTTTTTTTGTTTTTGTTTTTTTTCATCTGTAAAAATGATTTTTTGGGATATCAACTAAAAATATGTTCTAGAACAACATACGTTTTTATTAACGTGGTCTACAAAATATGGCCTACATGAGTTTACAATACACACTTAACAATAAGGTTCATTTATTAAACATCAGATAATTAACAACATGAACCAAACATGAGCAATACATTTGTTACTGTATTAGTATACAGATACTAATTAAATGCGCAGGTCTCCTCTCGTGCGTCCTCCCCACTGGACGAGGCCAATATCACTTTCGTTTCGCTTTCAGATATCTCTATTATAGATGCCATCACTGCTTTTAACTTTCTAGATGTAATTACCGAAATCAAAACAGTCCATAAACTATATCCTCACGAAAACGTCAGTCAAGCCAGCTCGCGCCTCAACCTGAGAGATCGGCCTTCAAATTTCTCGGTTTCTGAATGGACGGTTTGGCTTGATTGATTCGGCCATGATTTATATACCATCGACCTGTCCTAAAACGTTAGCGCGCTTTGATCGATGATTTGGAGATCGCGTGTTTCTCTGTTCGAAAGCGTCACGTGACGTCACGTGATTGGCTAGATTTAAAAGCAAGACAGACACGATACGGCAGCTGCTGTATCGATACGCGCATCGTCAGGAGTTCATGACGATGTATCGTTGTATCGATATTCTGAGCACAGCCCTAATATATGCCATTTAATATCTGCATTTTTATCTTCTTTAAATTTACTAATATCATGTTTATTTACTACCGTTTCTGACTACCATCTCTCATATATATGCCATTTAATATCTGCATATCTTCTTTAACTTTATTAATATCATAAATATGTTTATTTGCACTACCGTTAAGCACAAGCGCCACATACTGTCAGGGAGTGAATTTGCACGTTCACTCTGCGCATCGCCAGTGAAAATCGCTTGGGTGTGAACACAAAAAACGTCTCGAAAAACGCGATATTCGTCCCGGTGTGTACAGGCCTTCAGGGTACGTTTACATGACAATGATGTACCAAAAATGGAAAAGTCTTCCTTTGCATTTTTCGTATACAGACAACACCATTGCCAAAAATATCCTGTTCACACTGATCTGCGAAAACGACTAAAAACGCTGTATTATTCTGCCAGGCCAGTAGATGGCGATGTCACTTTGTAAAGAATTACATGCCTGTAGACTGAACACGTAATATGCACGTAATATCATATGCATGATGACGGCGTTTTCACAAATTCGTGTTTTTGTAGTTTACACGGAGACTATAACGGTATCATTTTCAAAAACATGCACTTTGAAACCCGTTCTCAAAAATTTGTGTTTTCAGGCCCCCAAAATGCCGTTTTCATGTAAATGAACGCATACAAAGTTTTGTTTTTAGTTGAAAATGGTGTTGTGTAAACGGCCCCTTAGTGTTTTTGAACAAATCTCTTGAATGAATGATTCAAAGACTATACATTTTTTAACAGTCATTTGTCACCACCTACTGGTGTAAAGATGTAATTGATACAATCTTCATTTGAAGCATCAAGTTACTTTCAAAAGGTGATTTACTCTATTTTGATTGCTACCGTAGACATCAGTGTTTATATCTGAACTATAAACTTTTACCCCAGTGTTTCTGTGTGTTGTTGAAAAGTTGTTTCATATATTTACATGACAACTGCTTTCTCTGGCTCAGCGCCAACGCAGATTTGAATGTTCGCTGTGATCATACATGTCAAAGGTCATTCGCTGTCATTTAGGAATAAGATCGCGGGGGTGGGTGTCTGAATGAGATTGCGGTCTTTTAATGATTAATCGTGCGGTTCTAACTGACAGACAATCTATTCTGCTTCTATTCGGACAAATAAACAGCGCATGCTTAGAATAAACAGAACTGTATCGTCCGCCGATGTGCACGCTAATACTTATCTCTATAGTTATAGTTCTTGGTGTGAATGGACCTAGAGCGGGACACCATTACAACACACAGTCCTGACCTCGGAGCAAAAACAACTCACAAAAACCCTGTGACTATCATGAGTCCAGTATAGCTGAAGATGAAGTCTTGGAAATATCACTTCAGTCTAGTGACTGTTAGCCGAGTCGAGCCCCCTGCAGGGAGCAATGACAGGGACAAACGCACACATCATGTGTCAAACGTGCTGCACATCTGCATTATGCAGGCTTAATTACAGGCCAGAGCAGCAGTTCCCCTTTCCACATGACTGCAGCTATCTGTCTATATTTCAGAGAAAGAAAAATGAGCCTGTTAACAACCCTCACTGCTACCGTCACTGATACACTCTTGGTTGTTATTTTTGGTGCTTATGGTAAAATCGATCACCTTATCTTACAAATATTTCTTTCACAGGAACTTGTGATGCCTAGATGCCCATTAAATTGATCAGGCATTTTCATAAACTCTTCATTTCAGTACCGGTGGAATTAGGTTTTATACCTAGACAAACTGACAGGTGAAGTGGAAAATCAGAAATGAGCACTAAATGAAACACACAACAGGAACCACAGACATTGATTCTTACCTATATCTGTTGATCCCATATAAAAAGAAAGAGAAACATGAAACACTTGTGTTACATAAATGCGTAAACACAAGCTATTAACATCAAAACGCTTCTAGTCTTTGTAAAATAAAGAATAGAACATTTGATTTCTAAAATGGCATTAAAATTTTTATTTAATGTTCCTGGATGTTCCACATTATAAAATTAATACAATTATTATAAAATAATTATATATATATATATATATATATATATATATATATATATATTTATTTTTTTTTTTTTTCCCTCTTATTTACATTATCATTCAAAAGTTTGGGGTCAGTGAGGTTTTTTTTAAAAAGAAATTAATACTTTTATTCAGCAAGGACACATTAAAAATATTTTTAATAAATTACAGTAAAGACTTTTATATTGTTACATAAATTTACAATTTCTAATAAAAGCTGTTCTTTTGAACTTTAAATCCATCATAGATCCTGAAAAAATTGTATCAAGGTTTCGACAAAAATATTAAGCAAATCTGATAATAATAATAAGAAGAAGAAGAAGAAGAAGAAGAAATGTTTTTTGAGCAGCAAATCAGCATATCAGGATGATTTCTGAAGGATCATGTGACACTGAAGACTGGCGTAATGATGCTAACAATTTGTCATCACAGGAATCAGTTACATTTGAAAATATATTAAAAAATATATTAAAACAGTTGTTTTAAATTGTAATAATATTTCTTAATATTGCTGTTTTACTGTATTTCTTATTAAATAAAAGCAGCCTCGGTGAGCATTTGGTTACTTGGTGACTTCTTTCAAAACAATATAATAATTTTTTACCAAACCCAAACCTTTGAACAGTAGTGTATATAATTAATTAAAAAATAGGATTGAATGGATAATTGTGAAATTGTGTTTGTTTCTAAAATACTGTAAAAGCATGATTTATGTCTAGATAAATGCTTTTTATATATATTTAGGTTGGTTAAATACCTTCCAGCTGCTGCTCCATCCACAGAGTCCTGGCTGCCCGTCTCGCTGGGGGTGCTCATAGACTTTGATGGGGACATTGGTGTCGGCACTATTTGAGACAAAAAGATTATTAAATCATCATTTCAAAAATGAACCAGCTACTTTTTAAACAATGTTAGAAAATGTATACTGAACTAAAGTCTATACACAATTAGATTTCATTAAAAAGGCAATGTTGTGAGTATGGAGTCCATGTTTGTAACGTACAAGGCTCTGCACTAGATGGCGATAGTAGCAGAGAAAGGGATTACAATGACCCACAAACACAGGGGTGAGATAATTCATACCAATAACAAGTTAAATTTATTAGTTTCTTCCTCATGTTTCCATTAAGTAGTGTCTTTGTTAAAGCCCTCGAAATGTTTGTGACCTGCTGAGCGGATGAAAAGATATAGCCTTAGAAATTACATTACCCAGTACAAAACCATTTTGACAGTTTTAGTAATACAGTGTGGTAAAAAGGGCTAAAATGCAAAATCCAAGAGGCAAAAAAACTGGGAAAAGCCTACAGAATAAGGGGTTTGGATGAAGTCCCATTCAAAGCCATGAAGAAACCCAGAATACAACACAGCCTGATCTTGGCAAAGGTAAAAAGGCAACTTTCTGATGTGTTTTTGGAGGCAGGCATTGTTGAGTGAGCTGGCTGCGGTGCAGATGGATATTTCAGTGCGGTCCAGTGGTCTGTGTACTGTACCTAATGGAGGTTCGGGTGAGATTCCAATGCTCTGGAGGAGGGCCTCCGTCTCCCTGCGCTTGCGGTCCAAATCCGAGTCCTCGGGAGCAGCTTCCGCTTTCTGTTGTGTCTCTGACTGTCCACGTTTGCAAATACACACATACAGTATGTTATGTTCTATTCTTACCACAGTCTGAATGAGTCTCATTAAAATGTCATCTCACCTCTTTCTTCTTTTTTTCCTCCTCCTTTCTCTTTTTTTCCTCTCTGATTTGTGCAAGGCGCTGTTTCTTGCGCTCAAGTTCGGCTTTTAGGTCACTCTTATCAGCCATTTTGTCCTGCGACACAATAATTACACCACAGACCCACAGTTTTGCACATCTGTCCCGGTGTAAGCAGGGCGTATGGAGACTACAGTAGGTAGAACTATTTTTAGACTCTTTGTTCAGTAAAGGCAATTGTTAAACATTCACTGCTGCAGTGAAAATCAAAGTTACAATTAGGAACATTTGTGTTTTATCCTTGTAATATAATAAAATCATGATGAAAAATGTATTATAAATATTTATGAGGCATTTGAAACCTAGTTTGATCCTCTAATACAGCAAAAAAAAAAAAAAAAATACTATTGTTTATAGGGTGTGGCCTATACTAGGACCCATGAATAATATTTCTTAATATCATTTTTTATTAAATCACAAATTAAGCCTTTTAACTAATCATTAACTTAACTAATGATAAATGCATAAATGTGATGAAATGGAGTGGTAATAAAAACAAAACAATATCAAATTGTGGGGGGATTTTTTTTATTATTATTAAAGCTTAATTAAAACTCCATAAATGGCATAAAACAAAATGGAAATGCATTAGGGGGACATACATAAAATAATTTTTAAAAAATAAAAACACATACATTTTTAATGCAAATTTTCATGCAAACGTCACATTTATGATGAGGACAAGTGCTATACATAAGGTTGGTATACATAATGCTACATTAGGTTGAATATCATGTATCGCTAATTTTGCTGTTATGACACAAGCAGATTCGATTACTGAGACTTACAGAATAAACAATTATTGAAAATCCAGTTATACTTCACAGATATAATGATACATTTGGACATACAAATGATGTCAGCGTGGCTACTGCTAACAGTGGGTACCAAAAGAAGCACAATGACGTCATAACTCATATGCTATTATGAAGTCATCAAGCATAAAGCATGAAACACAGCGCGCCGTTACAACAAAATGCACGTATGAAACCTCACAGATATGTGAGGATGAGAAACATGCACCCGGTGTGTGTGACACTTCCTACCTGCTCCCAGTGTGGATGCTGCTGTCCACTGTAAATATGCTGTATCACTGCTGATGTACACAATCTGCCACCCGCTTTAATACGGCCCTTGATTTAAAACATGTCTGAGATTATACGATGCGACCATTTAGAAATTCAGCGAAGCTATTGGCAAAATTGAAGGCTAATGGCCTACATTTTTCACAGGAGGCAGATGCTCAAACACCGCCTTGCAACCTCGAGATGACTAAAAGATCCCACCTCGCTCTCCCCTTCCAAACGCTGTCAATATAGAAATAAATTAATACACGACAACAGTGCCACCCAGCGGATATTATATTGCATTGACGACGTACAAATGTAAACATTGGGTTCTTAAAGGGTTAGTTCACCCAAAAATTAAAATTCTGTCATTAATTACTCACCCTCGTGCCGTTTTACACCCGTAAGACCTTCACTAATCTTCAGAACACAAATTAAGATATATTTTTTTTTAATCCGATGGCCTGCATATAATGACATTTCCTCTCTCAAGATCCATTAAAGGTACTAAAACATATTTAAATCAGTTCATGTGAGTACAGTTGTTCTATATTAATATTCTAAAGCCACGAAAATATTTTTTTGGTGCAGCAAAACAAAATAACGATTATATAGTGATGGCCGATTTCAAAACACACGCTTATGAATCAGCGGTTCTGAGCGCCAAAGTCACGTGATTTCAGCAGTTTAGCGGTTTGACACGCGATTCGAATCATGATTCGACACACTGATTCGAATCTTCCTGAATCTGAATCTTCCTGAACCAGTGTTTTGAAATCGGCCATAAGTCGTTATTTTGTTTGTTTTTTTGGCGCACCAAAAATATTGTCGTTGCTTTATAATATTAATATTGAACCACTGTACTCATATGAACTGATTTAAACATGTTTTAGTACATTTGAGAGGAAATGTCATTGCTGGCTATATGGAGGCCTCACTGAGCCATCGGATTTCATCAAAATATCTTCAATTTTGTGTTCTGAAGATTAATAAAGGTTTTACGGGTGTGGAACGGCATGAGGGTGAGTAATAAATGACATTATTTTCATTTTTGGGTGAACTAACCCTTTAAACCAGGTTAACCAAGAACCAATAAGCACAATCTAACCTTGCTGAGAATAAATCCCCAGCTTGAACCAGCCTAATATGCTTTACTGGTCTTTTCATGTGTTAGTAGCATATGGTTTAGTTAAGTTTCTCACCAGCTAGTTTAAAAAGTGCCAAAACCCCTTTAAAGGTAGGGTAGGCAATTTGTGAAACGGGGTGTGCCTCATACGTCCTGAAAAGTGAAGCTGCGGGTTCTTCGATCGCCCCCTGGTGATTGGATGCAGTACAGGTCATAATCCTCGCCCTCTCAGTGCAGACGAATGAGACTTAAGTCAAAACATAAAAATAAATTTTGCTTCAAATAAAATTTTCCGAAAGATGGTTTTGGTCATTTGAGGTAGTTATTACCATGCTGATATATATTCAATTGTTCGTTTTTGTGATAAGTTTGATTTTAACTAGCAATTTGGTGCTATAGAAATGGGGTGTGTCGTCATGATTCACAGTTGATTGACATTTTGTCTGAGGACTGTCAGAGCTTCGAGGAGAGATTGAAGATATATAACTAACTATTAATTTTCGATTTCTGTGTTATTTCACATCGGCAAAAGAAGTTGTTCAGCAGTAAACTGTACAAACCGACCTACAGGATCTGACGGATATCTGTATTTTTCTCGGTAATGTTAAATGTGGGCTTTATAAGCTAATTAATAAATGTTATTAGTTAAGATAACACACCTAATGTTAATCATGTTGGGAGAAAGCAGGTGATCATTATCTGGCAGTTACTAATTATTTTTATGGGTATAAAATAATAATTAGCAGGCTAAAACTAATGATAGCCTACTCTAATTACAGCAATCAATCTCTTGTAATGTTAGTTTAACTTTATTTAAAATGGCACGACCGTTTATGACATTTTAGAGTTGTTTCTAGTGGCATATTATATAGAGTTTATCTACTGAATTTGCTGTTTCAAAAATATTATTGCTCTAGAAACAGAATAGCCTATTATTTTATGGGTAGAATTTTAAATTGTGTATAATTTATTTAGCCTATTTAAAATAAATCAATGATGACGCAGTTGTCTGGGCGGAAGTTTGATACCGCGACTCCGCCTCCGGGCTCCACTGACGATTCCTTCTGCGCATGCCCAGGCACCAAACTTTTTTTTTTTTTTTGACGTTTTTGCGTAACGTTTTGGATTCAGTTCATTACAATGGAAGGTAGCGCCATCGCAGCGTCCATCTTTTTTTACAGTCCATGGTTGAAACGCTCTTCACATCGTGATTGCAATCGATAATAGAAATGGTCTAAATATTATAACGTTCATATCTTGTGTGGAAGTCTCAGGACAAAAAAATGTTCATCCAATCATTGCATTCGGTCCCAATACAATGATGTGATGTCCTACCTGCCTGTCAACATAGGGTACAACTGGGCTAAAGGCCCCGCGGGGCAAAAGGCGCCTTTGATTTTATTTTTCTGTAAACCACTAGATGGCACAAAAACTTGCCGCAGCACTACCCTAAATATCCGCTTTTCAAGACACACGTGCACACGTTGTCTGATCTTTGATACGATCGCGGGCAGCAACGCAAAGTTTATTCTGAGGTAGTTTGATCTAATATTTGATGTTTTTTAAAATGTTGTTGACTTAAGTAGCAAATAAGAATCCATTCAATTAATGTTTGTATTTTCAGACAAAGGTCTTCTTAATGATTTTCATTTAATGGTTTTGTTCAAGGTAAATCAAGCAACACTTTTTCAACAACAGGTGAATATGTAAAAGTATGGTATTTGGGGTAAAAAGCGCCCCTGCTGTTGGGGCAAAAGGCACAATAATTAACATGGTAATGAATAGCTGGCTAACTTTTCCATTTCTTGACATGGTTAGATTCACATAGAAAATATCATATATCAAATTGGGTATCCATCTTAGAGATAATACCCATATTTATGAAACAATCATATTTTAAAATATATTAATCATATCATAATAACATATAATTTATTGTTACTACTGTAAATCTATATTAAATAGGCTATTATGGGATCTCCTTCAATGCTTTCAGAATCTTTACTTTTTAAAATAATTTAAAATAAAAATGAATTATTTTATTTATCAAAATAAACAGAAAATAGTACAAACTTTGCTAAAGTGATTCTTTTGAACAAGTATTAACCGAGTCATTATTAAAAACATATTATTTTAGCTAAAGTATTTTTATGAATACTGTGTGCCTTTTACCCCCTTACCACCTCATACATTTATAATAATTTTTAAACAAAATTAACCACTTTATGATTTTTTTTTTCACAGAAAATGTTGCTCCATCAATGTTCAATACAAACATATATTTTCCTGCAATCATATACGTCTTTGAGTCTCAAAGTTTGAGAGTAGTGAAAAGCACATTTTTCTTAAGGTGTGCCTTTAGCCCCGTTGTATTTCCATACCTCCACGCACCCTTCTGATAGACACAGTCACCGGGCACCGTAAACAAACAGCAGCCACCTTTTACGGTTTCTCCTGAACCAAAACAATGAGCTTTCATAAGCATAATTATGAGATGGAAACCTGTGACGTTCTACCCGGAGCTGTTCATGTCCTCAGACACTGATTTGTTTATTTGTCAACAGTATCAATGCCGAAATGAATCTGCAGCAGTCAGGTGGTACAAGTAAAGCCCAGAACACACCAAGCCAACGCCGATGAACTAGTGGTGACGAAAGCAGACTGTGGGGTTGGCTCACGTCGGCAGCGACTGGGTCCAAAGTTGCCCTGACACACCAAACCAACGCTCAACACCTGACAGCCAAGTAGCACGTCCGTTCTGCACCTGTGTAAGAAGAAATGCCTTTCCGTCCCAGCAGGTGGCAGTACCTGAACAGCCAATTAGTATGATCAGATGGCCCGACTGACCAACAAGCTCTGACGCCGATTAAAAAAAAAAAGCAGACGAGGACCAACTTTAGCCAACGGTGCGGAACACTCTGAGAAAACTTAGTCGGCCGACCGCCAGCTTGGTGTGGGCTTAAGAGCTCTTTAAGTTGTTTTCGTTCATTATTATTGTAATGTTATGTGCTTTGAGACATGAGGTAATTTAACGCCCTCTCTTGTGACGCTTTGCAGACGCTGCTGTGCGTGTTCATGTGTTTTGGAGAGCCCTCTTAAGGGTGGGTAGGATCTCATGCCTTTAAAGCTAACTTGCTATTGCTAGCCATTCCGAAATTGCCTACCCTACCTTAAAACCCAGAATGAGAGAACATCTAACGCGCATGTGTAACAGACATAGGCTAGTAAGAGCTGTGCATGTAAACCTCACTCCCCTGATCTCAAAAGGGGCTCTAGCAACTGATGCTAGAGATTGCAGTATTTAGCCTCCTTGTTAGAGTGCCTGCCTCCCATGTAGCGGACCCGGGTTCGAGTCCCACTTAGAACAGGCAGTTCGAATAGGAGGGGTTACACATGGGTAGTTTTAGAGTGTATTTTAAGAAAATAAATGAATTCAAACTTGTATTTAAAAAACAACAACATAATAAATATGCAAGCAACAAATAAACATTGCAGTAATGGTTAACTTTATTTAACAAAGTGATGTTTTGGACATTTACTGTAGATCAGTTTAGCTAAATCACATCCTACAACCATATGAAATCTGAACATGAAAACACAGTGTTCGTTTCAATCGTTATACACCACTAGATGGAGCCATAGTCCAAATGAGCAAGGCAGTTTATTATTTTTGTTTCAGCACCCTGCTAAAATGATCTTAAACCAGTTTAAAGATGGTTTGCTAGTTTAGACTGAGCTTCAAGATGGTCTGACAGGCATAAACCTGCCTACAATGTAAATGGTCATAGTTCACACATTTCAAAATAGAAATAGGTCAAAAGTAGTATGATTTTTGATTATTGGATTATTTGTAGGCTACTTTAAATTATGGTATATCCTGTACACATGAAATATACCCCTTTTTTGTTTGTTTTTTTTTTCTTAATTTTTAATAAATAAAAGTCTACTGATAACCAATTAAGTTGTGTAATTAAAGGTTATAGTAAGTAATTTGTAATCTCAGTCATTTAGAGGATGCGGAACACTCTGTACAATACAGCACTAAAGATGAAAAAAGTGCCTCAAAACCCACTCCCAAAGACCTTTGCTCTACATTAGCTGTGCGCATGCGTCAACAAGCAGGGCGATATAGATGTGCGTCTTGTAGATTTCGGAGCCCATTTCTGTTGCTTGCGCTTATGCATAGCATATGCTAAAATCATAAAGTCTGTCTCTTTATATGAACATTATAATCCCCTGGTAAAATTCTACATGCCGATAAGAATATAAAACAATAGCTTGATGTGTGTGTTGAATTCTATTATATTAGTTCTATGCAGAGCGGAGTAACAGTCTCTCCTCTCCCCTCCCTCTCCCGTGTTATGTTTGTACCCTGTTTTGTACCTTGTGCTGCTGAGTTACTTTGACTCAATGACAAATTAAAGCGAATTAGGAGGACTCTTCCATCTGACAGTCCGATCACACCGGATTTCTGCGGACATCTTCATTTGAAACAAGTCTGTGCGAGAATGTCTTGAACTTTGCGAACTGCATCTGATGAGAGGACAACAATAACTCGGTGAGAACATTTCAATATCTGTGGATTTCACTTGAAGATCAACATGAAGTTCGCCCAGATCATGCTGAAGAACAGCTCAAAGCTGAACATACCTAAACAGGTGGACAGATTTTCCAAGTACTCTCCGTCCCCGCTGTCAATGAAGCAGTTCATTGACTTTGGTAAGTTGTTTACCTGTTTGAAATGGCTCTAACTCATTGTGGTGGTGTACGAAAACCTAGTTAAAAAGCATAATGACAATTTTTTTGTAATACCATACGGCTTTACAAGGTAAATAACATTAAATAAATATGGAATTAATTTAATATTGCCCTATATATCAAAGTACAATATACAGTAACTGCCCCATGGTATCCTCATTTTAACAATAGGTTACTAGCAAAATGTCCATGGTATGGCAGTTTAACATGGTATTATGGTAATTCTATGGAGGTTTGCGTGTTATATACATATCAAAATTCCATGATATTACCATAGTTGTACCATATTATACTTTTAATAAGAACAGCCTACCTGCATATAAAGATTTGTGCATCATAACTGCATACTTCACCTGCATGCTGCTGTCTATATAGGCAGCTCACTAGGTTTTGAGACGCAATCTTTCTCTATTGTTATTTGGTAGGTGACAGAATGTAAACAATCTTGTTTGTTGTTGGGATATACAGTACAGTCCAAAAGTTTGGAACCACTAAAATTTTTAATGTTTTTAAAAGAAGTTTCGTCTGCTCACCAAGGCTACATTTATTTAATTAAAAATACAGTAAAAAACAGTAATATTGTGAAATATTATTACAATTTAAAATAACTGTGTACTATTTAAATATTTCACAAAGTAATTTATTCCTGTGATCAAAGCTGAATTTTCAGCATCATTACTCCAGTCTTCAGTGTCACATGATCCTTCAGAAATCATTCTAATATGATGATCTGCTGCTCAATAATCATTTATGATTATTTTCAATGTTGAAAACAGTTGTTTACTTTTTTTTTCAGGATTCCTTGATGTATAGAAAATTCAAAAGAACAGCATTTATCTGAAATTGAAATACAAGATTTCTGTAGCATTATATACTACTGTTCAAAATAATTTTATTTTTATTTTTTTGAAAAGAAATTAAAGAAATTAATACTTTTATTCAGCAAGGATGCATTAAATCAATCAAAAGTGGCAGTAAAGACATTTATAATGTTACAAAAGATTAGATTTCAGATAAACACTGTTCTTTTGAACTTTCTATTCATCAAATAATCCTGAAAAAAAAAATATTGTACACAAATATTTTGTACCATTGTACACATTAAATGTTTCTTGAGCAGCAGATCAGAATATTAGAATGATTTCTGAAGGATCATGTGACACTGAAGACTGGAGTAATGATGCTGAAAATTCAGCTTTGCATCACAGGAATAAATTACTTTGTGAAATATATTCAAATAGAAAACAGTTATTTTAAATTGTAATAATATTTCACAATATTACTGTTTTTACTGTATTTTTAATTAAATAAATGTAGCCTTGGTGAGCAGACGAAACTTCTTTTAAAAACATTAAAAATCTTAGTGGTTCCAAACTTTTGGACTGTACTGTGTATAATATATATATATACATATACATATATATATATATATATAATATACTGTATATCCCAACAACAAACAAGATTGTTTACATTCTGTCACCTACCAAATAATGATAGAGAAAGATTGCGTCTCAAAACCTAGTGAGCTGCCGATATATATATATATATATATATATAAGAATATCTCTTCCCCAAATAATTTTACTATTTATGTTGTTTTTAATAGCTGTATGTATGTATATTTTTAGGCATCAAACCAAAATACTGGACTTAACTGTATAGAGAATATCAAGTATACAGTGCATACAGATATCATCATTCAAGAGTGAAATTCTTACTAAAAGAATCCCGTCTTGCTCGCAGGATCTGCCAATGCCTGTGAGAAGACCTCCTTTATGTTTTTGAGGCAAGAGCTTCCCGTCCGGTTAGCCAACATCATGAAGGAGATAGACTTCCTCCCGGACAAACTGCTCGGCACTCCTTCACTGAAGCTGCTTCAAAGCTGGTGAGATCCATAACTGCACATCATGCAGGGCCATATGCTCCGAATGTGAGCAGTGTGATGAATTCCAGGCTACTATAGACTTTCAGTTAACTGTTTACAACTCATATGACATATATGACCTATAATGCACAGCACATGACTTCAAAAGAGAAGTGACAGTGACATTACATTGTAGTTTTAGGGATGATGGTGACAGTTTTCTCATCTTATTAAAACTCAATGAAATTTTCATGAAGTCATATAGACTTGTATATGGAATATCATAGCAGATTGAGTTTGAAAAGTACTAAAGTTACTTTTGCTAACATATACAAATCAATAGGCTTTGTTTTTTTGTGTTTATTGTTCATGATGATCAAGAATAGGTCAGTTCAAGACTGAATAAATTGATTTTTTTAACAATAACTTATAAACCTTTAAAGACAGCCCTACTTTGAGCTACAAGGTTGTTAATCAATAGTATTTGCTTCTGCTGAAGCCATCTGCCCACAATATTTCAACTTTTTTTTTTAAATCGTGTTTAACAGCGGAATTCATGGACAACTACATTACCCATGATGCAGTACAGAAAATTGCACTAATCAGAGTGTCTCAACTAGCAAAACATGCCAAAATTTCTTGTTAGCTCCATCCATTCCCATAAAGTACTGCGAATAAAATAATTTAAATGCATAGTTTAATGTTCCTCCATGGTTTCTATTTCGATCTCACTAAAGCCGATAAGTACACAGTCTTATTTTTGTCTGATTTTCAAATACTTCTGATTCACGTAGTATCAGGTTTGCTTGGTTCATTGCATTTAATGCTTTAAGACTTTTTAAAAATCCCTATGGAAGAAATCAATGGGAAAAATACTTCCGGAACCAGCGCTGCTGAAAAAAGTGGGCAAACTCTGCTGCACTTCATTTGGGAGTGATGGTATGTTTATTACTGTTGGACATGTTGTTGTGTCAGTATGAAGTTTGATTCAGCACATTGTTTATTCACCTGCATTAAAAAATGCAGGATGTCACCAACCTTCGTCAGCATTTTTGAGTATTTAGCTGCAATTCTAGCAAGTTCAGGTTGAATAGTTCTCTAAACTCAAATGATGTGTGAACCTGAGGTCAAAGTTATTAGTGCTGTTTACATCATGACAACAGAGACGCTGGATAGACAGCTGGTCTTTTATATTTTTTTACACCATAAAGAAGTCAGTTGACACAGACAGACTAGTAACAATCTTTCTAGCTTGTTAAGATTAATTTACATAATCAATTAGAATATTAGAAACAAGTTTTTGTGTCATTTTGAAGATGACAAAAATAGATGTGCATTGCAGCAGGTAGTACATGTTCATAACACGTTAGAGTCGTTGTTCTCATGAGGATGTAGGTCGGAGTCTGACCTTTGTCATGTCCTGATCGCTTTCCCGTACACTTTCCTGTCACTCTGCAGTATTGAAAGCAAATGGCCATAGCATGTTTTAAAACAAAAATACAAAAGCAAATCATTCATTCACTTTTATTTAAATAGCTTGTTCTTCTTCATGGAAAGTTTTTCAGTTTATGAATAGACTTACCGTGTTCTGAATGGACAGGATTTTGAAGGACAGAATGATTTATAAACTCAAAATGAACTGTTGTAGTTCTTGACCTTTGTCTTACAAGGTTTGGCAGAGGCTTTGTGTTCAACAAGTCAACTGGAATAATTCATTGAAAATTATGTAATTGTGAGCGTTATGTAAACTGGATGTTTTCCGCTGATTTTGCTGTATTTTCTCAGAGGCTTTTTTTTTTATTTATTTATTTTTTTTTATAAAAACTGCATGATACTGGGGACAGGTGAATCACAATCAAGCAAAAATTATTTCACAGAATTGTCAACAAAAATACATATTTTTTAAATTATTATTATTATTATTATTATTTATTTTTTATTTTTTAAATTTTAGAATGTATTTTTTTCATTTGTAATTTAAGTTTTTTCATTTTATTTATTTTTTTTTTCACTCTTATTTACAGTTTTTACTTTATGCCTTTTATTTCAACCCAATGAATTATACTCATATAGACCAGTCTAAAAAATTTATGAAGTGACACCGGGGACAGGCAAAACATAAACAAGCTAAAATTGATGTTTACTCTGCATTATGCTCAGTGAAGAAGTTGTAATTTCTTTCAACCTGAAAAATAAATTTAACAAATATATATATATATATATATATATATATATATATATATATGTATATGTATTATTATTTTTAAATATTTATTTAATTTAGATAATTATTTATTCTATCATTTTTAATTATTTATATAAATTATTTTATTATTTTATTTTAGTACATATTATTTTTTGTACAAATTATTTAACAAATTTCTATTATATTATATTATATTCATTTTTATATTAAATTCAAAATTGTGATCAAGTCTTTCTTTGTGTTAATATTTTAATGGCACTTTTTCTGTTGCCACATATATGTTTCTTATTCTAAAAAAAATTCCAGGTTGATTTGTAATTGTCTTTGAGTTGTAAAGGACAATTTCCAAAATGTTGTAAATGCCCCTGGTCTTCCCTATAACTTAAGTTTTAAAGTCTTCTTATGTGCTAGTCTGTTTCAGAGTCCTTGTCCTCAAGACAGTAGAATCTGTGTCTCATGCTGAGATCAAAACCTGAGCTAAATGTGACTTTAAAATGTGTTCATTGAAATGTTATGCAGTGTCAAATATCATGAGACACTGTACACAAACAAGTGTTGCGCTGTAACCTTCCTAGAGGTCTCAAATGTAAACAAGTCCTCTTTGACAGAGCGGCACAGTCTGACTCGGAACACTGTCATTCAGGTGGATTGTAGCTAGTACAGCATGTCCATTGTGTCACATGACAGTTGTTCCCAGTGCAGCATGTCTCCCTTATACCACCAGTCACATGGGTGTACTTGATTTACTCGAACCATTAAAATATCCACACAAAACTATTTATTCACCATTCAGCTTTTGAAAAGCAGCAATAAGAATTGGATCAGTGGTTATACCCATCAGTGCAATGCATCTTCCTTCAGCCATTGGCTTTGTTCAGAGGAAAGAATACACAGAAATATGTAATGTGTGCAGTGCATTATGACTTTTCCAAATAGGGCTGAATGAATGATTTATTTTGATCTCAATTTGATTTGATCTCAATTTATTTAGAAAAATTGTATTATAGTTTTTACTTTATGCCTCTTATTATAACCCAGTGAAATGTCAGGTGAAAGGCCAGTCTAAAAATAAACCCTGACTGTTTGTTTACTCTCAAAAACAGGTATGCGCAGAGTCTGATGGAGCTTGTTGACTTTTTGGAGAAAGACCCTGAGGATAAAAAAATCCTGACTAAGTAAGTCCAATATTAGAGAGGACCTATTATGGGTTTTTACATTTTTAACTCTCTCTAGTGTGTAATGTTCTGCAAAGTTGCAAAGTCACTCCAGCGGGAGTTATTCTTTATATCAGTGCACACTGTCTCTGAACTCCCTAAAATGCCTCCATTGTAGTCGTGAGTTTTCTTCTGAGAAAGAACATAACACAAGTTTCTTCATTTAAATAATTCCCGCCCAAGGCATATGCAAAATAAAAGGGGAGGGGCCTGGTAGAGTTGCTTTAGTAGTGTGTTGCGGTTATGGTAAAGGGTGTGACAATTCCCAAACATGCTCACAGTTGTTGACCAATCACAACACACAGGTCCAGCCGACCAATCAGAGCACATTGCACTTTTCAGACGGAGGGGCTTCGTAGAAATTAAATTAAACAGTGTGTTACTGACCGACTGGGAAGAGAGGAGGTGCAACAATGTAAAATATGTAAAAAAATAAGGTGTTTTTTGAACATTCAAGCATGAAAACCTATTTTAGTAGACATCAAAACAGTAGACATTAGTAGAAAACAAAATTTTTTGTAAAAGGGCATAATAGGCCCTTCGTGAATCTTATATGAATGAATGAATGAATGAATCTTACACACATTTATCTCATGTTTAACTTGGCTGCAGCCTGCTTTAAGTGACTTCTAATAGTGTGTTTAACTGGATGGCATGTCTCTTAGATTCACAGAAACGCTGATCAATGTCAGGAACAGGCATAACAATGTGGTGCCCACCATGGCACAGGGAGTGCTAGAGTACAAGGAGGCCTTTGGCGTGGATCCCGTGACCAATCAGAACGTCCAGTATTTCTTGGACCGCTTCTACATGAGCCGAATCTCCACACGCATGCTGATGAATCAGCACAGTAAGTGTTCAGGACATTTTCTAAAGCCCTGGCCAGTATGATGGATATTTCTGTCTTAGCTGAAACAATAGACAAGCAATCTGCTGATTATGTAATAGCTGCATAACCAATAAATAGACAAATTGTGTACTAAATGCGTTAAAATTGAAACACTTGAATCCTTTTAAATGCTTCAAGTGAATTTAGGCATTGCAACATTATAATGTCCAGTATGAAAAATTTATATTAATTTTGAGATTTGCTAAAGATTCATTTAGCAATGTTATTAAATTATTAGTGTTTTTATAGGTTAAATTTTTAGATGATGGCAAACTAAATGGGGGGCGGGGGGAATAAGCATAAACAGTTAAATATAATATTGACAGATGTACACTACTGTTCAAAAGTTTGTGGTCAGTAAGATTTTTTTCATGTTTTTTAAAGAAGTCTGTTATGCTCACCATGGCTGCATTTATTTGCTCAAATACTGATACAGTAAAAACAGTAATATTATGAAATATTATTACAATTCAAAGTAACTGTTGTCTGTTTTAAAGGTGCCATGGAATGTTTTTTCACAAGATGTAATATAAGTCTAAGGTGTCCCCTGAATGTGTCTGTGAAGTTTCAGCTCAAAATACCCCATAGATTTTTTTTTATAATTTTTTTTAACTGCCTATTTTGGGGCATCATTAAATATGCACCGATTCAGGCTGCTGCCCCTTTAAATCTCATGCTCCCTACCAATCGAGCTCGCGACTCTATAATACAATGCATTTACAAAGTTCACACAGCTAATATAACCCTCAAATGGATCTTTACAAGATGTTCATCATGTATGCTGCATGCATGCTTCGGGTCATGTGAGTATAGTATTTATTTGGGTGTTTATATTTGATTCTGAATGAGTTCGAGGCTGTGCTTCATGGCTAAAGCTAACATTACACACTGCTGGAGAGATTTATAAAGAATGAAGTTGTGTTTATGAATTATACAGACTGCAAGTGTTTAAAAATGAAAATAGCAACGGCTCTTGTCTCTGTGAATACAGTAATAAACGATGGTAACTTTAACCAACAGTAGCCTACATTAGCAACATGTTAACGAAACATTTAGAAAGACAATTTACAAATATCACTGAAAATATCATGATATCATGGATCATGTCAGTTATTAATGCTCCATCTGCCATTTTTCACTGTTGTTCTTGCTTGCTTACCTAGTCTGATGATTCAGCTGTGCACAGATCCAGACGTTACTGGCTGCCCTTGTCAAATGCCTTTCATAATTTTAGGAACATGGGCTGGCGTATGCAAATATTGGGGGCGTACACCCCGACTGTTACGAAACAGTCGGTGTTATGTTGAGATTCGCCTGTTCTTTGGAGGTCTTTTAAACAAATGAGATTTACACAAGAAGGAGGAAACAATGGAGTTTGAGACTCACTGTATGTCATTTCAATGTACTGAACTCTTGTTATTTAACTATGCCAATATAAATTCAATTTTTAATTCTAGGGCACCTTTAATATATTTTAAATGTAATTTATTCCTGTGATGCAAAGCTGAAATAAACAATTATTCATTTATTTAAAAAATCTTACTGACCCAAACTTAGTGTAAATCCAACATTAAATGAGATAGTTAGTTACGAATCATTGATATTAGAAAATAGCCAATTTTGTACCCATATATCATGCATTCATACAAATAAAATGTACTTAAAATGTGTGTTCATTTTAGCGTTAATCTTTGATGGCAGCACCAATCCAGCCCACCCCAAACACATTGGCAGTATCGACCCAAATTGTGATGTTGTGGAGGTTGTAAAAGGTAATTAACCATGTTTCTTGCCTAGATAACATGGATGCCTTTTTATTTTTTTACTAATAAACTGCAAGTGAAATTGACATTGTAGGTCCTACATTGGCTGACTCAAGCTGCGTCTCACTCTTTCTCTCCCTAGATGCCTATGAAAGTGCCAAGTTGCTGTGTGATCAGTACTACTTAACTTCTCCTGAAGTGGAAATCAAACAAGTGAACTGTGAGCGAGACCTTTACATCTCAAACTTTCCATCTTTGTGTGTCCTGTGCGTGATGAGTCCGACTATGCAATGTTATTTACATGACACTTGATTCCATGCTATAGATTTGAGTTGTTTGACTGTGGGATGGTGCCAACAAAATGTGTTGGGTGGGGATTATGGATGTGAAATGACACATTCTTATCCTGCATGCTATAAAACATGCCTGGACTTTTCAGTGTGCAATTATGCTTTTAGTTTCTATACCTTATCAATCAAGCATGACCTTGAATTCAACTTTGCCCCCAAAAGATACACTACTGAATAAGTTAATTTCATTCTATTTCAAATAAATGCTATTCTTTTGAGCTTTCTATTCATCAAATACTTCATATTATCACAGTTTCCACAAAAATATTAAGCAGCACAACTGTTTTCAACATTGAAAATAATAAAAAAGTTTCTTGAGCAGCAAATTGGCATATTAGAATGATTTCTGAAGCATCATGTGACACTGAAGACTGGAGTAATGATGCTGAAAATTCAGCTTTACCATCACAGGATTAAATTACATTTTAAAATATACTAAAATAGACAACAGTTATTTTGAATCATAATATTACTGTTTTTACTGCATTTATAGTGTATGTATAGCAAAAAATTACAAGAGGCTTGCACTAGCCTCGAGTTCCTTATTGCTTTAATAAAACGATTACCACACAATACAAATATTAAAGCCAAAAATATGTATCAATGCAACTTGCATGAATTCTCACTAAAAGCCTTCCTTCCACCCAATCCACCGGAAAAAATAGTCCCTGACCATGAACAGCAACAGAAGTTACATTGTTACACCATTAGATGGCGGCAAAGACTTTCTTTATGAGTGTATCAGTCAGTAGTGAAGACTTTTATATTGAAAAGACTGAATTGTTGTGAACACGGAACAAGACGCAACTGTCAAATGCTTTGACTAGCGCTGTCAGTCACGGGAAAACCCCTTAACTGTTAAAAGGACAAGATAATACATCGGACATTTAAACAGATTTTTTATTATGAACATAGGACTGACCTGAAGGAAAATGCTAAATCTGAATGCAGGTAATAAACTCACTCACTCAATCTTTTTCTCACAATACTCTTCTACATAATACAGTAAGCTTCAATGAATGATATCAATTGAGAACAAACAGTTTACGTTGCTAAGAGTGGTTGCTAAGGGTGTTGTGTAGTGAAACACAGAACCTTTGGGTGAAGCGGTCATAGCCGTGTTTTATCATGAATAAAACACAGCTATTGACCAATCAGAATCAAGGACAAGAACTACTCGTTTTATAAATATCAAATATAGTGTAGTGTATTGGAATTTGATAAGAAAACTAAGCTATAATGTAAACACATTGTGTAAGTTCTTGAATCACCCATCCGTGTAGACAGAAATAGCGGTTTATAATCTTATCACTGTGTATCTATGGGGAAATATATTGGATGATAGGAGCAGCGCTGTATACTTAGTTACACATTGACATAATGTTGGCATGATCTCACGGTTTATCCTTTAGTCATGTAAACAGCAGTGTATTATTGTCAAGAAAAGAGAACCTAAAACGTTGAGTGACCACCGTTGCAGCTGGTCACCTGTTTTACCAACACAAAGTAACAAATTAGCCAGCATAACCTCTATCATGTGCTTCATAGATGACTATTTTGGGCAGCATGCCAGTGTTGACTTCTTCAATGCATTCTTAATAAGTTCATGTGGGATAGCATGTTATGGCCTTGCTATCTGGTTTACACAACTGTTACTGAATCAATTTATCTGTTGTTATTGCAGTTAAAGGACCCAATGACCCTATACATATAGTTTATGTGCCTTCTCATCTGTACCACATGCTCTTTGAGCTCTTCAAGGTACTTGAATTACTTTATAGTAGCTATAGCCCATACACAACGATTGTCTTATATAAAAACAAGAGTAGAAAATGTATCATTCTGTCATCATTTACTCACCCTCATGTTATTCCAAACCTGTATTTCTTCTGCCGAACACTATAAATGTTGGTGCATTGCAGTGAGTTACATAACAAGAATATGTACAAGTGCAAATGAGATTTAAGACAGATTTTTAGTAAATAATGACTTAAATTTTGGTCAGTTCCCCATCCAATCCCTTACTTTACTTTTTCAAGGCAAAAGTAATTAAATTACAGTAATTAAATATAGCTGCGAGCAGCAATTATCTGGGTTCAGGCGCTTTAAGGCCTTTAAGTACATGCGTAAAAAGGTTTATGGCCAGTTTTCACAGACAAAGCTTAAGCTAGTCCCAGACTAAAATGCTAAATGAGCAGACTAAAATGAGCTCTTTTTAACTGAAAGCATCTTAAAATATGTCAGTTCCATTGTTTTGTCTCAAGATGCACACCAGTAATGTTTTTTCTAAGACATGTTTATAAAAGCTAATTGAATGTCCTAATTGAACTAAGGCCTAAGCCTTGTCTATAAAACCGGGCCATTATGTTTTATTTAGCAAGCCTGTAACCATCTCGATCATACATGGAAAAGACAATTTACAGCCAATACAGGCCATTTACCATAGGAAATATATGGTTTTTAAGTTTTTCAACAGTTATCAAGGTCGAGCCAAAAACCTGTGACTAGCCAAAGTTGTTTTTTGAAATAATCTCCAATATTTAACAAACGATCCGATGGACAGCGGCGGTCCTATAGGCAAAGTTGCTCAGAAAAACGTGAAGGTGCCCCCCGGTGGCCGTTTTCTTTCGAATTTCTCACAGGCGTTTAGGGCCGTGAGTCAAACGGGCCAAGTGAGTTTCGTTCCGATCGGCCTCCGTTAACCTTGACTGATAGCTGCTTAAAATTCATTGGCCAATGGAGGACATGTTTTTGAGATACGTCAGTGTGCTCATAGACAATCATGGCACCTTGGTCAAAGACACTGAATGCCAATTCTCAAGTCAATTGGACTAACGGTGAAATAGTTATAGCCTTTTTCATGTTTTTTCCCCTGTTATAGTGCCACCAAGTAGCCAGTTGCCACATCCTTTTTCACGCAACCACAGAATGAGCTCTTACATAGGTGTGCTGAATTTGGTGAAAATATCTCATTCTGTTCATGAGTTATAGCCATTTTAGTAAAAGTGGCTCCGCCCCTTTAAACATTTTGGCAGCCCTTAGTGACTGTGAATCGAAATTTCGACCTTTTCTGATAATTATTGACAGTCAGACTCCAGTAAATCTTGCTGCACTTGTTTGGTTCCAATCGGGCCAAAAACCTAGGACTAGTTTGCAAAAATAGGTTTTTCAAAAAATCCAAAATACCTGAAAATTTCGCCAGAATGACGAGGCATTTTATCCGTCTCGAGCCAAAGATTCCAGCAGTTATGAGCCTTTTTGTACTTTTGACCACTGTAGCGCCCCCGTCAGGCCAATCAGGGTTAGCCCTGGTCACGCTGTAGACGGTGTGAGTACTACCAGCCCTAAAAGTTTTAAGTCTATACGACCTACGGTTTGGTCTGCCCAGTCACTTTAATGGAAATTTTAACAATTACAACAGGGTTTCAGCTCTACACGCTTGAGCCCCTAATTACTTAGTAATGCATCACACCCAACACTGAACGTCACTATATGGAAAAGAGCAGCATGAACATTCAGCTAAACATCTATTTTTGTGTTCCATGGAAGAAAGAAAGTCCAACGGGTTTGGAATGACATGGCCATCATGCATGTGAAGATAATGAAGTTGTTTCTCCATAACAGAATGCAATGAGAGCAACTGTGGAAACCCATGAGACCAGCCTACATCTCCCACCAATCAAAGTGAGAGTTTCTCTTGGAAGAGAAGATCTGACCATAAAGGTGAGCTTTCTTTGAAAAACACTCAAGCCCCGTTCACACCACCAGTGACGCGAGCGACAGTGACCATTGGTGAAAGAATGTAGGTGTGTCAAGTTGTGTCAGTTTTAACGGCAATTTGTAATTGCATTTTCTAAAGATATGGCCATGACAGATAGTCAACCAATAACATTAGAGCGACAGCACTTAGAAGCGTTTTCACAGTACAGAGACTAGCGACATCCAGCGACAAAGTGAACGGGGCATGTAACGGTTCATCAAAAGTTGAATATTTTATCTCTGTTTTAACACAACATGCTGAATGCTGGCAAGAGCAGTGAGGGTCAAAACATGTTTTGTAATGCCTCTCTTGTGTTATATTAGATGTCTGACAGAGGAGGTGGGGTTCCTTTGAGGAAAATCGAAAGGCTTTTTAGTTACATGTATTCAACTGCACCGAGTCCTGTGACTGAAGACACTCGTAATGCTCCCCTGGTAAGAGCCATGCTGGTCTATTTCAACATACTGTATGCAGAAAGTCTTTGTTGTACCATGGTAAAATTTTGATCCACAGTCATGTTTTCTGTAAGCTTACAGAGTTATAAATTAGCAGAATTACTAACAGTTCAGTCTGTTGTGAACACCAGATTAGTATTGTAATGCAGGTATAAAGTCTTTTCTTTCTCTCACACACTCACACTCACTATGGCTTGTGTTCTTTGCAGGCTGGTTTTGGCTACGGTCTTCCTATTTCCCGCCTTTATGCCAAGTACTTCCAGGGAGATCTGCAGCTCTACTCTATGGAGGGACACGGCACGTCGGCGGTCATATACCTAAAGGTACACTCTCTAGCCATTGAACTCTATTGGTAACGACGGAACTTGCGACCATAGTTCGCTTTGGGAAACGCACCCCAGAGTGTTACTGACAGACTGGGAAGAGAGGTGCTGCAACAATGAAAAATATGTGGAAAATAAGGTGTTTTTTGAACATTAAAGCATGAAAACCTATTCTAATAGAGCCCAAGAACAAAATCAAGACTTTGTAAAAGTGCATAATAGGTCCTCTTTAAGGTGCGGTCACAAATTTCACAAGGTCCGTTGGCAAATCTATGCGACCAACTAGAACCAGTTACAAAGTTTGCAACAGGAAATCTCATGTTATTGACTGGATTTCGCTCAAAAAAATCCACAGAACAACAGTAAATGTGACCGCAATTCTGAAATTCTTCTGAAGTTCATTAATATGTTCACTCTTTCTTTCTGTTTAAACAGGCCTTATCCACTGAATCAATAGAGAGGCTTCCTGTGTTCAACAAGTCAGCGTTACGGCATTATCAAACAACTATGGAGGCGGATGACTGGTGCATCCCGAGCAGTGAACCCAAGAAACTGGGAAAGTACGAGTACAGTGTTTGAGAGGGAGAAGAAGCTCATACGATATAAACATAAGGACTGAGTGGAACTATGTATGTGACTCTTCAGGGGTTTCAAAAACATGGTATTATCAAAGGGTTGATAACTGTCTTCATGAATGTTACAGTCTGAATAACAAGGGCATTTTGTCTTCCACATCTCACATTGCTTATAATACACCACACACTTCTTTTGCGGTGCAAACTTTTTCATTCAGAGTTTCACAGGACATGGAAAAACATGTCAGAGACTTCAGTTGAGTGTACTGAAGCGGTCTGGTTGTTTGAATCTTAAGCCGAGGACACACCTAACGATTAGCTGAAACATTCTAAGACTGAACTGAACACCGATTGTTTCCTTCGACTGGAGCCGATTTATATACTTACACATGGTATTTGAACACCGACTGTAATCGCGGACTGAACGCAACTGGCTCTGACTGGACGCGTTTGAGCGCGATCAGTCATAAGTATCAATTTACATTCATAATCGGCCGTTACAATCGTTAAGTGTGTGCGCGGCTTTACACATTACCACAGATTTGAACTGATTCTGTAAGTGTGTTTTAGAGGATGTGAACTTGTGTTTTAGTCATTGGGGCCAAGTTACCAGCTTTGTGTGAGTTTTATAGCATGTATCTCTAGCAAGAACACAAAAGCAAATGGAAGTAGCCAAGGCTTTATTTATTTCCTTGGATGAAAATGCATTTGCAATGCAAACATTAGAATGAACATAGTTGTGTGTTGCTTGATTGTGAGCTTGAAATGATCCTGTAACAGTTGGACCTACTGTCTAACACTCCATTTAGTTTTAAATGTAAAAAATGTGATGCTACCATTGATCCCAGATCATTTCATAAACATTTCTTTAAAAATATGTAAGAACAACAAGGGTTGTTGTCATCCAAGTTACTCCACTAAATAAAATAAAATATTGATTTGTCATAAGGAATCGACAGCCCAGGTTAGCAACTATGGTATTGATTTATTTAAAACTGGCTAGAAGGATTAGACGGTGTTGATCTTTGTTATGTGTGAAGCTTTTTATGACCACAAGAATTTATGATCTTTGTGACAACAGCTTCTGGCTGAACATTTCAGGTATTCTGTATGAACAAATATGACATGTAGCACTATAGTAGTTTTGTTTGGGATGAGTTTTGTAGCATAAAAACACTGAAGAGGCAATATTTTTGTTATGTTCATTTGCGTATAAATGAAAGATAAGTTTAATTTCTTTTTTAAATATATTATCTCAGGATTGTGCAGATTTGCCTTTCTAGTTTTTTTTTTTTTTTTTTTTATCATTTCATTTTGTTTTTATTTTTGTTTTGTTTTAATTTCACTGTGTAATATTTGTAAAGTTGGCTTTTTGAAAGCAATACGAAGGACCTGTATGAATTTTAAGGGCACTCAAGTGAGAGCAGCTGCTCTGTCAAGTGACACTCATCAAACTCTGGGTGGGTTTTAGCTGCTAGCAGTTTGCTATCATGTGTTAGCCTCATACATAGAGATGGAATTATTTAGACAACCTCAGTAGATCATTTGCACATTTCCAGTTATAATCTAGAACTGACATCTACCAGGTTGATGTTTTTCATTCATACCTCATAAGCTACATTTGTAGTCATATCCCCGTCCTAGTGAAATCACACCTGCTTCTTGACGTGTTTTAGATACACAATCCTGTATTCAGCAACTGTGTTAATGAATGCTCAGCACTATTCATGAAATGTTATTTCAGTTTCTCCTTCTGAGAGAGTGCCATTTTCTGTACTATTAAAACAATGAATGAAGTAAAAATGTTTCCTTTTTGTTTTGTCTTTTTACACGTTATGTGTATTTTATTTATTTATTTTGTCTTTTTGACATTCTTCTTTATGACCTCTTTATTCGTTCTGTAGCGCATGCGCAAATTTAACTGCTACGTTCTGCTGCTATAACCGTATACTACGGGATGATGATACATGACAAGTAGGGCTAAATGTTATGTTTTATGGTTATGTGGCTTTTTAATAATATCTGTATTTCATTTAATGCTAAATGCAACCATTCTCTTGCTTTTATATAAATGTAATTTATTTTAAATTATTAAAATATCTGTTTGGAACAACATGAGTGAGAAAAAATGGTTACCAAATTTTCATTTTTGGATGAAATAATTATTTTAATCAGAAGTGTTTTTTCATAAGCACAAAAAATGCTTTCTTTACACAACCCAATACATAGTTTTTTGCATTTATTAAAAAATACACTACCATTCAAAAGCTTTTAAGTGTTCACCAAGGCTGCATTTATTTGATCAAAAATACAGTAAAAACTAACATTGTGAAATGTCACCATTTAAAATAATTGTTTTCTATTATAATATATTTGAAAATTTAATTTCCTGTTATGGTAAAGCTGGATTTTCAGCATCATTTCTCCAGTCTTCAGTGTCACATGATCCTTCAGAAATCATTTTAATATGATGATTTGCTGCTCAAGAAACATTTCGTATTTTTATCAATTTTTCAATTATCAACTGTTCTTTGATTAAGAGAATGTTTGTTTAAAAATAGAAATCATTAAAGGTGCCATAGAACACATTTTCACAAGATGTACTATAAGTCTGAGATGTCCCCTGAATGTGTCTGTTAAGTTTCAGCTCAAAATACCCCATTTTTTTACTAATTTTGGGGCATCATTAACTATGCACCGATTCAGGCTGCTGCCCCTTTAAATCCTCGCGCTCCCCGCCCCCAAGCTCGCAACTACCTTAAACAGTATAAACAAAGTTCACACAGCTAATATAACCCTCAAAATGGATCTTTACAAAATGTTTGTCATGCATACTGCATGCATGCGTCAGATCGTGTGCGTATAATATTAATTTGGATGTTTACATTTGATTCTGAATGAGTTCGAGGTTTTGCTCCGTGGCTAAAGCTAACATTACACACGTCTGATGATTCAGCTGTGCACAGATCCAGACGTTAATACCGGCTTGTCTAATGCCTTGAACATGAGCTGGCATATGCAAATATTGGGGGCGTACATATTAATGATCCCGACTGTTATGTAACAGTCAGTGTTATGTTGAGATTCACCTGTTCTTCAGAGGTCTTTTAAACAAATGAGATTTATATAAGAAGGAGGAAACAATGAAGTTTGAGACTCACTGTATGTCATTTCCATGTACTGAACTCTTGTTATTCAACTATGCCGAGGTAAATTCAATTTTCCATTCTATGGCACCTTTAACATTATAAAAGTCTTTTCTGTCACTTGTAATCAATTTAATGCATCCTTGCTGAATAAACATTAATTTCTTTCCCCAAATTGGTATAAACCATTTTGAAAGTGGTTAAACAGTTGTCACAATTCACTTTGTTAGATTATTCTGAGTCTCTGTTTAACAGTACAGTTTGTTGTAAGTTCAGTTGTGTAGCCTGGGATGTCTCATAACTACAACTTATCGAGCGAGCAACACTCTTACTTAAGGCCAGGATTTTGGCACAGATCCTCTGTTTATTTCTGGCCTGTAGCCATATGCCGGGAACAAAATGATCCGTCTTTTCTTTTGCACGTCTACCAGTCTCTCCTAACAGCACTTGATCTGGTGGATGTGACACCGGAGTCCCGCCCACCTTGGAAAATAGTGCTATTTTAAGAACCATAACTGCACCGCCTGACCTGTCAGTCATTGACACAATGTCCCCTCTTTCTGAAACCACACAACTGCTGCTAGTTCCATATACAGGAACTACCATATACAGTGCTTGTTGATCTACATTGTGGACTATAATATGATCAGTTTTAATGTGCTTAAAATACAAACCCAATTCCAAAAAAGTTGGGACACTGTACAAATTGTGAATAAAAAATGAATGCAATCATTTACAAATCTCATAAACTTATATTTTATTCACAATAGAATATAGATAACATATCAAATGTTGAAAGTGAGACATTTTGAAATGTCATGCCAAATATTGGCTCATTTTGGATTTCATGAGAGCTACACATTCCAAAAAAGTTGGGACAGGTAGCAATAAGAGGCCGGAAAAGTTAAATGTACATATAAGGAACAGCTGGAGGACCAATTTGCAACTTATTAGGTCAATTGGCAACATGATAAAAAGAGCCTCTCAGAGTGGCAGTGTCTCTCAGAAGTCAAGATGGGCAGAGGATCACCAATTCCCCCAATGCTGCGGTGAAAAATAGTGGAGCAATATCAGAAAGGAGTTTCTCAGAGAAAAATTGCAAAGAGTTTGAAGTTATCATCATCTACAGTGCATAATATCATCCAAAGATTCAGAGAATCTGGAACAATCTCTGTACATAAGGGTCAAGCCCGGAAAACCATACCGGATGCCCGTGATCTTCGGGTCCTTAGACGGCACTGCGTCACATACAGGAATGCTACTGTAATGGAAATCACAACATGGGCTCAGGAATACTTCCAGAAAACATTGTCGGTGAACACAATCCACCGTGCCATTCACCGTTGCCATCTAAAACTCTATAGGTCAAAAAAGAAGCCATATCTAAACATGATCCAGAAGCGCAGGCGTTTTCTCTGGGCCAAGCCTCATTTAAAATGGACTGTGGCAAAGTGGAAAACTGTTCTGTGTTCAGACGAATCAAAATTTGAAGTTCTTTTTGGAAAACTGGGACGCCATGTCATCTGGACTAAAGGGGACAAGGACAACCCAAGTTGTTATCAGCGCTCAGTTCAGAAGCCCGCATCTCTGATGGTATGGGGTTGCATGAGTGCGTGTGGCATGGGCAGCTTACACATCTGGAAAGGCACCATCAATGCTGAAAGGTATATAGTTCTAGAACAGCATATGCTCCCATCCAGATGTCGTCTCTTTCAGGGAAGACCTTGCATTTTCCAACATGACAATGCCAGACCACATACTGCATCAATTGGATGGATCCGGGTACTGAAATGGCCAGCCTGCAGTCCAGATCTTTCACCCATAGAAAACATTTGGTGCATCATAAAGAGGAAGATGCGACAAAGAAGACCTAAGACAGTTGAGCAACTAGAAGCCTGTATTAGACAAGAATGGGACAACATTCCTGTTCCTAAACTCTCCTCAGTTCCCAGACGTTTGCAGACTGTTATAAAAAGAAGAGGGGATGCCACACATTGGTAAACATTGCCTTGTCCCAACTTTTTTGAGATGTGTTGATGACATGAAATTTAAAATCAACTTATTTTTCCCTTAAAATGATACATTTTCTCAGTTTAAACATGTGATATGTCATCTATGTTGTATTCTGAATAAAATATTGAAATTTGAAACTTCCACATCATTGCATTCTGTTTTTATTCACAATTTGTACAGTGTCCCAACTTTTTTTGGAATCCGGTTTGTATAATTTAATTCAATTTTTCAAAGCAAAAGTCAGTCTATACCATTTCAGAGTCAAGAGGTTCATTTGTTAGTGTCTGTTTCTGTGTTGTATGTCTTCTGTAGAGAATGAGTGGAAACAGACTGTCTGCTGGGAAGAAGAATCATTGCTTCCAGGTGACAGGCTGTGTGAGGATACAGAGAGATAGGAAGAACAGATGCTTTCCCTAAACTTCCACACAAGTAAGTTCGGGCCCAGTAATCACAGCAACACTCATCCTTAATACCTCCAGTTCGTGCTGACTAGAATGAAAAGACTATCTCCACATCAAAAATAGTTTACCAAGTGCTGAGGCCAATGACTTTCGAAGAGTGATATCACAAAGGTTGAAAAGACAAATGTAAATTTAGTCACACAACCTCCAGTGTCACTGATTAAAAGCCTGAATCCTGTATTAGCAGATTTCCAAAGAAATTATTTATTAAATCTTATGGCTAACAAGCAGTTACATAAAGAGATGGTCGTCGAGAATTTTTACATGTAAACTTGCATTGTATAGTGGGGAATTAGATTCATCTCTGTGACTCGATTCTTTTGAGTTTGTTCACCAAATAGAAAGTTCGTTCATGAATCACTTCTGGTTCCATCACTACATGAAACGAGTCTTTTGTATGTTATGAGACATACACCCAAAATGAAAATTATGTCATCATGTCAATTCAAACCTGAATGACTGTCTTTCTTCTGCAGAACACAAAAGAAGATATTTTGAAGAATGTTGGTAACCAAACAGGGTTTGGTGAACAGACTCAAAAGAATTGAAAAAAATACTATGGAAGTCAATGGGGTCCATCAACTGTTTGGTTACTGACATCTTCAAAATATCTTCTTTTGTGTTCAGCAGAAGAAATAAAATCATACAGGTTTGGAACAGCTTGAGGGTAAATTGACTTCCATAGTATTTTTTTCTCCGTACTATGGAAGTCAATGGGGTCCATCATCTGTTTGGTTACCCATATTCTTCTAAATATCTTTTTTTTTTTGTTGTTGTTCAGCAGAAGAAAGAAATTCATACAGGTTTGGAACAACTTTGGGTTGTTCCAAACAGGTAAGGCCTACTTAAAAATCAAAATTTATGTTATTAAATATAAAAAATTATAAATAATACACTGACTAACGTGTACTATTCAGATATTAAGAATTTGTAGTTCTTGGGTTGGTAAAATATTACTATCTCTATTAGGTCTTGTGGCTCTTGGCAACGAAGAGTTTAAAACTGTAGTCTGAACATTCTTCCAGATTAACCATATTACTTTTATTCTTATTCTTGGATTCTATCATTTTAACTTGTTAAAAATGACATTTAAAACCCCTTTATAGCTTAAATTAAATGACTTCGATTAAATGACTATTGTGTCTGCCCTCATTATTCAGAGTTAAACCCTGATAAGCACTTCAGTTTTAACTCTGACTAAAGGACTTAGACATCTCATCCTATTCAGCTGTTATCTGTAATGTGATGTTGGCATTTTCTATGATATTATCCTCTTATGCTAAATATGGCTTTCCATGTTCATTTTCCCCCTCAAAAATGATCTATAGTCTTAGCAGACAAGCTTAAAACCAGACTATGATTATAGTATAGCGCATAGTCTTTTATTAAAACATGAGGCTTATGGATGTGTGGAAAGACCAGTGTCATAATTAATAGTGTAAATATATGAAATATTATTAGCATTCATATAAAATTGTTTATTATTTGTATTTCATATGGAAATATTTATTTTTAATATTAAATATTCATATTAAATATATCAGCACTGTAACTGTTCAATGGTAAAGGATCAAATAAAGAAAACATAAGCAAACAAGACCTGGAAACCAGTGAACAAAAAGATGTAAATGAAACATCTAATGTCACCAACACTGGAATTATGTGGAATGTCTGACAAGCAAACATGATGTATGGAGAATTGATGTAAAAGATGTCTATAATGCAGAATATGATGTCAGAATATGAATCCAACAGGCTCCAGAAGTAAGTATTTCTTCACTGATGGAGGAAGAATGAGTTGCTGGACACCCAATTCACAGCGATTCGACAGTGCGGCACGTATTGCACATCTGGCCAGATGCTGTAGAGTGCGTGGAGTGTTGGTGCAGACGGCAAACAGAGAGTCATAAAAATTCCTGTGCCGCTAAATGAAGAAGAAAAGAAACAAGGCTGAAAAAGCAACACTTCATTATTGGACTTCTTGAAAAGATAGCTTACCCATTTACTAATGCAACAGAGAAATTATTATAAATTATTGAGCATAAGAAAACTTCATGCCCTAAAATTGCAAGACGCTTTGTCTCATTTTCAAGTAAAAACATCACAAAATATTGTTTTCTTTACACAGACCAATATATATATTTGTTCAATAATTATTTTTTTGTAATGTTTTCAAAAGAAGTCTCTTATGCTCACCAAGACTGCATTTATTTGATCAAAAATACAGTAAAATAATGAAAAATAATTTTCTATTATAATATATTAAAATGTAATTTATTCCTGTGATGGCAAAGCTGAATTTTCAGCGTCACATGATCCTTCAGAAATCATTCTAATATGCTGACTTGTTTCTCAAGAAACATTTCTAAACATTTAGTAAACTTAAAAAGAGAATATTGAATATTTTCCCCCCAATTTATTTATTTATTTTTTTCCATTACCAATGTATTATTTTTTCACTTATTTTAAGTATAAACCTTACTAGATTTTAAAGTAATAATTATTTTATTTTAAAATAATAATAAAACTAATATTAAAATTAATACTAATTAATACTAATACTATTAATAATATTTTTTTATGTATTTTCTTATCTTATCCTTTATTATATAATAACTTAAAAGGCAGTTAAAAATATAACAAAAACGTATGAAATAATAATTCTATTATTTGTGGTGTATTAAAAAGTTTATTTCTGACCTCATATACAGCTTCAGGAATAGCAGCTCTCCATTTTTTAGTGTACTTGATATGTTCATATGAATTGACCATCACCTCCACTGCCCTGGGGTATTCATGACACGCCTGCAACACCTACTTAATACAAAAACAACCAAAAACAGCAACGTTAAGTTAAGTAGTAATAATAAAGCAGTTGGGCTGGGGTAGTGATGTACCTTGTGAAACTGTGGTGGATACACTCGGGCTGCTCCGTAGTTCAGAAGCAGCTGATAGCAGCGTTCAGGAATGGCCCACGGCCTGATCTGCGTCACTTTCAGCAGATACTGTATAGCTGCGCATCCATTGACATCCATAGCTTTAGTCTCGGCACCAGCCTCCAGCAACATCTGGATAAGCACATGGTCACAATTCCAGCAAGCTTTGTGCAACGCCGTCTTCTTGTCTTCCTCATAGGAATATACTTTAGCATTGTGGTCCAACAGGATCCGGCAGACGAGATGGTGGTCTGAGCTATAGGTTCGTTCGCGAATGTCCATGGCCCAGAATGAAGCGGTGATAAGAGGTGTCTCCATGTAGCCGTTGACCGCATTGATATCAGCTCCATGTGCGATATATAAAGCCACCAGCTCTGGGATACCGAACCGGGCTGCTGTGTGCAGAGGGGTGTCCTGGTTCTCCTCACTTGGCATGTTGACATTTGCTCCTGAAGTCAGATTAGAAGTTGCTTGTGTTTTTTTTTTTTTTTTTTTTTGTCCACACAATGAAAGTCAACAGTGTCCAATGTTGTTTTGGACCCCATTGACTTTCATTATATGGGCAAATACAGTTAAAATCTTTTTCAAAATTTATTCTTTATGTTCCACAGAAGAAAGCAAGTCATGCACATTTGGAAAGACATTAGGATGAGTAAATAATGACAGAATTTGCTTTTTAGATGGCATATTAAAAACAATACGTCTATTAGGGCTGCACGATATATCGCGTTTATTGCACGCGATTATTTTATGCGAAACTTGTCAGAGCTGTACAGCTCTGTGATCAGTAGTGAATGCTTCTCCCTCTGAAAGCCAGAGGGCGCTCTCGTGCAGAAACTCCAAATATGCTCTGCCACAGAAGTAGATAACACACATCATTCCAGGAAATCCCTATGGGATCGCTGTAGCTGAATAAATACAAGATTGAAACGTTTTGATTGATTAAACATGACTAATAAACACACGACTGCCTTATTCTGTGTAAGAAGCCACATCATCTTACAGGAGGATGCTCAACTATCGTTATGAAGTGAGTTTGGAGTAAAAATATATTATTAAATGTTGTCTTGTCTTGTTGGACAAGATGTTAGTAAATGCTTCTAATGTCTGGAAAGATGTTTGACGCGTGTTGCTTTTTCAAATGTATATTATAAGCGACTCAAACTCATAGTGCTTTTTTAGATGGATTAGCATTTTGGAGCCATACTTCATTGACAAGCTGCGCATAAAACAATAATTGCAGCGAATGCGATTTCATAATTGCACTAAGAATCGCGTTTAAGCACGATTTCAATGTTATTTTGCGTATCGTGCGATAAATCATGCAGACCTAATGTCTATATAGTTTTTTTAAAGGGGAGCTATAATGCCTCTTTTCACACAATGTAATATAAGTCTCTGTTGTCCCAAGAATGTGTCTAAAGTTTCAGCTCAAAATACCCCACAGATCATTTATTGTAGCTTGTCAAATTTACCTCTTTTTGGGTGTGAACAAAAACATGCCATTTTTGTGTGTGTCCCTTTAAATGCAAATGAGCTGCTGCTCCCTTTCCAGAAGAGGGCGGAGCTTTAACAGCTTGCGCTTCGGTTGCTCAACAACAACAAAGCTGGAGAATCTCACGCAGCCAAAATGACGACAGTGTTCAGCCTTACATTGTTCAAACCGGAGTCGACACTGATGGAGATACTCAGGAAAGAAGTTACAACTTTTAGAATGAAACTGAACGTTTCTGAATGGTTAGTGGATAAATTTATGTAGTTGCTGTGGAGTTGATTCAACTCATCCACTAGCATGTGCCGTCATGTTAATCTTTTGTGTAAATCCAGCGTTGAACTGACCCTCGGTTTTTGAAGAAGTCCAGCATAAAATGATTTGCGCATAATGTACTAAAATAACTAAAACTGAAATAAAAGGGGACCTATTATGCAAAATCATTAAGTTAAACTAAATGAAATTGAGAAATTCTGCAATCATAACTTTACAAATTTACAGACCTTTGAGAATCAGATGTTTGGCACAGTCCAAAGACTCTGCTGTAATGCAGTAGTGTAAAGGGGTGTGTCCACTCAGAGACATGCTGTTGATCCGCGCGCCCCATTCCAGCAGAAGTCCCACACAGTCAGCATTAGACACCGTACAGGCCACATGTAGAGGGGTCTTCCCATTAGGTTTCCTGTTGACCGCTGCCCCATTCTGCAGAAGAACTACGGCACTCTCCAAAGCATTGTACATCATACACACATGAAGACCCATCGCCCACGATGTCTCCAACTTATAACTTGGTAGCCAGTATCCTAGTGGAAAATAAGCATTTTATAAGTAGTCACAGAGCCTCAACATCAAGATTTAATGTTAAAATGTACATACTGTACATATGTAAGGGAAAGTTTTTATTTTAGGTGTAACTGATCCCAGAGTTGCTATTATTAAAAAAAACTAAAAATAATTTTCAGGAATTGAAATAAAGCTGCAATAAAATATAAATATTAGATGAAAAACTTAAAAAACTTCAACAAAACTGAGAAATATTGCTTTGGCAAATGACTGAAATAAATGATACATTTATATATAATATATAAACTTATTATTTATTTCAGTTATTTGCCAAAGCGATATTTCTCAAAACTAATACAAATTACAAAAACACATAAAATATAAAACTATGAAAATATAAAAATAAAAGCTATTTCAAAATATTAATAAACACTATAATAGTATATAAATAATACTAAAACAACACTGTTAACATATTTCATATTAAAATAGTACAAATGGGGTGGGGAATAATCTTTTAAAAAGAAGCTTGCTAATTGGTTGCAGGTGGTATTAGGGGGCGGGGCATTTTCATTCTACAGCATCTGATTAGACAAAATTCTGTGTAGTGCATGATGAGTCATCAATATTTTTTGTTTGTTTTTTTTCCGGAAGACAAAATCTTACTAAAAGTGAACTTTTAGCAATATACATCCTAACAGATGGCCTCAAAGCTAAACACACAAGGCCTAAAGGCCACAAAACTCCTGATTTTTGACTTTTGATTCATCTGAGGTCAAAAATCACATTTATAATTATACAACTGGACAAATGCTTTTTAAAAAAAAGTTTTAGATAAAATATATATGGTCCATATCACACTGTAGATTAAATTTATAGTCCAAATCACACTGCAAGACACCGTTTTTGTTGAGGGTGATTTCACAGACGACCTTTATTTCTGTTGGTTACTGGCGGTCTGGCTCCACCCTGTGGCTGGATAACTAACTGCAGCCATACAGTGCAATGATTTCTCTGGTAAAAGAGCGACTGTTGTGTTATCATCATGAATTACCTTGCTTATACGAGGCAAGGATCATATCGCGGTCCTCCACGTCTAACACAGCGTCTATGTCAATGCTGGTGGTGCGAAGGATTTTTGCAACCTCAGCTGCATCGTTACGCGTGAGCGCTTCTAGAAAGCTTGTCTTTAAACGGTTCACTGCTTCCCGCCGCGACAAATCCCGGTCATCTTCCTCCGCTAAACCGAGAACTGCTCGAGGCCTGCTCATATCGCACACATACACAGATTAATCCGCACTCTTTCAGTAAATATAAAAGATTTCCAAAAGCTTTGTAAATTCCGCTGGTCGGGAGGGTGGCTGTGAAACAAAATCGGTGGAGTCAGTCACATAGTCTTACTATTAATAGACTGTGAGGGGAAGAGGTCAAGGCATACTGGACCAGCAAACTTTTATAAGTTACTTCTGTTATGCCTCCTTAAAACGAATCACTCATGTGTATGTCACCTTTAGCATCTGCTAAAAGAATTAAGGTAAGGCCAAATTAATTTAGTATGATCTTAAAGTTACAATAAAGAATTTTGGGCAAAACTATGATTACCAAAGACAAACATTAACCAAAATTTAACCAAGTCTTGTAACTGTGATAACAAGTGAATAGGTGAAATGAAGTTGCATTTATGAAAATGAATACACTAGTACAGCTGAAATAAGATGTTCGCTATTGTTTCCACAAGTCATTAAGCAGCAACCATTTTCAGATGTGTTAATAAAAGTTTCTCAAGTAATAAATCAACACATTAGAAATTTCTGTGTAACAAGGCCTTTTCATTTTTCATATTAAAATAAGACATTTGGGGCGGGAAATATCCTTAAAAAAGCAGCTTGCTAATTGGTTACAGGTGGTATTAGGGGGCAGGGCTTTTTCATTCTAGAGAGCATCTGATTATTAAAAAATCTGTGTAGTGCATGATGAGTCATCAATACTCTTTTGTTTGTTTTCCTCCCTGTTGAAAAACCAGCATATGCTGGTAAGGTAGGTTTTGAAGCTCTTTTGAGCTGGTCCAGGACCTACGGAAAAGGATTAGGGCCAAGCAATAATAAAAAAATAAAACCATCTCGAGATTAAAGTTGTTAAATTACAAGAAAAAATCGTTAAATTTGAAGAAAAAAGTTGAGATAAAATGTTGAGAATAAACTCGTTAAATTACGAGAAAAATCTCGTTAAATTTCGAGAAAAGTCGAGATAAAATGTTGAGAAAAAACTCATTAAATTACGAGAAAAAAGTCATTAAATTATGAGAAAATTGTCGTTAAATTTCTAGAAAAAAGTCTAAATAAAATGTTGAGAATAAACTCATTAAATTACGAGAAAAAATCATTAAATTTCAAGAAAAAAGTTGAGATAAAATGTTGAATAAACTTGTTAAATTACGAGAAAAAACTTGTTAAATTTCGAGAAAAAATTTGAGATAAAATGTTGAGAATAAAGTCATTAAATTACAATAAAAAAGTCGTTAAATTACGAGAAAAATGTCGTTAAATTTCGAGATAAAATGTTGAGAATAAACTCATTATGAGAATAAAATCATTAAATTACGAGAAAAAAGTAATTTTGTGTTCATAATTTAACTTTTTTTCTCATAATTTAATGAGTTTATTCTCAACATTTTATCTCGACTTTTTTCTCGAAATTTAACGAGTTTTTTCTCAACATTTTATCTTGACTTTTTTCTCGTAATTTAACGAGATTATTCTCAACATTTTATCTCAACTTTTTTTTGTAATTTAACGAGTTTATTCTTAACATTTTATCTCGACTTTTTTCTCGAAATTTAACGAGTTTTTTCTCAACATTTTATCTTGACTTTTTTCTCGTAATTTAACGAGATTATTCTCAACATTTTATCTCAACTTTTTTTTTGTAATTTAACGAGTTTATTCTTAAGATTTTATCTCGACTTTTTCCTCGAAATTTAACGAGTTTTTTCTCGAAATTTAACGAGTTTTTTCTCAACATTTTATCTTGACTTTTTTCTCGTAATTTAACGAGATTATTCTCAACATTTTATCTCAACTTTTTTTTTGTAATTTAACGAGTTTATTCTTAACATTTTATCTCGACTTTTTTCTCGAAATTTAATGAGTTTTTTCTCGTAATTTAACGAGTTTATTCTCAACATTTTATCTCGACTTTTCCTCGAAATTTAACAACTTTAATCTCGAGATGGTTTTATTTTTTTATTATTGCTTGGTCCTAATCCTCTTCCATAAGGACTAGTATAGGACCAGCATACCAGCTTCAAAACCTACCTTACCAGCATATGCTGTTTTTTTCAACAGGGCTGTAAGACAAAATCTTACTAAAAGTGAACTTTTAGCAGTATACAAACTTTTACATGACCCCAAAGCTAACACACAAGGCCTAAAGACCACAAAACTCCTGATTTTGATTTCAGGGGATGCTGCGACAAATTATTTTAATAGTCTCTTGATTCATTTGAGGTCATAAAAATCACATGTATAATAATTATACAACTGGAATCTGAATCCACAAACTGGAATGATTTGGAATGATCTTATTTCTCATACGAGTTCAGAACCAATTTGCCAAAATGTAAAATAGTTAAGTTTTCCCATGAGTTCAAAACATCCACACTTGAATCAAACTTCTTGCACATGAACAACTCGAGACACTTTGGAATGATCTTTCATTGTATTTCTCTGACCAAATATTTCATTTGAAGTGTATTTACAGTCCAACATGACAAACTTTCACAAGGCTTTTAATTTTTCATGAACAAAAATAAAAGATAAAATTGAGTAGTTTTGGAAAGAATGGGTAGGCTATGGCACATTAAGGTCCCTCATGCGGGTATGACAAAAGAAAATACACAGGTTAATGCTCTGTTCTCAGGTGTTGCGTGCAGCTCCTCTATACTCTGCTGTATAGTGAAAACAACAAAACAATCCACGAAAGAGAACCACATTACTGTCCTCAAATCAGTACGTGATTACCCCTGCACACAGACACATTCAGACAGACAGACCCGGTCTTCAGTCTCCTCATGGAAATTGATTTAAAAACAACAACAACAAAAAAAAAAACACCGGGCTTAAAAGCTATTGCTTCAACTTTCACATACAAAAGTCAGTATATAGTAAATGGATAGGAAGGTTAGATTTGGATCTACAGCAGGTTATTTTCCAGTTAGAGGGCTAGAAAGGATTTCATAATGTTAAGACGAGCATATAAAGATATGTTCACAAGAGCATTGTGAGCTAATGAAGAAACATACTAATTCTCTGACTTTTTGATTACAATGTATAACAGTTTTTTTTTTTTTTTTTTTTTTGGTAATACTTCGTAAATAAATAACGTTAACTGATTTACAAACATTTCTTTGATTGGGAACAAAAATAAATAGACTATGACAGACTTCAAATTATTAGAGATAAATAATTCAGTAATTAACAATGAATATAATCTTACATGGAGTCACATTTGAGTGCTTGTAATAAATCCACAGGGTCACCAGGCACTGCCTAATGTTCTCCGTACAGTGCCCAAGTACCACTGAAGCTGCCTTCGTGTTGCTATGGAAATAACCAGTAATTCAAATGTAAACATGGACATCATCACAGATGGGAGAACAGCATGTTTACAAGAATGCGGAATTGAGAAAAATGTGATATGAATAGATAAAACTGGGCAGTGAAAAGAACGCAGGCTTAATACTGTATGACTCGTCAAAGCGGAATCTGAAATGCAAAAGCGAAGTCTTTAGGCTACTGTGTTTTGTACACTTGCAGTGGATACATAAGGAAAATGTGTTGCATAAATTTTAAAATACAACCCAGGATAAATCGATAGAGGCTATATTGGTTACTCTATGCAGTAAATTACATTATAAAACACTTATTTACCACGTTACGGTGCTCTCTTTGTGAGTGTGACAAATACTGATAAAAAACACACAATGGGATCAATCTGAATAAAGTCTATACTGATAAAATAACATACACTACCATTCAAAAGTTTATTCCTGTGATGCAAAGCTCAATTTTCAACATCATTACTTCAGTTTTCAGTGTCACATGATCCTTTTAGAAATCATTCTAATTTGCTGCTCAAGAAACATTTCTGATTATCATCAATGTTTAAAACAGTATAAATGTCTTTACTGTCACTTTTGGTAAATTTAACGCATCCTTGCAAGCAGGGCCTAAAATTAACACTCGGCAAACGGCAAATGCAAGTAAAAACTGGTGTTGGTGAGTATATGAAATGGTGTCAGTGCCAGTTGGCTGGTAACATTTTTATAAATTTTAACAATGCAAAAATTTGAGAACATGAACGACACTCGGGACAGTTGACAAGCCAGTGCTGCATCGTCACAAAAGCGCATTTAAATATTCAGGCTCAAGTAGATGCAAAAGGGAACTCAATTCGTTACTCGCACACTGTGTGGGACGTTTCGTATGCAAACATCCGATGAGTGCGCCCAGAAATCCGCAAATACTGGTCTGAGCTCTCTTTCACGTCTTCTTATGTCTTGGCAATATCCTTGTAAACATAACATAGTTATGTATTAACTGAATTGAAACAGTTAAGAAAGAAAATGCATGTGAATCAGTGCATTCACTCTTAAAGTGACAGCAGCCTAATATTCCTGCTGCTGTCTGTTTTTTTATTGTTATTTAAAAAAGAACAGACAAAGAACAATCACTCATTGCTCTTGAATCAATAACTTTTGTAAGTTTAATAAGGATTAATCTATGTTTCATGGCTGGTAAAAAATATTTATGGCTGATAAATTCACCAAAAAATTCACCGGCCATTGGCAGGTGTAGCAAAAAGTTAGTTTTAGGCCCTGCTTGCAAGTATTAAAAAAAAAAAAAAAAAAAAAAAATCTTAACCTAACCCTAAACTTTTGAATGGTAGTGTATATTATGGAAGCTTGTTTCCACCACTGAATAAAAAATAAAAAAGGTAACTGCGACTTCTTATCTCACAATTCTGCCTTTTTTTCGTAGAATTGTGTGATATAAACTCACAATTGCATGATACAAAGTCAGAATTGCTTGTTATAGTCAGAATTGCGTGATATAAAGTCAGAATTGTGAGATATAAACTTGACTTGACTTGCAATTGCAACTATTACACAATTCTGACTATAACACGTAAATGTGAGTGTATCTTGCAAATTTTGACTTTATAACTTGCAATTGCGACTTGCATACAATTCTGAATTTATAAATCATAAGTATTTCGCAATTCTGACTGTATAACTCACAATTGCGACTATCACATGATTCTGACTTTATAACTCGTAAATGTGATTATATCTCACAATTCTGACTTTATAACTCGCAATCATGAGTATATTTCGCAATTCTGACTTTATAACTCACAATTGCGACTATCACACAATTCTGACTTTATAACTCGCAATCATGAGTATATCTCGCAATTCTAACTTTATAACTCGCAATTGCGACTATATCTCACAATTCTGACTTTATAACTCGCAAATGTGAGTTTCTCGCAATTCTGACTTTATAACTCGCAATTGCGACTTTATCACACAATTCTGACTTTATAACTCGCAATCATGAGTAAATCTCGCAATTCTGACTTTATAACTCACAATTGCGACTATCACATGATTCTGACTTTATAACTCGTAAATGTGATTATATCTCGCAATTCTGACTTTATAACTCACAATTGCGACTATCACACAATTCTGACTTTATAACTCGCAAACGTGAGTTTCTCGCAATTCTGACTTTATAACTCGCAATTGCGACTATATCTCACAATTCTGACTTTATAACTCGCAATTGCGACTATATCTCACAATTCTGACTTTATAACTCGCAATCATGAGTATATCTCGCAATTCTAACTTTATAACTCGCAATTGCGACTATATCTCACAATTCTGACTTTATAACTTGCAATCATGAGTATATCTCGCAATTCTGACTTTATAACTCGCAAATTTGAGTATATCTCACAATTCTGACTTTATAACTCGCAATTGCGACTATTTCTCACAATTCTGACTTTATAACTCGCAAATTTGAGTATATCTCACAATTCTGACTTTATAACTCGCAATTGCGACTTTCTCACAATTCTGACTTTATAACTCGCAATCATGAGTATATCTCGCAATTCTAACTTTATAACTCGCAATTGCGACTATATCTCGCAATTCTGACTTTATAACTCACAACTGCAACATTATATCTCGCAATTCTGACTTTATAACTCGCAAATTTGAGTATATCTCACAATTCTGACTTTATAACTCGCAATTGTGACTAACACACAATTCTGTCTTTATAACTCACAATTGCAACTATATCTCGCAATTCTGACTTTATAACTCACAATTGCTACATTATATCTCGCAATTCTGACTTTATAACTCACAACTGCATCTTTATCACACAATTCTTACTTTATAACTCGTAAATGTGAGCATATCTCAAAATTCTGACTTAATAACTCGCAATTGCGCGAGTGAGGAAAAAAAGTCAGAATTGTGAGATAAAAAGTTGTAACTATCTTTTTTTTTTTTATTCCGTGTCTGAAACAAGCTTCCGTAGTATATAGATATAGGTCCGTTTTAAGTGCACATTTGTCATCTGCTCTACAACATTTGGATGCCGGTAAAATAGATGTGCATTCACACAATCGTAATCCAGACTGTAACCTCAAACCATAAACCATAAAGCACTTCAAAAGGCAGCACTTGGGTCTAACTGAGAATCTACCTCAGGGCGATGGAGAGGGCAGAAGCAGGTAGCTGTGGAATAGAAGCAGCAGAGGGCTTTTTTTCTTGCTTTTTTTTTTTCTTTCAGAGTACAAGTCTCACATCTTTGGAGAAATCGTTTAGTATCGCATTGCCACCACATGACTTCCAAAGATCATTAGGAGGTTTCAAGCTCGGAGAAGAACGTACGCGTCAGTTGTATTCGACTTGAATACTGGCAGGTCGTTGAAGGAGATCCGAACAGTAGGTTCAAAGTATACAGTGAAATATCCACAATGAGGGTCCGTGATATCTCATTACCCGGAATGGCTTTCTTCTCACAGTAAGGTTTGCGTTTGCCAGTGAATCAGACTGTAGTGGTTCTTTTGAGCAGCACTCAAACTCTAGTCTGAGGTGAAGAGACACTCGACAGCAACACTGTCCATCACTATGACCTGTGCTTTGTCAAAGCCTTCGTATTAAAAACTTTCCCATTTCCTTGAACAAACTATCCTTGTTTTGATAGAAAAATGGCACGTTAGACATAATCATATTTACTTTTTCTGCATATGTACATTGTCTCAATGTCTAAAGGTGCTTGTAATGCAGAGTTATTAACTGTCATGAATGAGTTATGAGCTGATATGCTCTGGTTAACATACATACATACTCTCCATATGCAAATAAATAGATATTAATCAGACATAAAACACAGGAAACCAAAAAGCAGTGATCATTCTGCTAAAACAAGAAAAAAACCTGAATGTTGTTCAGTAAAAATAACAAAATCCATATCTGGACATTTTGGTTTCAATTCATCCAATGGCAGCTCAATAGCAATAAGCCCCTTTTGCAATGAACTTTGAGTCTCTTGAATTGCTGAACTCATCTGTACTTAAAATGGTGAGACAGTAGTGAGGGTTAAAAAGTACTGTCATTTAGTAGCGCCCTCTCCTGGTCCGGAGGAGTTGCTATTTTTCTGGACCCGTTTCTGAACCTGCTCCAGTTCCTTCTTGCGCTGTTTCTCCATTTTCTCTCTGTTTCTGCGAGCTTTTTCCATCAACAACTTCAGATCCTTCAGCTTTTTCTTAAGCAGAGCCCGATCCTGAGAGGACTCTACGCCCAGAGCCTGCCAAAAACACAGGCAAACACACTTACGATATGTTCAGATGGGTCTTAAGAAACTATGCTAATCTCTTAAAGATAACTTTCTCATCACAGGGAAAGCAGATGGCACATGAATTATTCTAGACATTTTAGCATATGGCTGGAAATTGATGCATCAAAACAACACATAACCATGTACTGCACACATTTACTGGACTTCATTAATGATGTAAATAAAATAAAAAATATATATGTGAAATAACAAAATGAATCAAAGCTTTTGTTGTAGATAATCTTAAAAATCTTAAAGGCACACTATGTAAGATTTTTAGATTAAAATATCCAAAAACCACTAAAACAATGTTATATATTTTTGTTGACTTGTGTACACATTAAATCCAGAGAAATCAGCAATTTTAATGTCCGTGCATCGCCTAATAATGACGTCATATGCGAGCTACCTTCGATTTCCAGTTTTACTAATATCGATCTAGATTACTGCAAAGTGCAACAAGTCTCTCATAGCAGCCACTAAGCGAACGCACAGACTGATGTTATAACATAACTTTCAACACACTCAAATGTATTTAGTATGATTGTTTTAACCATGTAAAACAGCGCATCTTTATCCCACATATGCAACAAAAAGAGCGGAAGTGGATGACTGCAGCAAAAGCATAATAAAAGCTCAGCTGAACTCGAGGTGTCTGTCATTAGCATCGCTCCCACAGCTCTTGACCCATCCTGCTTCATTAGTAAAACTTTAAAGGTTCCCTAGAATTAAAAATTGAATTTATCTTGGCATAGTTAAATAACAAGAGTTCAGTACATGGAAATGACATACAGTGAGTCTCAAACTCCATTGTTTCCTCCTCCTTGTGTAAATCTCACTTGTTTAAAAGACCTCCGAAGAACAGGAGAATCTCAACATAACACCAACTGTTACGTAACAGTCGGAATCATTAATATGTACGCCCCCAATATTTGCATATGCCAGCTCATGTTCAAGGCATTAGAGAAGGGCAGCCAGTATTAATATCTGGATCTGTGCACAGCTGAATCATCAGACTAGGTAAGCAAGCAAGAACAATAGCGAAAAATGGCAGATGGAGCAATAATAACTGACATGATCCATGATATCATGATATTTTTAGTGATATTTGTAAATTGTCTTTCTAATTGTTTCGTTAGCATGTTGCTAATGTACTGTTAAATGTGGTTAAAGTTACCATCGTTTCTTACTGTATTCACGGAGACAAGAGCAGTCGCTATTTTAATTTTTAAACACTTGCAGTCTGTATAATTCATAAACACAACTTCATTCTTTATAAATCTCTCCAACAGTGTGTAATGTTAGATTTAGCCACGGAGCACTATCAAACTCTTTCAGAATCAAATTTAAACATCCAAATAAATACCATACTCACATAATCCGACGCATGCATGCAGTATGCATGACGAACACTTCCTAAAGATCCATTTTGAGGGTTATATTAGCTGTGTAAACTTTGTTTATGCACTGTTTAAGGCAAGCGCGAGCTCCGGTGGCGGGGAGCGCGAGCATTTAAAGGGGCCGCAGCATGAATCTGCGCATTTTTAATTATGCCCCAAAATAGGCAGTTAAAAAAATTAATAAAAAAAAATCTATGGGGTATTTTGAGCTGAAACTTCACAGACACATTCAGTGGACACCTTAGACTTATATTACATCTTGTAAAAAAATGTTCGATGGCACCTTTAATACATTAGCTCATCCATGAACATGATTTCTGCCCGGGTCCGTCATATTCCTTTCCATCAGCTGTGGATATGAAGATGGTAATGCCCCTAATTCTATGTCTCATCATCAAGCTACATCTTTGTTTTGAATAAACGACCTCTAGTGAAAAAAATTACATATTGTGCCTTTAATTTATTTGTGTAATATACAAACTTTTTTTATGACTCTAAATGTGCATAAATAAAAAAAATAAAATTCTGTTGAATTGTAGGGGAAAATATCATGCCAGAATTTTTAAATTTACCATTTTATGTTTCATAGTTTTCATGTGACATCACACACTTATAGGAATGCCCACCTGGAGGGCAAAACAAGGCTTTCCTCCACTGCCCAGTATATAAAAAAGTATACACATTTTTATTTTTTGAAAATGACCGATCGTTTCGCTAGACAAGACCTTTATTCCTCGCCTCGGATCGTGTAGAGCCCTTTGAAGCTGCACTGAAACTGCAGTTTAGACCTTCAACCTGTTGGTAGCCGTTGAAGTCCACTATATAGAGAAAACCATAATTTCTTTTCGACTGAAGAAAAGACAAACTACTAGTAAATTATCAGGAAATTTTAACTCTAAAGTGAACTAATACTTTAATATCCCTTTTTTAGTTGCTTTTAGTGATTTAAATACTGCAGCAGGGTCTGTATATGGATCACAAGTATCCAAAACCTACATTTTGTTTACATATTTTTGTGTTTCTTCTTTTGAAAGGTGATCTAAATATTCATGGCTTGAAACAGATGGATAATTGACAGACCTGTGCTGCAGTTCTATGGATGTTTTGCCCTCCAAAACTATGAATAGAGGGTTAACAGACTAAATCATCCCAACAAATCTGTTCCTCACCTTGAGTGCTGTGCTGTCCAGCTTCAGTAACTGCTCTCCATCCACATTCTTGGCAGTAAAAAGAGAAACATATTGTTCCAGGTTCAAACCCATGAGCCAACATGACACCTGTTGACATGTCCATTCAGTCACACTACGGTTCTGCCACTGATACGGCTTCGGAGGCGGACCATCATCTAGAATCTGACACAAACACACACACAGCATTTGCTAGAGAAGGTCACATAGTCATCAGCATTGATTAATCATTTATGTGAATTGGCTTCCATGAATTTTTCATACATTTCTACAAAGCACAGTTAATATACTTTGAGGAAAAACAAATGGAATTCATTAATAAAGAAAATTAGTGTTTGGGTCACAAATGACCTGCAATAAATGCCAGAACTAGGCTAAATTTAAGTGTTTTAAGTGGAAAGAAGAATCACGCTGGAACTCAAACTCATTAAAACAAAGCCTCACCTCATCTTCAATCATATCCACACTCTAATAAACGCAGCATAAATCACAAGAGAAACATTTACTGAGTCAGTAAAAGCCTTTGTTGATCATACATATATAGGCTATACACTTTCCAGGCAGAACATTTTAGCATGCAAGTGATTCTTTAGGGTGTGTTCACACTTGCCAGATTTGGTTTGAATAAAACAAATTGGTGCGATTGCTCTGATAATGCGGTTCAGGGGCGGAGCCAGACATTGTTAACATTTGGGGCTTAGCCCAAATCTATATTTTTCCAATGACATTTTAATTTTCTGTTAACAGCTTTACTGACATGAAAGAAAATTTAGTAAATTTTAAGGTTGGAACTTTTCAAAATTAAGAGCTTCAACCCATTTACAGTGTGCAAAATTGACCAGAGAAACAGCATTGTACCTCGACATGAAAGAGGGTTTAGTTCTTTTTAGTCTCTAATGTTTTAGGCCTATATAATTATTCATATGACTAATATTCATATATTGTAAAAAAAAAAAAAAAAAAAAAAAAAAGCTATCTAAATAAATTACACTTTTTATTAGAAATTATAAGACTTTTGTACTAATTTCTAAGATAGGCCTAAATCCTTGAGCTTTTATTTTGATCACCAGCTGATCGCGTGTGCGCACTTGCAGCGCAGACAGACTGTATACATACTTAATCACTGTATTTTGCTGTTTTATAAAGGCACAAAGCCATATCACTGTTTCGATTTTAGTTCGTTGGCAAAATACAACGTTAGAGACCATTTACATGTTTTAAATTTTCGGTTCATTATGAAACGCTGGCACCGGGTCATTAATGGGAAACACTGAATGAACGTTTAGCTGACCAGTGCCAAAGTTGTATTATCAGCTGTTATATCATAACAAAAACCCTTCAACCGGACCGCTTCAGGCCTGCCGCTGCTGTGAGTGAGTGACAGGAGGCGTGTCTCTGTACAACTGCGGTGTGCGTGAACTCGCTGTCGGAGAGAAGAGAGAGAAAGTGTTACTGGTAACGCTGTATGTATGGATAGTACTGTAGAAAAGCGGTATTGAACTGTTTAACATATTTTAATAGAGAGATATGTTTAGAAAAATTATATTTTGACAGTACTGTTAAGAAACCTCAAACCTGAAAGATTCGGGGCTTGACTCAAAACATTCGGGGCTGAAGCCACGGCAAAATCGGCTGGCGCCACCCCTGATGCGGTTCATTCGAATAAGTGTGAAAGAAGCCATCCGAACCAAACAAGAAGAACAAGAACCAACTTTCCAGCTTACCCATCTGTCTGTTTTCAAACAAACTCCAGTGGGGTTTAACTGAAATATGAATGCAACACGAACCAAAAACAGGACGTGATGTCACAGGATGCGACCCTAAAAAGGACAGGATGCTCAAGAATATGTGTTTTTTCTCATCATTGTCGCAATGTTGTCAGTACAGGTGTCAGAACCGCGTCTCCTTACAGCGGATCTTCGTTTTTGTGTGGCGGAGGAATTCCTGCCACTGTTTTGACTTCTTTCCACATTTTATAAGCTTATCACGAGTTCTCAGCTGAAAATACCATTATATGTACGGACATACAACGAGCATGTTTAACCCAGAACACAGCATTGTTTTGGATATTCAGTAAGTCAAAATATGTCATAAAAACAGTTTTCCCCCCTTTAGGTTCGGTGTTAAAAATGAATGCTAAGTAAACCATGACTAAATGTATCATTTCCTTTTTTGGTCCGGACTAAAAGAACCAAACTAAAAGTGTGAACACACCATACTTCAGTTTCAGTTTAAGATTGGAGAGATGTGAGGCTGAGACAGGATTTTCACTTTTGTATCTCTTTAAGCAGAGACATCAGGATAAATGTACAAACATCACCTCATCTGAGGATAGCGTTAGTGTTTGCGATCGGCCAGACACCTTAACGTCGGTCAGGGCAGCACTGATCTCTGTGGAGCTCGTGCTGCTGAGGCTGAGGTCATCAGTGACAACAGGACCCTGAAGAGAGACACAGACAGAGATAAACCTGTAAGACACGATTGTTATCTGATTGACACGTTTACCCTTGTACCATGTTGATTGGCATGAACTGTTTCTCCATTTTTAAGAGGTAATTATGTAATTATTTTGCCTCCATTCTGATTGTTTTATTGATTATGACAAAGGATTATCAGTGTAATTAATGTTGATTGACAGCTAAACCAATTAAGTCTCTTCAAATTATTGTGACAACCCAACAAATTGCTTTGAGTACACTGATACTGTCACTCAAATGATGATCATGATAATTTGTTACTGAGTAATTGATTTGCATTTTTAAAGGGGTCCTATTATGCTTTTTTACATTTCATCTGTGTAATGTTGTTGATAAGGGGCGTGACATTTGCGAAACACATTTGAAGCGGCTGACCAATCAAGACACATTGGTCCAGTCGACCAATCAGAGCACAATGTGCTTTTAAGAAGGAGTGGCTTCATAGAGACAGGAACTAAACAGAGCGTTACTGTCAGACTAGGGAGGGGAGGAGCTGCAATAAAGTCAAATATGTGAAAAATAAGGTGTTTTTTGAACATTCAAACATATTCTAGTAAACGCCAAAAACAAAATCAAGACTGTAAAAGGGCATAATAGGTCCTCTTTAACATTTGAACATTCAAGCATGACAAACTTTTCCAGTAGAGCCCAAAAACCAAATCAAGTCCTCTTTAAATAAATGCATGCAGGGAAAGTCTTTCAACATGTGTAATCAACTAACATGATGCATTTGAGTATGATTCTGATTAGATATTCTGAACACAAATCAAATTGCATTATGAAGCATACTTTGTTCGCTGGTCACTTTCTGTCTAAAATGTTGGCGAAAAGCTTCAAAACTCAAAGTTAGTGCTTGTTTCTCAACGTCAAAATTTTTATTTGAAGAAGAAGCACACTCTCGTCCCTGTAGAGACTATCCAGACAGATGAGATGGACATTTTTACCGGCCTGCTTGTCTCTAACATCTCAAAGCCTGTGAGAGAGATTCTGACCTGATTATGAAAATACTCTTTTGGACTATTCATGCACAGAAGTGATTCATTCAAAGCTACAATAATTGAATGCCTAGAGTCAGCATGGGTAGCTGGCCATAGTTTTACTTCTGTCCTTCAGACATTTGCACAAAGCATTAATACAAGAATTCATTAATCCCAGGAGCACAGCCTGAGCAAGGTCACAGTATGAGAAGAAAACATAAAACATTAAAAGAATGCATGCAGCTAAATTAAATTCCCCAATTTCAGCTCCAAAACAGTCCTTTTAAATGTGTGAATCTCTATAATAAGTAAGCAAATAAAACAGTAATGTGCAACTATGTCTACAGCTAAAAGCAAAGATTTATTTTTTTTAATCTGATTAGCCTTGGATCTGAACAAACAAGACGTGATACAGTACCACGTAATATGAATAGGAGAAGAAGCGTGGCCAGGAAAGAGATTTCTGTTCAATGGAAATGTAACAAACCAGAGGGAGATTATGTCACTAAACAAGCAGTAGGCATTCATATTGGAAACTGACTGCAGTTTCTTTTAAACCAGCTATCAATAAAAACATATATACACTACTACACACACACACACACTAATATGGAAGCTTGTTTCCGCCACTGAATAAAAAATAAAAAAGGTAATAGCGACTTTTTATCTCACAATTCTGACTTCAGAATTGCATGATATAAAGTTGCAATTGTGAGAAAAAGTCAGAAGTGCAAGAAAAAACAATTTCTCACAATTGTGAGTTTATATCTTGCAATTCCGACTTTACAACTCGTAATTGTGAGTTTATATCTTGCAATTCTGAGAAAAAAAGTCAGAATGATTATATGTTAACCAGCAAATGTGAGAAAAAGGTCAGATTTGTGAGATAAAAAGACAAAATTATCTTTTATATTGTTTTATTCCATGGCAGAAACAAGCTTCCATACACTACCGGTCAAAAGTTTGGGATCAATAAGATTTGTTAATGTATTTTGAAAGAAGTCTCTACTGCTTACTGTACAAAATACAGTAAAAACAGTAAAATTGTGAAATATTATTACAATTTCAAATAACTGTTCTCAGTATTGTTGTAATTTATTGTTGTGATGCAAAGCTTAATTTTCAGCAGCATTACTCCTTCAGAAATCATTCTAATATGCTGATTTGCTGCTCAAGAAACATTTCTTTCTTCTTATTATTACCTGAAAGTGGTAGTGATGCTTAACGAATGCTTATCAGGATTCTTTGAGGATTAGAACGTTCAAAAGAACAGCATTTATTTGAAATATAAATATTTTGTAATATTATAAATGTCTGTACTGTCACTTTAATCACTTTGGAAAACTAAAAACCCCTTTGCTGACCCCAAACTTCTAAACATGTGTATACTATAGATATACATACACTATGTGTTTGTGTGTGTCTTTTCTCACCTTGCTCTTGCATCTTTCAGGGCTGTTCTCTGCTGAAGGCCCTGTGGAGCTAAAGATAAGTAACTGGTTATTGAAACATGCACAGTGAATGAGTGGTTCGCGGCACAGACACAGATCATACTCACAAGCCAGAGCTGCATTCATAACACTGCTGCTTTAAAGACTGAAGGTTCAGCTTTAGCCTTAATTTAGTTTAATTTGCATTGTTAAAAAGTCAATTGTAAATCACGGTTGAAATCCAGGGACTGTGACGCTGCGGGATACGACCATTCTGTATGTATATTCTCAGAGGAAATAAAAACCTTCATTTAGCTTTGCTTCTGCTGAGCAATTCTTAATCATTGATTAGGCAATTCTTTGAATCAGTGAAGATTCATTCAAATGCAAAATGTGTGTGTAAATTCTGCAGTCTGGCACAGCTGAGACGTCCACCCCAGTCCATATGAATTAGGTATGTATGCTCAGGAGGAAAAATTAAATAAGGAGAAAAAAAAACAGCTTGCACATTAAATCCAATTTGTAAAGGTGCATAAAAAGTTACTTTTGCATCTGTCTCCAAGTGGGCACATTTTGACCTCCTAATACAGATTTTGTATGATTTTTTTCCCCCTTGGATTGAGTGTGGAAGCTCTTTTTTCCTTTTTTTCATCTTGCAGTCCACAAGACCTCAGTTTTAAGGCACACCTGGGCACATACTACAAAGTAGGCTGTATGTTATCACTTATATTAGATATGTAGTGCTTTACCTTTTACCAGGAGATCCTTTTGGATTCTGCTCTTTCCCATTGCTTTTCCTCAGAGAAGATCTAAAAAATATTACCAGAAGCTTGTTACATTTTCCAACAAGAGACACAATAATGTCCATCAGTAATATGCATACAGATCATTTTATTTTACAGATCCTTCACTGCTATATATATAATTTTTCTTCATATTTACAAATGAAGAATTAAAACCAACATACCCCAAGTCTAGTATTTTTTTGCCAGGTTTTTCATCTCGACTTGCTGAAGAGCCTGTAGAAAAATCAGACATTAAGAGACAATAATCATTCAACAAGCTACAACATTTACTGTACAGAGGCAATATTCATTACTTCAGCTGTTCCTCTTATGTTATCTTTTCTTTTGGGACTTCTTTTTTTATTGTGTCTCTCAGGCCTTAAGCATAATTCATAATTCATTAGGCCTGTAATTGAGCCCTAATCAGGTATTAATGGTTTGGTGCATTTACCCTCATTATCAGCCTCTGTGGCACCAGACACTCTGGAGGATTGAGACCCAGAGCCCTACAGACAAAAACAAGAGAGAGATGGTTAACATTCAAGAAAGAAAGCTCTTTGCAACAATAAGCTGTTTCCTGTCTTTTTTCTGACACAACAATACTTCCTTCTGTTTCTCTGCAGAGGCATATTATTGTTATTACAGACACAACAGTTAGTGTGACATTTGAATCTGGGAGAGAATACCCTGTAACCAATGTTTTCTCAGGTAACCTGAAAAATATGCTAAACAGGTAGAAATAGACCCTTCAGTAGCAAATTTTGTAACTTGATATTACCATATAATAATGACAACTTATACAATAACTTTTCCCCCATTTTGTCATCCTATTCTATCCAAGAGCTACTGTCGGAAAAGAGAACTAACTCAATTAATTTTGTCTTTTGACCATAAATGGAGAAAATAGCGACAACTGTGGCCAATCATACAACAGAAATGCATTCAAATGTTAAAGAGGACCTATTATGCCCTTTTACAGTCTTGATTTTGTTTTTGCCGTTTACTAGAATATGTTTGAATGTTCAAAAAACACCTTATTTTTCACATATTTGACATTGTTGCGGCTCCTCTCTTCCCAGTCTGTCAGTAACCTCTGTTTAGTTCCTGTCTCTATGAAGCTCCTCCTTCTGAAAAGCACATTGTGCTCTGATTGGTCAGCTGGACTGTGTTGTGATTGATCAACCGCTTCAAGCGGTTAGATCTGAGGCGGAAAAACAGCATGTCTTGGACATGAAGAAACCACTACTAAAGCAACTCATCCAGGCCTTGGAGTGACATCGCACTTTGTAACTTTGCAGACATGTTTCATGCTCAAACAGCAACATTACACACTAAAGAAAGATAAAAATGTAAAAAAGCATAATAGGTCCTCTTTAATGGAGTATTCTGTAACCATAGAAACCTGATATATTCTTCTACACATACTCATGAATTGTTAAATATGAGATTAGAATTGACTTCCACTCTTTATCAAGGTGTCTTTTGTGTGTGAAAGTGAGTCTCACCCTCTCGTCCCTCTCAGTGTGATTTCCATGGGCTCCCGTCATCTCGTCCAGTTCTGCCACACAAAACAGATCCATAATATAATATAATATAATATAATATAATATAATATAATATAATATAATATAATATAATATAATATAATATAATATAATATAATATACAGAACAGCAACAAAATATCAAAGCAGAACATTTTTTTTTTTTTAAGGAAATACTTTTATTCAGCAAGGAAGCATTAAATTGATCAAACGTGACAGTAAAGACATTTATAATGTTACATAAGATTTCTATATCAAAAAAATTATGTTCTTTTGAATTTAATTTATACTAAATATATATATATATATATATATATATATATATATATATATATATATATATATATATATATATATAGCCATTTCAAAAAAATATTAAGCAGCACAACTTTTATAATCAGAAATGTTTCTTAAACAGCCAATCAGCATATTAGAATGATTTCTGAAAGATCATGTGACACTGAAGACTGGAGTAATGATGCTGAAAATTCATCTTTGATCACAGGAATAAATGAAATTTTAAAATATAGTAAAATAAAAAAACATTTATTTTAATTTGTAATAATATTTCACAATATTACAGTTTTTTACTGTATTTTTGATCAAATAAATGCAGCTTTGCTGAGCATAAGAGACTTTCAAAAACAATAAAAAATCGTACCGACCCCAAACTTTTGAACAGTAGTCTATGTGATCAATAACAATAGTCTGCTTAAACAAGTAACACACAATAATGGCACGTTCCTGACGTTCCACAGTGCAGTGTGGAAGAAGTATGTGAATCCCTCCAGTAGCTCATAATATCTGTAAATGAAAAACAGCTTCTGGACTGGCCCAGTCAGAACTCTGACCTCAACCCTGCTGAGATGCTTTGGCACGACCTCAAGAGAGCGCTGCACACCAAACATCACAAGAACTCTAGCTAAAACCAAAGAGGAATTGGGTAAAAAATCCTTCTGACCATAGTTCTGCCCTGATCTGCAATTATGGAAAACATTTGGTGGACGTTTAGTGCTACCAAAGGCGGGACAACCAGTGCTTTTTTTAAACATACTTTTTCCACCCTGTACTGAATATTTACATACTGTGTCCAATATATGCACTACTGTTCAAAAGTTTGGGGTCAGTAAGATTTATTTTATTAATATTATTCAGCAAGGAAGCATTAAATTGATTAAAAGTGACAGTAAGGACACAAAAGATTCTATTTCAAATAAATGTTGTTCATTTGAACTTTCAAAGAATCTTGAACAAAAAGTATCACGGTTTCCTCAAAAATATTAGCAGCACAATTGTTTTCAACATTGATAATAATAATAAATGTTTCTTGAGCAGGAAATCAGCATATTAGAATGATTTCTGAAGGATCATGTGACACTGAAGACTGGAGTAACGATGCTGAAAATTCAGCTTTGATCACAGGAATAAATTACATTTTAAAATATATTCAAATATAAATTGCATAAAAGATTTCTTTCAAAAACATTAACAAAAATCTTACCAACCCCAAACTTTTGAACAATAGTGTACATGAAATCATATAATTATTTGTGTGTTGTGTGTTTGTCTATTGTGATATTATTGAAAATCAGATTAAATTTTATGATAGATTTTCATACTTTTCACTTTTTCCTGCAACTGTAGTATTTTAACATGGAAAAAATTGCATACAGAAGCTTTAAGCAAAAGTCTGGATGCCACAATCAAATAGTGTGTACTTTGGCCGATGAAAACACATAATCCTGCAACAGACTGCTGGCTAGTTTGTTTATATGTTCAGTTGTCCTGTAGCGCCATATGCTGTTTACGAATATTTGAAATGAAATGGGCTCTTGTTGGAAACGGGGCTGAGAGGGTTCCTGCAGAAGAGCCTTTTAGTAAACTGAAGCGTCCCTGCGGCAGCACTTCCTCATAATCCTCCTCATTCAGTCACAATGCATCCAATCAGCTTTCCAGCGCTGTCCGCTCTTATCACAGTGATCATAGTGGATTCAGAATAGGCAGATTTGAAGGGCCAGTGCACCCGTTCCCATTGAGTGTGTGAGGTGTGAAGCATCAAGAGCCTGAGATGAACAGTGCTGCTTTAATTTCATTAACAAATCTCAGTTGTGTGCAGCTGCAAGGTCAGAGTTCAAAGTGAGAGAGAGTGCGAGGGCCACACAGCAAAATGAGATACTGTTACATAACAGGCAGAAAGTGGTCGCCGTATTTAATTTGACACATATGAGACTGAATATTGTCTGCTCTGTGTATTGAAAAATACAGTATAAATGAATTTTTACATGAATTGTTATTGAATTATTATTCAAATTATTATTATAATGATTAATATTACTATTACTACTACCGTCATGCTTAATACAGTCTTTAAAATAAAGGTTCTGAAAAAGGAACTGACTGTTTCATGATGTTACGAATCCTGTCTTGTGTTTAAAGAGTGTATTCTTGTTCCTATTGTTCCAGTGTTTCACTTCATGTGTTCAGTTCCTGTTTGCCAATAGTAATTCATTGTTCACACCTGTTCCTTGTTTCCTGCCCTATGTATTTAATCTCAAGCGTTTCTTCTGTTCTTTGTCTAGTGTTGTCCTTTATGGATGTGATGTGCACATTTGTTTTAGTTGTGTTCCTGCATGTCTGGTTCATCTTGTTCTCTAGCTGGATTAATTTTTGTTATTTTGTTTAACCTCTGGTCCTCTTCATTTAGAGGTCACACTTGGCTCCTTTGCAGTCAAAAGTGACCGAAGCCTTGAAATCTCACTTTCTCTTTTTTTTTTCAGGAAAACCAATGTAATATATTTTTGTTCAATAATATTTTTTTGATTATTTTTTAACATTTTTAGGGTAATTTATACGGAAGAGGATTAGGGCCAAGCAATAATAAAAAAATAAAACCATCTTGAGATTAAAGTTGTTAAATTTCGAGAACAAATTCGTTAAATTATGAAAAAAAGTCGTTAAATTTCGAGAATAATGTTGAGATAAAATGTTGAGAATAAAATAATTAAATGACAAGAAAAAAGTCATTACATTTTGAGAAAAAGTTGTTTCGAGAATAAACTCATTAAATTTCGAGAACACTGTGAGATGTAAATCATATTATAGCCTATGACACACATCGAGTGTGTTATTCTCAACATTTTAGTTGTCCTTTTTTTCACATAATTTAACTAGTTTTTTCTCTGAATTGAACAAGTTGTTTTCTCATAATTTAACAACTTTTTTTCATAATTTAACAAATTTATTCTCGTAATTTAATGAATTTGTTCTTGTAATTTAATGAGTTTATTCTCAACATTTTATCTCGACTTTTTTTCGAAATTTGACGACTTTTTTCTCACAATTTAACGAATTTGTTCTCATAATCTAACAACTTTTTCCTTGTAATTTAATGAGTTTATTGTCAACATTTTATCTCGACTTTTTTCTCGAAATTTAACGACTTTTTTCTCGTAATTTAACGAATTTGTTCTCATAATCTAATGACTTTTTTCTCGTAATTTAATGAGTTTATTCTCAACATTTTCTTTCGACTTTTTTCTCGAAATTTAATAACTTTAATCTCGAGATGGTTTTATTTTTTTTTATTATTGCTTGGCCCTAATCCTCTTCTGTAAATTTTTGATACTATGCAATATTTATACAATTATTATTAGTTATTTTTCCCCAATGAAAATAATACACTTTTTTTCTAATATATTTTAAAATTATAATTTTTTTAATTAAAGCAGTATTTCATGATCAAATAGAAACAATGCATTTAAAATCCAATTTTTTGAAGGTAGTGCCATCTGGTGGGAGTAAAAAAGAAAAGCTTATGTAATGCCATAGTGTAACCACTAGATTCCTATATAGTTCTATTTAAAGTGTCTCTAGTGGTTTTTAGTCATAAATACTTATTTTTATTAAGTTGTGGATTTGGACTTATACTTAGACATTCTCAAAGACTACTTTTTGTCTAGATTTAGATTTTTTTGTTTTGTTTGAAATGTTGATTTGAATCGTCAGTTTTTGCATGCCTTTTACTACAGTCAAACCTGAACTCAGAGGTTTACACATAACATCATGTTACACATAACATCATGTTACACATAACATCATGTGTACATGATGAATGATGTTACACATAACATCATTCAATAAAAATGTAACGAATATGAAAAGGTATGTTTTACCCCAGCTTAATAAATCTGTGTCTGATCTGATTTCAGCCTCTTATTTGAGTCTTTTAGCTCAATTTTACCATATTGTTACAGCCAAACCGGTTAATTTATGTGTATATAAGTGTGTGTTTGAGTGGGTGTTTCTGTTTCGTCCTGTCGATGTTTTAGAGTCTAACCTCTTCCTTGCTGTTCATTTTACTGCTTTGTGGCTGAATTATTGATTTTATATCACACATTTACAAACACTTGCTCTGTGTTAGTCGCGCTAGTTCATATATATGTGTGTGGGGGGAGGGGTGGATGTGTCTATTTTGAAATTTGCACTCTTGAAATTTTGGAGTGTCACCCCTTCATTGTTGTGCACTTTTATTTCTGCACAGTGGTTAAATTATAGTTTGTACCACCAAAAGATTCTCTGAGTTTTTGTATTTTTTCATATTTCCCATTAGGTCATTTTTGACCGCGAAGGAGCCAAGTATGACTATTTTTTTCTGACCCTTTAACTTATCCAAAAAAAGGTTCTTTAGATTATTAAAATATTTTTCACACTAAGAAAAAAAGTGTTTTTTTAAGAACTGTCACACATTGACATTTCCCCCTCTGTAGTAGCTGAAATCCTCCTCATTTCCTCCCATCTTTCTGATAAGCACAGCTTTAAAAGAGACTGATAAGTAGATCTGTCCTGTGTATTAATTGTTTCCTCTCACACGATGATGATAAGCATCTGTTACCTGCATGGTGCTTCACCTACACTATATAATAATAGTTTTAGTGCAAATAAATTACCAGCTGTATTTGATAATGTGTGTTCTCCTGCTATGTGAGTGTGATTATATGAGGTCTTGTTTGAGGACACTTGTCAAACAGAAGACTGATGATAATTTTGGTAATTAATGTGTGTGTGTGTGTGTGTTTGTGACTCACCCGCTCCAGTGACACTTGTCCTTGGGCACTGTAAGGCTGTCAGTCTCTCAGTCAGCTGGGCTCGGCTCTCAGCGCTGTTGTTGTTATTGTTTACCTGAATTCCATTTTGCTTCATTAGCTGCATCAGCTCTGACTCCAGAGTAACAATCTATACAAAAGCACATATGTGATAGTTTTTATACACTATAGATATGGAATATATAGAACACTCCTATGCTCATCAAGGCTGCATTTATTTGATGAAAATACAATAATATTGTGAAATATTACAATTAAAAATAACTGATTTCTACTTTTATTGCTGATTTGGTGCTCAAGCAACAGATTGTATTACTATCCCTGTTGAAAACCTTTGTACTGCTTAATATTAATATTCAAAGATTCTTTGATGAATATGAAGTTAAAAACAATTTATTTGAAGCAAATCTTTTAAAACATTATAAATGTTTTTAGTTCACTTTTGATCAGTTTAGTGCGTCCTTGCTGAATAAATGTATTAAAAACAAACAAAAAAATATTTTAAACTGAAGTGTATAATACCCCCATATAAAAAAATGAAAAAACTCTTTTAAGATGGATTTTATAAGTATGAATCATATCTAGCAATGATAAAAGTATGTACCGTGATATTTCTGATTCTGATTGTCCAAACATATTGTCAGATGGTGGACATCACTACAAATGAATAGTGCATGCTAATAGCATCATTCACTTTCACCTGACTTCCAGCAAATCACTTAGGACTACTGGGCGTTACATCACCTAATTAATATTCATAAGGCAAACTGATGAGGTTTGTAATGTTTTCAAATTGTTCCTATGCTCGTTTCGTTCAAATTTCCAACAGAACATTATATACTGCAATATATCTTTTCCGTAAGGGCTCACAAGCTGACTAATGAAAACGGACTTTGGATGATTTCACAGTCTGAGACAGTTGCAATGAAACGCAGTGAAGTGCACTGACATGTGCGTATGTGTGTGTGGAGATAATTACCCTCACTTGAAGACTCTGGATTTCAGCCAAATGAGCCTTTTCCGCCTCCTCCAGCCTCTTCTTCTCTGCATCTTCCCTCTGTGCAAACTCCATCTCTCTGAAAGCAAGCAAAGAGAGAGATTTGGAGAAAAGCCAATAATGTTTGTGTTCATATATGGGCTGAGATGGGTTTATGTGGACCCATTAGTCTATTTTGAAGGGCTTCGAGAACAGAGAGCTTCATTATCAAGCAAATAACAAAAAACGAATCCATCAAACTACTGTCAACTGAAATGCCATGCCGTCTCATGACTGCTTGCTCAGGCTTGTTGGCATGGACAGACAGCGCCTCTGTGGTTAACTATGGTGATAATGCCTGAAGGGAAACCGCAATTAAAGGCAGTCAGGCTCCAGAGGAGAGGAGTTGTGATAGAAATGACCACAGAGATCAGCTCACACACTCCACCGCTCATGATTTCCTTTAGTTTGGTTTGAGAAATGTGCGCAGTGTGATTCTCTCAGTAGACTTCGCCACCTTCAGCCACACAGACATTATGAAACTGTCTGACAGTTCACAACTGTACAATAGCAACATCTTTTCATTTATAACCTAGGCTACATTTAGGCACACAATCTGCCCTGTTGAAAAGACTTGGATGATGGTCAAGTTTCTAGCTTCCGGCTTTGCCAGAAAGACCATGTTAATCGATCAGCTTCACCAGCTATGTCAGCATAAACCTGGCCAGCTTGACAATTGTATTTACAGTAAGACAGACACTGCATAAAAATGGCTACAAGCCATTTCTTGTCACCAGGGCTCTGTGCCAAAACAGTGAGCTGCCTATGTGCAGCTATGTGTCGTGTCTTCTTATTTACACTACCATTTAAATGTTTTGGGTCAGTAAGATTTTTTTTTAAAGAAATTAATATAGTTATTCTGCAAGGATGCATTAAATTGATCAGAAGTGAAGGTAAAGGTATTTATAATGTTTATATTTGAAATAAATGCTGTGCTTTTGAACTTTCTATTCATCAAAGAATACTGAAAAATAAAGCATATCAAGGTTTCCATAAAAAATATAACTGTTTTCAACATTGATATTAATAAGAAGTGTTTCTTGAGCACCGAATCAACATATTAGAATGATTTCTGAAGGATCATGTGACACTGAAGACTGGAGTAATGATGCTGAAAATTCAGCTTTGCCAACCCAAGAATAAATTACTTTGTAAATATATTCAAATAGAAAACAGTTATTATAAATTGTAATAATTTTTCACAATATTACTGTTTTTACTGTATTTCTGATCAAATAAATGCAGCCTTAGTGAGCATAAGAGACTTCATTCAAAAACCAACCCCAAACTTTTGAACGATAAAATATATTCCAATGTGGGTTGCTTATGAGGTTCCACAATGGTTAGGATGCTGCCTCTGTAGGCAGCAGACAGTAGGGCGTCTCACTAGGTACGTTTAGAAACGCCGCGCCTTTAGAAAACTCTTTTGCTGCCATTTATGGTAATCAGCTCATTTGTGGTCTTTTGTGATAGAATGGTTACCATATAATCAAGACACTTGTCTTCAACACTGCGCTGCTATCGTGATTACCTGAAATGTAATAATTATTCTCTTGGAATTCTCTTATGTTTAGGGGACGTAGTTAAAGTACTCTTCGATCATCTTGGTAAATGTACCTCTGCTGGAAGTCCTTAATGAGCTTCTTGGCCTTGTTGTACTTCTTCTCCAGGGTCTGATACTGACTCTGGGCCTCCTTCAGATGTTCGTTGACCGTATGGCACAGCGTCTGAGCCTCGATCCAATAGCTCTCCAGTTTTAGCATCCTCTCCTTGTTATCCTCTATGCTTTGCTTGAGCTGCGTCTTCTCTCTCTCCCACCGTGCCTTCTCTTTTTCCACTGCAGCCAGCTAAATAGAGAGACCAGGATGGAGACAGAGGGAGGAAATGAAGGTAAATATGCAACAAAGTCAATAAAGCATATGGTGAACAATAAAGACAACATGAAAACAAAACAGACCCTATTAATTTTACTAAGAAATGTTCCTGTATTATTGTGCATTAGATAGATAGATAGATAGATAGATAGATAGATAGATAGATAGATAGATAGATAGATAGATAGACAGAACGATAGAACAAAAGATAGATAGAACGATAGATAGAACGATAGAACGATAGATAGATAGATAGATAGATAGATAGATAGATAGATAGATAGATAGATAGATAGATAGATAGATAGATAGATAGATAGATAGATAGATAGATAGATAGATAGATAGATAGATAGATAGATAGATAGATAGATAGATAGATCTTAGGACACTAGTCTACAAATTTTTCACATTTTTTAAAATACTGTTTTGAAAGCTGTATAGCATGTCACACTGCAGGACACGTCCTCTTCCCAAAAGTATTTCACGTCAGCTACCCCTACTGTATATGCAGAGTCTGTAAACCAGGGCAAATGAGTATGGAGACTTGAGCACAGCTTAATCAGTCTAGACATCATCAACAGAGCTTATGACATGAAGAAACTGTCAATCCAAAATCCAGCAAAATCTCTCACTAGTAAGATAAGAAGCTGTGTGCATCTAATTGATATGTACATGCATTCAGAAATATATGGCCTGAAGGAGAGCATCACAAAATATACAACAGCCTTAATATAAATGGGAAAATAGTATTACCCAATTAAGCGGATAGAGGGAATTATCACAAGAAACAAAATCTGTGTCATGTCAGCCAGAGGAATATCAATAGCTTTGTTCACACCGTACACAAGTTCAAATTTAGCCCTGTCAGACCGCACAGTCAATTTTACAAGTGGTGAAATCTGATTAGTTTGTTTAAACACTGTAATCAATATCTGGCACATTAACATGGGCTGCTATCCACCTTATTTTGTAAAGAGGAAGTAAGCTATTTTCTGTGAACTTACGATTCATCAGAAGAAATGAAGGTTTTTGAGGAAAACATTCCAGGATTTTTCTCCATATAGTGGACTTCAACAGGGTTCAACAGGTTTAAGGTCCAAATGTCAGTTTCAGTGCAGCTTCAAAGAGCTCTACATGATCCCAGACGAGGAATAAGAGTCTTATCGGTCATTTTCTACAAAAAATAAAATGTATATACTTTTTAACCACAAATGCTCGTGATGCGCCACGCATTACGTAATCATGTTGGAAAGGTCACGTGTCATGTAGGTGGAAGTACCGCAGTAGGGTGAAAAACTCCATCTCATTTTCTCCTCCACCTTCAAAATTGCCCGATATCATAATTTTACCTTTTTTTTGTAAAGACCGTTTGACGTTCACACTTGTCATGTTTGGTTCGATTAAAACGAAGCCTGGTGCGATTGCTCGGTTAGTGCGGTTCATTTGAACATATGTGAACGCTGCCATCCGAACCCTGGTGCGCACCAAACAAGCGGAGCGAGACCGCTGAAAAGATGGGTCTCGGTCCGCTTCCAAACGAACTCTGGTGCGGTTCGAATGATATATGAACGCAACACGGACCAAAGACATGTAACCGAACCAAAAACAGGAAGACGAGACTCTAAAAAGGACAGAATCCTCACGCATGTCGGTTTTTCTTGTCATAGTCGCGAGTTTGCCCATCACAGGCATCAGACGCGCGTCTCCATGCAGCAGATCATTTGTGTTTGTGACGGATGGATTCCCGCCAGTGTTTTGATTCCTTTACACATTTTATAAGCTCTTCACGAGTTCCCAGCTGGCCAAAATACCATCACATACAGGCTACGAACACACAACGAGCGCATTTACCTCAGAAAACAGCGCTGTTTTGGATGTTCGGTAAGTTCCGTCTCAAAATAGGCAATACGTCATAAAATCCGACCAATCACGTTGTGAATGTATCCTATGCCTTAAGGTTCGGTATCTTTTGGTTCGGTGATAAAATTGCCAATGTGAACGCTAACTGGACCAGGACTAAATGTTTTTTTTTTCTTCTTTGGTCCGGACCAAATGAACCAAACGAACCGAACTACAAGTGTGAACGCACCCTTAGTCTTTGCAAATTCGCTTTGTAAACACTTGCTTGGTACTTCTGCTAAGTCACATGTAACCTTTCCAACGTGATTACGTAATGCGTTGGCGCATCACAGAGCAGTGCAAGACAAGCATTTGTAGTTAAAAAGCATATAAATTTGTATTTTTTTAGAAAATGACCGATTGTTTCACTAGATAAGACCCTTATTCCTCGTCTGGGATCGTGTAGAGCTCTTTGAAGCTGCACTGAAACTGACATTTGGACCTTCAACCCGTTGAACCCTGTTGAAGTCCACTATATGGAGAAAAATCCTGGAATATTTTCCCTCAAAAACCTTAATTTCTTTTCAACTGAAAAAAAAAGAAAGACATGAACATCTTGGATGACATGGGGGTGAGTAAATTATCAGGAAATTTTAATTCTGAAGTGAACTAATCCTTTAAGAATAGAGTGAACAGTAATTATGTAAGCTTTAGCACTATGCCAAGAGACTTTCTCAGACAACAACTGAGAGTAGCTGTCAGTGTGGAAAGCTGGGAATTTTGATTCTGCTCATGTCTATCATGTCATCTCACCGCTGAATTGAGAGAAGGCACTTTATGCATTCATGCATAAACTGTCCAAAACCGCTGACTCATTCACTCATTCACTATTTACTACATGGAGAATGTCAATGTGGAAAGTGTATGGAAAGAAAAATAGCATATTTGGAGATCACATTGCACACATTATATGATGTTTTATATGCAATATGCTCTGAATGGCAAAAAAAACAAACAAAAAAATACTATACGGTTTGCAGTTTTTGCTGTCCGGACTTCAAAAACACAACTGATGTAAGTCAGATACAAAAAAAAAAAAATTCCCAGTGCTGTTATTGTTAACTAAAACTGAAACTAAAATGGTAATTTTCAGAAATTCAATTTTGTTTTCAGAAAAAAAAAAAAAGCTGAAATAAAATAATATATATATATTAGGTAAAAATAATTCATTTGTATTATATCTTCTGTTGCGAGTTCAAGTTGAATTACTAAAGTTACTAAAACTGAAATAAAAATCAAAGCTATATAGAATTAAAAAAGAAAAGATTACAAAATTACTAAAACCTAAACTAAAATGAAAATGAAACCTGAAAATATAAAATTAAATATTCTAAATATTAATAAACGCTATAATAGTATAAAAATAATACTAAAATAACAGATTTTTTGCTGCCTGTCTAAGAACAGCAAGTCCTGCGGATGCACTCTCCTCTTCCTTTATTAATGATAATTGATAACAAATAAAAAATCTTAAGTATAATGTAAAGGAAGCAATAAATGCAGTTCCTTCAAAGAACTATAACTTCCAGTTGAAAAAAACAACAACATCCAATTTGTAGCTTAACTACATTTGTGGGGGAAAACACATATTAGCAGATACAGTAGTCTCTTACCTTGTTCTTGAGTTTCTGGATCTCAGCTTCAGTGACAGTGTGTTTAATCTGCAGCTGTAGACACAAAGGGATAAGAGAGAGTAGATGAAAGATGACTGGATGATCAGGGACATTCTTCCTCTCAAAGGGAACTGACCAGAGAGGCTCTCTTTCTGCGTGACAACACACTCTCTCACTCAAGAGAAAGAACAGGAGAGAGGGAGCAGGAAAAAGACTACTGAAGAAGAAGGAGTGAGCTCTGGGATGCAATATTTATATAGAAAGAAAATGGTCTCTCGTCAGCACCTGGTTGATAAAGATATCAAGGCAGGTTGGCAGTAAGAACTTGCCATGAATAAAGAAGACAAAAATGATTAGTGGCACAGATCTCTCTTTTTTTGAGAAATGTTGATATGTACACTAGTACTGTTTAAAAGTTTGGAGTCAGTTATTATTGTTATTATTATTATTAAAATGACTGTAGTCTATTTTAATATATTGTAAATGTAATTTATTCCTGTGATGCAAAGCTGAATTTTCAGCATCATTACTCCAGTGTCACATGATCCTTCAGAAATCATTCTAATATGCTGATTTGCTGCTGAAGAAACATTATTATTATAATCAGTGTTGAATACAGTTGTGCTCCTTATTATTTATGTGGAAACCTTGATATGTTTTTTTTTTTTCAGGATTCTTTGATGTTTCGAGAAAGTTCAAAAGAACATCATTTTTTGAAATAGAAATCTTTGGTAAGATTATAAATGTCTGAATAATCACTTCTGATCAATTTAAAGGGGACCTATCATGCAAAATTCACTTTTGCATGGTGTTTGGCTATAAATGTGTGTTGGCAGTGTATGTACACAACCACCCTATAATGATAAAAATACAACCACTCCTTTTTTTTAATCCCCATAAATCATAAGTAGTGTCTCAGAACAAGCCGTTTCCAGATCCCTGGCAGTGTGACGTCACAAAAACCACAGGCCCCGCCCACGAATGTTAACAGACACTGTCGTTTGAACATAGAACCGCCCTGAGCGCGTTCACAGCGAGTCTGCCATTGCTGCACTGACTAGAATGTCTCCCAGGCGTTTTAGGTGTTCTGTAGCTGGATGGATTAATCCACGTAGCTCTCTCCATTTACTCCCTAAATCTGAGCCACTGAAGACAATGTGGATCCATTTTGTTTTTGAAGAAAATGCTTACTCAACTCTGCCGAAACTCGTTAATATCTGTGCGAATCATTTCACACCGGACTGCTTTGTGAGCCAATGTCAATACAAAGGGACAATACAAAACATACGGTCTCCAGAGTGATACTGGATACAGTAGTAATGAAGGTGAGAGCACTTTATTACAGTTCATCGGAGTTGATTTACGGATATAAAGTTTACTAGTTTATTAAGCACAACCCAAAAAGGCATAAGATCTTTATATATTCGTTTACTGTTTAGTTGTAACAAGTGTTTCTGTGTAATTCGCTATGTATGTTGATGATAATGCAAGGGAGAGAAAGAGAGTTTATGGATAATATTTTACTGCACACTTGCACTGTGTTTTATTAAGCTCTTACAGTGATTTTCTAGAGTGAAAACAGATGCTTCATATTTTGTGTGAAGTACAATAAATGTTAAAAATATCATCGGTAAACAGGCTTGTACTAATATAGTGGATAAAAACAAGAAGACAATATAAGTTATAACCGTAATTGAAGTAAACTATACCTGTTTTATCTCCATGCAGCATACATTCATAGTTTCTGTCATTATAGTGCGTCCTTACTGAATCCTGACAGGGGAGAACAAGCTCTTGAAGCTCCGCCCTCTTAGGCCGAGTGCAGCAGCTCATTTGCATTTAAAGGGCACACGCTGAAATGGCACGTTTTTGCTCAACCCAAAAAAGTGGCAAATTTAACATGCTATAAAAAATGTTTGTGGGGTGTTTTGAGCTAAAACTTCATATACACACTCTGGGGAGAACAGAGACTTATTTTACATCTTGTAAATGGGGCATAATAGGTCCCCTTTAATGCATCCTTGCTGAATAAAAGTATTAATTTCCTTTTAAAACAAATGTACTGACTCCAAACTTTTGAACAGTATTGTTTATATGTAATATATAAACTATTATCTAACATTAAAAATAATCTTGAAATTAAAACTAGTTATATATCTAATGTCTACTTCTTTCAGTTTTTAAAATTGTATATATTTATTGCTAAAAAACAACAAATTGACTATAATCTGTATTTAGACATTGCAAAAATAGCAAACCTCAAAAAAAAAAATAAATAAATAAAATAAAATAAAATACCTGACAATATTTTATATGACCTTTTGACGTTTTCTAAAGGTTAAGTTCTTCATTTCATTGATCAATTGTTAAAAAATGCTTGTGTTCTTGGTTTACCTCTCGAAACTTCTGATAAAGTTTGGTGGCATCCAGTTCTGATGGCGAGATGATCTCCTCATTTTCAGGTAAATCGAAAACCTCAATGGCCACATCTCTGTCTCTTCCCGTCTGTCCCGCCTCCTCCTCTTCATCCGTGGCGTACTCCCCTGTCTGAGCACAGAATAAACATCCACACTGCATTTACTAGAGCAATCAATGTGGAAGATTCCTGTCTTATTCAGGGGTCCCACACAGTTTTCATTTCAAAATTCCATACTTCAAAATTCCAAAAAAACCACACAGATCACCCTAGCAATCATGTAGCAATGCTTGACTGTCACTTTTGATCAATTTAATATATCCTTCCTTGCTAAATAAAAGTATTAATTTCTTTAATTAAATAATTAATTAATTAATTAATTAATTCAAATAACTGACCCCAGACTAACACCAAACAAGTTTTGGTCTGATCTTTTCAAAATAAAACAAGCATGCAGCATCTATTTCTCCTGCTTGCGTGTGGGTCTGCCATAGTTATTTTAGGTGGATGGATGTGCAGACACACACGCACAGGTTGGTTCTGCTTGGCTGGGGCTTGTATCTGGTTGCAGAGCAGGGCTGATTCCTGGGAGGCCTTCTTTCCAGATTAAATTATTCTGCCTGGCAGGAGGCCATATGTAACCCTGCCATACTGTACTGCTTTAACCTGAGTGTCTCATTTGTGTCTCATCTGTGTCTCTCGCTCTCATCTCCTCACATACATTATATGTTAATTGCGAGGACATGGAGAGCTGCACAGACTCCATATCATCAGTGTGATATTACCTCTCAGATATCGTCAAGGGGCAAATTAGTTCAATTTGGAGTGTCACATTCAATTAGTTTATGTGTCACCATCCTTTTAACACACTGGTGGCACATGTTTGAGGAAACCAACTGCAAGAAGGTCATATAGAGTAGCACAGAAAGTACTTAAGACACACTTAAAAATGTATGATTATCACTGTATTAAATAACAAAATATCAAAACAAGTGCCATTTACTGAATTTTATATTATAAAAAAATTTATCTATACTACTTTGTCTAAAATTTAAAGTAACATAATAAAAAGTTAGGAACAGTAAAAAAAATGGATATTAATTTTAAGATTTTCTAAAGTGTTATTAATTTAGTAGTGTTTTGAAAGATTAACTTTTTAAGTGATCTGTAGAACAGAAAACAACTTTAATCTAAAAATAAAAACGGGGAATTGGCAATATCACATATTAAATATAAAATGCATAATTTAATATATTTTAAAATATTTTTTAATATATAATTTAATATATAAATTATATGTGTATATACTGTATCTATATATCTATTAGTGCTGTCAAGCGATTAATCGCGATTAATTGCATTCAAAATAAAAGTTTGTGTTTACATAATGTGTGTGTACTGTGTATATTTATTATGTATATAAATACACAAACATACATGTATATATTATATTATATATATATATATATATATATATATATATATATATATATATATATATATATATATATATATATATATATATACAGTACAGTACAGTCCAGAAGTTTGGAACCACTAAGATTTTTAATGTTTTTAAAAGAAGTTTCGTCTGCTCACCAAGACTACATTTATTTAATTAAAAATACAGTAAAAACAGTAATATTGTGAAATATTATTGCAATTTAAAATAACTGTTTTCTATTTGAATATATTTCACAAAGTAATTTATTCCTGTGATGCAAAGCTGAATTTTCAGCATCATTAATCCAGTCTTCAATGTCACATGATCATTCAGAAATCATTCTAATATGATGATCTGCTGCTCAAGAAACATTTAATGTGTACAATTGTGCAAAATATTTGTGTACAAAATTTTTTTGAGGATTATTTGATGAATAGAAAGTTCAAAAGAACAGTGTTTATCTGAAATCTAATCTTTTGTAACATTATAAATGTCTTTACTGCCACTTTTGATTGATTTAATGCATCCTTGCTGAATAAAAGTATTCATTTCTTTAATTTCTTTAAAAAAAAAAATAAATAAATATTCTTACTGACCCCAAACTTTTGAACGGTAGTGTATAATGCTACAGAAGCTTTGTATTTCAAATAAATGCTGTTCTTTTGAACTTTCTATTCATCAAGGAATCCTGAAAAAAAAAAGTACACGACTGTTTTCAACATTGAAAATAATCATAAATGTTTCTTGAGCAGCAAATCAACATATTAGAATGATTTCTGAAGGATCATGTGACACTGAAGACTGGAGTAACGATGCTGAAAATTCAGCTTTACATCACAGGAATAAATTACTTTGTGATATATTTAAATAGTACACAGTTATTTTAAATTGTAATAATATTTCACAATATTACTGTTTTTTTTTACTGTATTTTTAATTAAATAAATGTAGCCTTGGTGAGCAGACGAAACTTCTTTTAAAAACATTAAAAATCTGGACTGTACTGTATATATTCATATAAATATTTTATATATAAATATGTATTTTTGTTAAATATATACATGCATGTGTGTGTATTTATAAATACATAATAAATATAAACAGTACAAACACATATTATCTAAACACAAACTTATTTTGGATGCAATTAATCGCGATGAATCGTTTGACAGCACTAATATATATGTATGTAATGTGTGTGAGTGCGTGACAAGTATTATACATTTTGGTAATGGTGATTTTGGTATGATTTTATATTATAAATATTGATCCAGTATTGACTGTTAAATTAAATTTGGTCAAATGCCATCCAATAAACGATATGGTATTTATTGTGCATCCTTAAACAATATATAAAATGATCAAAAACTCATGAACATGTCCATAGTTACTGTTATGGTTCGTTAATTAACTGCAAAAATGGCTAAAAAAAATCAGGTTACAAAAAGGCCTAGCATCATTTGGTTTGATATTTGTACAGAGATGTCACTTTACACCTGGTCCAACACCACTATCCTTTCCAAACCTTTCTTGGACGTCCTTATAACCACTATATCCTGCAGGACCCTGCTGTTTTGAGGCCATTTACTGCTGGCAGGTAGCTTGTGAATGGTTTTGGCAGCTGCTAATCCACAGCACAGCAAGATCTCAAGCAGGTTCACACCATTCTGCCTCAGTGAACACACCAGGCCTTAAACCTTCATTTTGGAGGCTCCTCTTGCATGACACTGATATGACACATTCAAACTCAAGCACACACATGGCACATTCGCAAGAACAAACACCCACCCACCCACACGCTAATCTTTAGCAAGGACTGCTACATTCATTACAATTCCTTATGGGCAGCTTGTCTGCCGGGAGAAACCGCCTGTGCCAGAATTATAAAACAGTGCTGATCGCACAGCTATTTCAAGAGCGCAGCCCGCATCCGAGCCAGCAGAGGAGGAACAAATAAAACCACGCAAGTGCATAAGAAGGACATCGGCTAAATTTGTAATGTGAGATTTTGATGCAATCTGAAGGAGAACTTAACGCATATATATATCCATCAGTCAAAATGCTAATTTGGGTTCTCACTGACGAATAATGAGAAAAATCACTCTTGCATTAGTACATGCGAGTCTTGCATCATTCTGCGCCACACAGGAGCCTATAAAGCTAAATTGTCCGTGTCCTCCAAATCACAAGGTAGAAATTGCTTTGCCTGGTCTACTGATGTAATTATCTCTGAATCATAGCGGGCGATTAATTCAGCGTCGTCAGAACTTGCGTATAGAATCCCACCACCATGACAGTCCTGCCTGCATTATGGAAATGCACCTCTCTTTATCCTTCGAAAATAGATCTTAGCACACTCACAGATGTGACAACAGACTTGAAGACCTTTTGTTTGGAAATCCAGGCCGCCCCCCGATCTGCTAATGAGAAATAACTGCTCACTGACTAGTAATATAACAAACCCCATCAACTCTCCATGGAGCAGAAAGCTGCAAAGTGGGTGTTTTTCCATGAGAAGCCCTCACCAACCTAAACACATTTTTTTACATTGCTGAAATCTCTAAAGGAGAAGCAGGAGAGTCCATTTGTGCTTCATTTAAATCTCACTGTCGTCCAGGACAGAGGTTTTCAAAATGTTTAATGCCAATCACATCCAAATAATGCATATATAATAATAAATATGCCAAAATATGAGGGGAACTGTATATTTTTATTAAGGTTGTATTAATTTTAAAGTTCATCTTTTTTTTTTACCCAAGGAAGGTGAGATGAACATTTAATAATAATAATAATAATAAAAAATAATAATTATTATTATTAAATGTTTATCTCTCCTTCCTTGGGGAAAATAAAACCCCAAAACAAAACAAAAAACTGATTAAAATGATTGCGATTAGCGATTAGTATTCATTAACAGAAACAACAATATAATTAATTTGGTATATGTGTTGTTTGGTAAATGTTTGGTACATTTTTTAAAGACCTCCTATCACCACTTTGTTTTTTCCTTTCAACAGGAAGACTTAAAGGGTTAGTTTACCCAAAAATGAAAATTCAGTCATTAATTATTCACCCTCATGTCGTTCCACATCTGCAAGACCTTCATTCATCTTCAGAACACAGATTAAGATATTTTTGATAAAATCTGAAGGCTCAGTGAGGCCTGATTGCAAGCAAGATAATTAACACTTTCAATGCCCAGAAAGCTACTAAAGACATATTTAAAACAGTAATCATGTGACTACAGTGGTTCAACCTTGATATTATAAAGCGACGAGAATACTTTTTGTGCACGAATTTTTTTTTTTTTTAACAATATCTAGTGAAGGGCGAATTCAAAATACTGCTTCATGAAGCTTTACGAATCTTTTGTTTCGAATCAGTGGTTCAGCGTGTATCAAACTGCAAAATTCACGTGATTTCAGTGAACGAGGCTTCGTCATGTCATAAGTGTTTTGAAATTTCAATGGTTCACCACTGGGGGGTGTGACTTTGGCATTTTGATACATGCTCCAAACCACTGATTCGAAACAAAAGATTCATAAAGCTTTGAAGCTTCATGAAGAAGTGTTTTGAAATCGCCCATCACTAGATATTGTTGAAAAGTTGATATTTTGTTTTTTTGGCACACAAAAAGTATTCTCATCGCTTTATAATATTAAGGTTGAACCACTGTAGTCACATGAACTGATTTAAATATGTCTTTAGTAGCTTTCTGGGCACTGAAAGTGTTAATTATCTTGCTGGCAATCAGGCCTCTCTGAGCCTTCAGATTTTATCAAAAATATCTTAAATTGTGTTCTGAAGATGAACAATGGTCTTGCGGATGTGGAACGACATGAGGGTGAGTAATTAATGACTGAATTTTCATTTTTGGGTGAACTATCCCTTTAATTGCTCACCCTCGTGTCATTCCACATCTGTAAGACCTTCGTTCATCTTCAGAACACAAATAAAGACATTTTTAATGAAATCTGAGAGCTTTCTGTATTTCCATAGTGATCCAACTCAACTACCACTTTCAAGATCCATAAAGGTATTAAAGACATCATTGAAGTTATCCATGTGATTCCAGTGGTTTAACCTCAATTTTATGAAGTGACGTGAGTGCTTTGTTTGCGCAAAAAAACAATTTACCATTTTATTTACAAACCATTCATCTCCAACGCGCGTTCACAAGAGCAAAAGTGAGGTTAAACCACTGGAGTCACATGCATTACTTTAATAATGTCTTTAATACCTTTATGGACCTTGAAACTGGTAGCTGAGTTGGATCACTATGGAGAGACAGAAAGCTCTCAGATTTCATTAAAAAATATCTTAATTTGTGTTCTGAAGATGAACGAAGGTCTTACAGATGTCTGACGACATGAGGGTGAGTAATTAATGACAGAATTTTCATTTATAGGTGAACAAACCCTTTAATTAGATGGAGCAATGAAATGATGTGTTTTGGCAGCACTATGGGCTCAAGATTCATTTATATGTATTTTGAGAAGGAATTATCTGTCCTACTGCAAATTTAGAAAAATATGGTCAAATGTAGGATATTGTGAAAAAAAAAAAATACAATAGATCTCTTGATAA